>NW_028270170.1:11859190-12221690 GCF_037043375.1 Chiloscyllium plagiosum
GCTCCTTGGATGCTGCCTGACCTGCTGTGCTTTCCCAGCGCAACATTTTTTAACTCTGACTCTCCAGTGTCTGCAGTCCCCACTTTCTCCTAGCATTTGACACGTAATCTTGTCTGCTCTGTTGTTTGTTTCTTATATGTCCTGCCCCTATCACCTCTGATAAGTCTTTTAGGCGGTGAGTTCTTGATCCCCACTTGGGAAACTCAATGGCTTTGAACTCACTGCCTATGAGTGTGCAGTGGAGATAATTGATGATTTCAACAAGAATTTGGGTGGACACCTGAGAAAGTAAACTTGCAGAACAACAGCGATACAGCAAAGGAACGGAACTGACTGAATTGCTCTGCAGAGAGATGGCATGGACTCAACGGGTTGAATGGCCTCCTGTTTGCTGTGATACCTCCATGCCTCAGCTGAAGAAAGCAATCACTTGGGGGAATACCTGCCATTCCCATTGTCTCCTTTGGACAGCACAAGATAGATAAGAAATTACTGTGGCCTTGCCACTATTGACCACACACCGAGAACAAATAAGAAAGAAATACATATTTCCTCAAATCATCTCTAAAAGTCCTGCTTCTTCAAACTGTGCTTCTGGTTATTGACCCCTCTACTAAGGGTCCATATGCTAAATTTAAGTTAATGTTGGGAAATAATTGATACATATGTAAGTATTATCAGGCTCTCTAGGTTTCTTTTCCCTTAGTTCTGATTTGGAATGATTATTCACATTGAAGTATTTTCCTTGACAATCAAGGTCAGATCTCATTTCCTGAGATAAAATGATACTTCATGTTTAGATTAGATTCCCTACAGTGTGGAAACAGGCCCTTCAGCCCAACAAGCCAACACCAACCCTCTGAAGTGTAACCCACCCAGACATGTTTCCCTCTGATTAATTCACCTAACACTACGAGCAATTTAGCGTGGCCAATTCACCTGACCTGCACATCTTTGGACTGTGGGAGGAAACCCATGCAGACATGGGGAGAATGTGCAAACTCCACACAGCCAGTTGTCTGAGGCTAGAATCGAACCTGGGTCCCTGACACTGTGAGGCAGCAGTGCTAGCCACTGAGCCAAAACTTCAAGGCCAGCTGGTGCTAGGAACAGTAGACCCTAACCAAATAATGGCACTGTGCTACTTTGAACATGGGCTCCATCAAATTTTATGGAAATGGTTAACCTTGAATTTAGAGAGATGAGGGTTATGGGGAGATGGCAGGAAAATAGAATCAGATGAGCCATTATCTTATTGATTGATAGATGAGGCTAGATGGGCAAAATAGCCTACTCCTGCTCCTATGTTTTGAATCTAGAGCAGGATGGGTGTACTGCAAATTCATTTGCACTCAGTTTATTGGTATGTAGGTTATCGGGACTGGACTGCTACCAAGTTATGGTATTTACTTCAATTAATCTGAATGATAATGAAGAAACACTGATCAGAACATCAACAGAAGTTTCTTACTGTTTGAAATGCATGTCAAAGAATGCATTTAATATGCAACACAAGAAAAACTGGAAGACTGTGGATCATTGTGTAAATTCACTGGTTCACAAATGACCTTTAGATTCCTGACCCAGTCAGGCCTGCATGTGACTCCAGTCCCACTACCTGAAAGGAAGTCTTCGTCTTTCAGGGTTGCAAATCACCACATTGAGGTGAGCAAATTTCAAATGTTGGGCAGAAGATGTGGCAAAGGAGAAAGCAGTGTAGATGTGTGAGGAAGAACTAATTTGTGCAGTGGTTGGTAATGGCTTGGAACCAACTGCCTATGACAGTGTAGTGGAGACAATTGATGATTTCAAGAAGAAGAAGATGGGCACCCGAGGAAATAAACTTGCAGAATAATGGCGATACAGCAAATAATGGAACTGACTGACTGAATTGCTCTACAGAGAGACGGCATGGACTCATGGGCTGAATGGCCTCCTGAATGCCTGCCATCCCCATTGTCTCCTCAGGGCAACATGAGATGAATAATACATGGCCTTACCACATACTGAAAAAAAATCACCAGAGGTTCTCACCTGTTTTGAAAATTTTAGTCGGTAAATCCCTGCTTTCTTTTTGAAGAGTGTCTGAAATATATATTAAATACATTTATGGCATGCAGTTCAAACTGTGAGAATCTGCTGTTGTTGTTCTGATCAGTGTTTCTTCATTACCATCCTCAGCGTGTACTTTAAACACATCAGAAAATGTACATCTGCAACACGATCACTTATCATTCTGGAGACTATAGATAAAATGTTGCACCAAAGTCAAACAAAAAGCAGCAAATGGGTATTATTTCAAGAATATGTATTTAAAATGTGATCAAATAAACCACAAAGTAGAACAATAGAATGCACCAGTCGTATAACATTCTCTTTTCTATCCCCCAACCCGATTTTCCTCCATTATTTCCAGTGTGACACCCCAGTATCACAGAATTTATAGACACAACCCTCTGATATCTCAACCCAAGTAGGATAAGCAGAGGATTATGTTTTCAGCTGGTGGGAAGTCGAGGACAAAGGGAATGTCACCTTAAATTCAGAGCCAGGTGGTTGTCAAGTAAGTAACAGATTGAATGAAGAAATTAAAGTGTTAATTTAATGGAATTAAAATGCAATACGTACAGCATTTGAATAAGTGCCAAAAAGCTAGTGAGAAAACATTATAGAGAAGTGCAGACCTTGTAGGCCTTGAAGCTGGAAAATAGCCAACACCTGTAAGACTAAAAAAAACAGACAACTTAACAGTGAACCACAAGGATCCATAAAGAGATTCTTTAAAATTTAGTGGAAAGAATTTTTTTTAATATTATTGTAAATATACAATAGTCAATGACTACCTGTCTCTTTCTATGTCACACAGATGACGCACACATATACTGTAAACACGAAGTCATAAGTCAGGCATCTTGAGAAACAAAAGGGTTGAGTTTACCACCAAAATACCTATATATTTGAAACAAAGAATTTCTAAAGAAATAGTACTGGAGCGTGTAAGTATAATTTTCTTTAAATCTTATTTCCTTGAAGATCCTAAAGGTTTTTGAGTTGGATGTCAATGTTGTGTGTAAATTTAAAGTAGAGTAGTCCCATTATAACTATCTTTCATTCATATAGCTTGAGCGTGGCTTTAAGAGAATACACCATTGATCCTTTTGTTTACTCATGGGAGGTAGGTATTACTGGCTCAGCCAGCATTTACAACCAATCCTTAATTATCCTGGAGAAGATGGTGGTGGGTTGCCTTCTTAAACAGCTGCAGTCTTTGGTGTGTGGGGACACCGACATGCTGGAGAGAAGGTAGTTCCAGAAGGATTTTGACCCAGCAACTGTGAAGGAAGAGTGATATAATCCGAGTCAGAACATTATGTAGCTTGGAGGAGATCTTGCAGGGAATGGTCTGTTTCCCTAGTATTTCTCAGAGATAGCGATGTGGGTTTGGAAGGTGCTGTAAGAGAAATCTTAGTGAGTTGTTGCAATGCATCTTGTAGATGGTACACACTGCTGTCACTTAACATCAGTGGTGGAGAGAGTGAATTTTTACTTTTCTTAGAGTAATCACTGTCTGTGTAAGTGAAATTGTCTTTTAGAATTATATTAATTTTTATAATGTTATCCAGAATTGGTTCTTCCAATAAATTTTCATAAGCAATTATAAATAACTTATCATCTTGTACTTAAATCCTAACAACCCACATCTAGATAACAATTTGCTAGCATTCTTAAGGAAGGCTGATATTGGTAACTGAAAAAAAAATTTTGTTATGATTTACCGCTGGACAGATTCTATCTTGAGAAAGTTTTGCTGGTTTGAAAATGCCGGTGGGGGGGCACGGGGTGTGTGTGTGTGTGTGTGTGGGTGGGAGAGGATATTTCATCTATAGCTGTAGACCCAGCAGTGTAGGAATGACCTTCTCTATTCTGTCAGTATGCCATCACCTTCTTTCTACTACCTCACACTGACTCTATCTCTGCTGCTGTACCCATCTCCAACAAAAGCTTAGGCTCTCACTATTGCCTACATCTTCCCTCACTCAATCTCACTCACCCAATCCCCCCACATGACTAACCCTGTCTTTACACTCACTTGGGATGTCTGACCAACTGCACGAGCACCAACAGCTGTGCTACCCATTTACATCTCATTCAATTGCTGCCTTTTGTCTCATTCCAGGAAAAAATGGGGCTGAAAGAGCCAGGAGGGGTGGTGGGGCACTCAACATTCCTTATGAATTCCAGTGGTTCGCACTGCTGCCTCTCAGTGCCAGGGTCCCAGATTCAAATCCACGCTGCCTATGTGGAGTTTGCATATTCTCCCCAGGTCAGTGTGGGTTTCATCTGGTTGCTCTGGTTTTCTCCCACCATCCAAAGATGTGCACTTTAGGAGGATTAGCCGTGTTAAATTGCCCATAGTGTCCAGGCATGTGCAGACTAGGTGGATTGTCCATGGGAAATGCATGGTTAAGGTGGGATTCGCTTTGGATGGTTGGTATAGACTGAATGAGCCAAATGGCCTGCTTCCACAATGTAGGATTCTATGAAAAATGCATAACTTGATTGAAAGTACATTAGGAGATTCTAAAATTATAAAAATGGCGTATAAATGCCCATTCTTTCTTAACATGTTGTGTATACAACATTGTACGTGCAATAGCTACATGTATCATACTTAGATTTGGTGAACTAATCATCTGAGAGTTCTCCATTTAAAGAAATCAGTAAAACTGAGACTTCAGCAGATTTCAGTGTACTAGTATGGCTGGCATTAATTAATTTCTTTATCACTCGCAGTGTGGTTATATTGTGTAGGCTGGGACTGTAAGAACTGCACACTGTGCCAATCATCATCACAAGTCGTGCTGCACTTGACTGATCAGATCACAATATTATAATAAATATATCAAGAGTTTATCACAAGAGACGAGAAACTGCCATGTGACGAGTCACTGATGTGACTAACTTCCCGAAAAAGTCTCATCTTGCCATCCATTCACAGTCATGGCCTTTCGGTTCTAGTGTTTATTGTTAAGTAGGTGCAAGTGTTATTAACTTTCTATGACTTCCTCTGTACCAATTTCCTTATCACTAGAATCATATCGCAGCTTTGCATTACTATTACTGAGAAAGTCGATATTACCTCTGACCCCAAAGCAGCAATATAGCTTAGTTGGCTGGATTAGCTGGCTTCTAAAGCAGTGGGATGCCAATAGTATGGGTTCAATTCCCATCACTGACTGAGTTACTGTGAAGGATTCTCCTTTGTACTGTCTTGCGTGCGATATGATGATCCTCAAGCTAAGTTGCCACCAGTTGTCTCTGTCTAATGAGAGAGCAAGCCAGTGGTCTGATTGGACTAAAGCAACTTGACTTGTAACCTTGGAGTGGAGAATCATCCTTTGCAGATATCTCCATTTTCCAAACCAGATTTATATTTCTGTCTGAGTGATTTTCCCAGCTTTGTGGGGAAATGGCAATATTCTTGTGCCCTGGGGATACACCCATGAGCAAGTGAGGACAAAACTGTCTAAATTCCTCTGCTTAGCAGCTAATATAAGGGATAACATTTTCATTCCGTCTCCCTGAGAAGGATCTAAGTCTGAGGGCCGGGTTTCTTGACCCTGGGAACACAGACTGGAAGATGGTAATGGGAATAGGGAAAATAGTGAGGGGCCACATTGGGACAATTACCATTGTATAGTCGCACCCCTGGAGAGGTTTCTCAGCAACAGTATTGGATGCAGTTTAGCTGCCAACTGAACAGAGGTGGGCATGCAGCTAACTTCAACAACTACAGCTCCCATTTAAGGGCAATTTTCCTGGCCATCTCAGTATAATTGCTTGCCTATATTGGTCAGAGCATTGAGTGTAGGAGTTGGGATGTCACATTGTAGCTGTACAGGACATTGGTGAGGCCACTTTTGGAATACTGTGTACAGTTCTGGCTGCTCTGCAACAGGAAGGGTACTATTAAATTGGAAAGTGTGCAGTAAAGATTTACAAAGTTGTTACCATGACCGGTGGATTTGAGTTGTAAGTAGATACTGGATTGGCTGGGATTTTTTTCCCTGTAGGAGATTGAGGGTTGACCTTATAGAGGTTTATAAAATCATGAGGGACACAGGTAAGGTGAACAACAAAGGTCTTTTCCCTCGGGTAGGGAAATTCAAAAGAGCATTGTTTTAAGGCGAGAGGAGAAGAATTTAAAAGGGAGCTGAGGGACAACGTTTTCATACAGAGGGTGGTTCATAATTGGAACGAATCATAGAATCCTTACAGTGTGGAAACAGGCCCCTTGGCCAACATGTCCACACCGACTCTCCAAAGAGTATCCCACCCAAACCCATTCCTCAATACTCTACATTTACCCCTGCCTAATGCATATAACCTACACATCCCTGAACACTATGGGCAATTGAGCATAGCCAATCTACCTAACCTACATATCTTTGGATAGTGGGAAGAAACCAGAGCACCTAGATGAAACCTACGCAGACACGGGGAGAATGTGCAAAGTCCACACAAACAGTCGCCCAAGGCTGGAATCAAATCTGGGTCCCTGGCACTGTGAGACAGCAGTGCTAACCACTGAGCCACCATGCTACCCAGGACTGCCAGAGGCAGTGGTAGATGCGGGTATAATTGCAACATTTAAAAAACATTTGAATTGATACAAGAAAAGGGAAGGTTTAGAGGGATATGGCCCAATGCAGGCAATTGGGACTACATTAGTTGGGGCAAGCTGGTTGGCATGGACGGGTTGGACCGAAGGGTCTATTTCTGTGCTGTATGATTCTGTGTCTCTAAGTGTCTCAGAACCTCTGATTCCATCCATTGTTGGGGTCCTGAAGTGCTCAGTAAAATCTTGTCCTGTGTTGTTGCTGGATTGTATCCCATTTGGTTATTCAGAGACCGGCATTCTAATTTAAAGCAACTTCCAATCTGCAGCGTCGTTAATGACCTTCACTGTGCCTCTGGTCCATTTTCTCAGAAAACATTGCGTTTTAAGATAGGTAGATAAGAACCGCCCATTACTGGTTGTCGTGTTAACTTTTATAATAATATTGTTTCTTCTTTTTCATACAGAGTGAGTTTGAATGTTGTCACATAGCCAACTCTCCTTAAAGGTCAAACAGCAAAAATATAGACCAATGTAAGAGACAAGTTAACCACAAATTTTAAACACAATACTGCACTAGCATAATTACAGGTTTTGGCTTTTTATTCTTCTTTTAATCCTCACTATGATCTTCTTCAGAAAAGTTGCTTCCTTTCTGGGGCACCATCTCACAGGTAGTGGTCACTGTCTATTCATTTGTCAATTGGTGTTTCTTCAGTGAGGACGTCTATCTTTGGCTGACCTCAGATTTCAATTCAGTCCAACCTCAGGCTGAGAAATATACATGCATTGTTGTTAGTGTGAACAGGAGCAATTAATCAGGACTGTAACCAAGACCTTAACCGAGGGAATTAAATCTATTTGTAGCACCAACATAAGATTTGACTGGAGAGCAAATTACACAGTGAGATTACTCAGCCTGTCTCCTCCATACTGACCCATTGAAAAACACTAACACTGTTGTTGTCAGCTTGCAATTGTTTTTCTCAATGTGTATCAATTCCTTTTTGAATTAAAGCATTGAATATACTTCCATCATTTTTTCAGGCAGTGTGTAGCAGATTATAACCAGTCTTTGCCTCAGCTGGTTACTGATACCCCTGTGAATAGGGGTTTGTTTGTTTCAAATTAGAGTAGTGCTGGAAAAGCACAGCAGGTCAGGCAACATCCGAGGAGCAGGAAAATCGACATTTCGGACAAAAGTACTTCATCAGGAATTCTATTATATTTCTTCTTAACTATGTTTACTCTAAGGAGGATAATCCCAGTATTTCATCCCTGCACAGGTCTATAAAATCTCCTCTACATCCTTCTTATAGTCCAGATTTAGGCACAACACAAAAGCTGAAGCCTAACCAATGATTTACACAAACTTAGATCATAAGATCATAAGATGTAGGAGCAGAAGATCATAAGATGTAGTCTGCTCCTCCATTCAATTAGATCACAGCTAATCTGATCATCCTCATGTCCATTTTTCTGTCTTTTTGCTATAACCCATGAGTCAAAAAGTGTGGTGCTGGAAAAGCACAGCAGGTCAGGCAGCATCTGAGGACCAGAAGAGTTGACGTTTCGAGGATAAGCTCTCCCTGATGAAGAGTTTATGCTCAAAATGTTGACTCTCCTGCTCTTCAGATGCTGCCTGACCTGCTGTGTTTTTCCAGCACCACACTTTTCGACTCTGATCTCCAGCATCTGCAGTCCTCACTTTCTCCTAGTTGACTATAACCCATGAGTTCCGTGCAGATTTAAAGCTTGGATATGTCAGCCTTGAATATCTTTAGCACAGTTATATTACTTTATTCTATTTCTTTGAAGTGCAATCAAAGTTCTTGACCTACTTCTTAAGGAATTCTGGTGGCTCTATTCTGCATGCCAGGAAGTTGCTGATGGTTTTGAATTTGGTTACTCAATATTGTCACAGTAGCTAGCTGGAGAGAGCAGCTCATATGGAACAATGGGTAGAGTCCCTGTCTCCGAGCTTGAAGCTCCAGGTTCATGTCTCAGTCCTGGACCTGATGGCCAAAGAAGGTGCTTTAACAATTCAGACAAGCCATTTGAGTATTAATGCGTAAATCCTTACAATAGGGGAGATTTCTGTCGGTCTCATAAAGGCACAGAAAGTTTGACGTTCCACCATCATTATCCATAGCTCTAGTTTACAACCTGCCTTCTTTTTGCAGATCTACTGAGTTTCTCCAGCAATTTCTGATTTTGTTTCTGCTTAGAGGTACATGTTGCTACAGCTATACAGAATACTTGGGGTGGGGTTGGGGTGATGTTGTGCCAAATGTCTCAATTGGATGGATGGTTGGTAAGGATCATTTTGGTGGCAACAGCATAGGGTGTGATCCCGCTATAGCTGAAAGATAACGGAGTGCTACTTAAGTACTGCACCTATCAGCTAGCCCAGAATTGAGACCTGCCTCATTGTCCATCTGTCGAAAGATTTGCCTTCGATCAAATGCTGGAATAGGCTTTGAAATTCACAGCCTTCAAACACAGAGTTGAGAGTGCCTCCAAGTGACCAAGCAACAGAAATGGCAATTTAAAACAAAAAAAATCATGGGGTGTGGGTGTCATTGGCTAGGCCAGTATATAGAAGAAAGTGAGGAATGCAGATGCTGGAGATCAGAGTTGAAAAGTGTGATGCTGGAAAAGCACAGTAGGTAAGGCAGCATCCGAGGAGCAGGAGAGTTGACATTTTGAGCATAACCTCTTCATCAGGATTCAAAACATCGACTCTCCTGCTCCTCGGATGCTGCCTGACCAGCTAGGCCAGTATATGCTGTCTGTCCCTAATTGCCCAGAGACCAGTTCAGGGTCAACAACATTGTTGTGGGGCTGGAATCGCATGTAGACAAGACTAGGTCATGACAGTAGAATTCCTTTCCGAAAGGACATTAATGAACCAGATGTGTTTGTTTCTACAACTGACAACGATTCTGTAGTCATACTTAGGCTAACATCTAATTCCAGAGATTTTTAAATTAAGTCTAAATTTCACCATCTGTCATGGTGAGATTTGTACCCATATTCCTTGTTCATTAGCCTGTAGGTCAGAATTACGAGTCAAGTCACATTACCGTGACACCATTACCTCCCCTTATCTATGTCTCATGTGGCTGAAAGTCTGACTGGGGATGAGGAATACATTGGCTGGTCCATAACTCCCTCATGGTAGAGGGGCAAGACTATTTATGTGGTCAGCCGAGACTCAGACTGCTCTGCAGTGACTGTTTAGCGAAAACATCCCATAAACATCAAAGCCTGCGGAATTAAAAATAAATCTAAATCTGCCTTAACAGCAAAATTATTACTTAATTAATAAAAAGTAATTAACAAGTTTTACATAAATAGAGTATGTAATGAGAAAGTGTGAAATGTGAATCTCATGACTTGTGAGCTAATCTTCACCTGTGCATTATAAATAGATGGTTTACCTAATACATTGCCTACTTTCTTTTGAGTTCAATTTTCTACAATGAAATACGTTTACTTCCTCAATCAAAATCTAAATTCTCCCTAATTATAAAAGAGATAGGCAGCTTGCCAAGAAAATGTGAAATGAACTTAAAGAGGCTAAACAGTTATTTTAAGGTAGGAAATTATACCTCCCTTGCCTCACAAACACATTAGCCGAGAATTTGAGAAACACCCGTTTATTTGCCTGAGCAAAGGACCTTACCTCTGCTTCAGCCATGTATAAGAGATGTCCTTTGTTAACTATGCATCCAGAATGTCAGGTTGTGTACCTCTGGTCACCGATCAGACTTAATGCTCACTGGATATTCATGACATCTGGAACAAACAATCTCTACTTTCCTCAAACTGCATGGACAATGTTGTCCTCATAACAAGTGCAGGGATTCTGCTCACAAATGAAAACAGGTCTGGCAGCATCTGTGGAGAGAAGACAAAGTTAGTGTTTCGGGTCCAGTGACTTCTTCAGAACAGAAATTCTGCTAATGGAAATTGAGCTAAATTTCTATGTGGACATGTTGCAAAACTGAATTCAATAAAGCTGGCAATATGCGGGCTGGCATATGGAAAGAAAATGCCAATTAAAACTGCTGTTTAATCATTGTACAATCTTAAATGTTTGTGTCCATGAGTCTCCTAATGCCCTCTGAAGAGCCTGGCAAATTGCCATGCTGCACAAAGATAGCCCAAGATATCCTACCCAGTAATGGACACTAATGTAGCCATGACAGATCATTACATTTAAGACGGAGATTAATTCTGGAAAAGTCATATGATTGACTGCCTAACATTTAAAAAGGGTCACCAGAGAAATAATAGCCATGGGAAGCAATGAAATACAAAAGAAAAATATTTCAAACCTTTGTTAATTAGGATAGAATATATTCTTTACCTCCTGGTCCCTAACTCATGCTCAAACACATGAAACTTCAGGAATTAGAAGCAGAAATTTTAACATAGACTTGGTATGTTCAAGTCAAATTCTGGGCCCTTATGATTTGATTCCCTGGCTGAGATCATTAACTCACTACAGACCAGGTTGAGCCATTGACATATGGTGCAGTGTCACATCACGCAGTGCGCTTATCCACTAAACCATTGCATGATTTACTTAACCTTTCAGAAAAACCGTAATGTATTTACTCTTGCTCTCTCAGGTCTTCCGCAGGCACTCGAATCACCAGTTTCTCATGCTGGGACTGCCTTGGTTTGCGAAATGCTACCTGATTCACACCTGATAGAGAGGTGTCAATTTCTAAATTATTCATCTAGAGATTGATACAGACAGTTTTTTGCAGGCATTGAATTATTGTCACATGGAGAATTTGCATTGGTTTGCACTTCCTTCCTGGAAAATGGTCTTGTTTATCATGGTTAAAAAAAGACAAAGATAAAAGCTGGCATGATCAATAGAACGGTGAGAGCAATGCATACCCCCAGTGAGCAAGCAAACATGTTGCTTCGCACCAACAAACGAGTCAGTAATGACTACTGCGGATTTAAAATGAGAATCGATCAGAAGATTGCATCAATCTGCGTTACAGAAATAAGTTGCATTTACCTAGCACCTTTCACTGTCTCAGATTGCCCCCAAAGCGCTTTGCAGTCAATGGAAGGTTAGTCACTTGTACAGAGGGAATCTTGGCAGCCAATTTGCACGTAGAAAGAGCCCATACACAGCTTCACGTCAGCTCTGATGAAGAGTCAGCTAGACCCCAAACATTAGCTTGCTCTCTCTCCATGGATTCTGCCTGACCCGCTGTGATCTCCAGCATTTTCTGTTACCAACAAAAGTTTGCAATACTCTCAGTCATGTGATATCAGTCTGAACGCTGCAGAAAAATGTAAATAAATGACCAGAGGTTTCTGTTCTGTGATAATAGCAGATGAACACAAGACACTTGTTGATGTTTTCCTGCAGTTTTAATGGAGGTGTTACCCTGCTTTAACTGAGATGACACTTCTGTTAAATTAGATTAGATTAGATTAGATTAGATTATTTACAGTGTGGAAACAGGCCCTTCGGCCCAACAAGTCCACACCGACCCGCCGAAGCGCAACCCACCCATACCCCTACATTTACCCCTTTAACCTAACACTACGGGCAATTTAGTATGGCCAATTCACCTGACCCGCACATTTTTTTTGGATTGTGGGAGGAAACCGGAGCACCCGGAGGAAACCCACGCAGACACGGGGAGAACGTGCAAACTCCACACAGTCAGTCGCCTGAGTCGGGAATTGAACCCGGGTCTCTGGCGCTGTGAGGCAGCAGTGCTAACCACTGTGCCACCGTGCCGCCCACGGTGGCACAGTAGCGGAGAAATGTCTATATGGATGTGTTCAATGGCTGATACACCAATGCTGCTAACATTGATATCTAAATTCCAAAAAATAATGGATGCACAGGAATAATCTATAATTAAATTTGACTTGCCAGCTCTGGTTGGGTGTATTCCTGTAGATTTATCACTTGAGATTTTTGGATGGATACATGAATAGGAAAGGTTTGGAGGGGTATGGACCACAAGCAGACAGGTAGGATTAGTTTAGGATTATATTCAGCACGGTCTGGTTGGACCGAAGGATCTGTTTCTGTGCTGTATTACTCTATGACCTTGTATCTTAACCTCCTTGAAATCCACACTCCTGCCATCAGTCCCTCCTTCCAATCTTTCCACGGCCAATGAGGAACAGATACTTTCAGTTGAATTTTCCCACTTTAGATTTATTTCTTGATGATGGGACTATTTTTGGCTCCCGAACCCGGTTGCTCCAGTAATGGAGATCCCTGTCAATCTGCTGGGGAGCATCTGATTAATGAGGAAGAGTGGGTTGGGGAGGCAGCACGGGTGACACCGAGCATTTGACTGCAAGGGTGGCTGACAGCGTTCAGCGGGTCTGTGGTGAGCAAGCTACTGCCGTGAATGGGACAAAAGAGAGTGCAAGGCAATGGAGGTGTGAACAGGCTGGAGGAAACAGCACCCATCTCTTGAACAGCAGTACTATTTGCAACTCAGTATCCAGGAGGTAGGCACGCTCTTGCAAGCCATTGCTCACTAGTCTCTGCCTGTGGATAACCACCTCAGGCCTGCCGTTTAATACACATAGCGTGCAGGTTGCATGTTATTTTTTATGCTTCTCACTGTGCGTGAGTTGGTGAGCTGCAGAAACTGCAGGAGTCCTTTGCACTGCCAATAAGATTTCATTACTCATTGAAGTTATTTGCTGATTGTTTAATTCAATTGGCTTCATACTGCTGACATAAACATATAGATGTCACCGTTGAAAAGTGAGACACTGGAAAAGCAACTGAAGAAGGGCTTGTGCCCGAAACGTCGATTCTCCTGTTCCCTGGATGCTGCCTGACCTGCTGCGCTTTTCCAGCAACACATTTTCAGCACTGAACAAGCACAGCAAGTCAGGCAGCATCCGAGGAGCAGGACAGTTGATGTTTCGGGCATAAAACCTTCATCTGGATTCCTTCATCATTCCTGATGAAGGGCTTATGCCTGAAAATTCAACTCTCCTGCTCCTTGGATGCTGCCTGACTTGCTGTGCTTTTCCAGCACCACACTCTTGACTCTGATCTGCTGCATCTGCAGTCCTCACTTTCTCCTGTATGGATGTCACCTCCATGAGAAAACTGGAACCTGTTGATCTTCCTGTTCAATGTCATTTGTTTTCTTGTCCTCTCAGTTTCCTCCTTTGTCACCCAGTTATGTTCAGCTTGACCTGTGGATGTAAAAGCATTTTCTTTTCCCTTCCAACGTCCAATACTTTTAATAAAGGCAAAGTACTGTGGATGCTGGAAATCTATAACCAAATAGAGAAAACGTTGGATAAACTGGGCAGGGCTGACTGCAACAATGGAGAGAGTTAAGAATCACACAACACCAGGTTATCGTCCAACAGGTTTAACTGGAAACACTAGCTTTTGGAGTGCTGCTCCTTCATTAGAGGACAACCACCTATTGAAGGAGCAGCGTTCCAAAAGCTAGTGCTTCCAAATAAACCTGTTGGACGATAACCTGGTGTTGTGTGATTTTTAACTTTCTACACCCCTGTCCAACACCAGCATCTCCAAATCAATGGAGAGAGATAGAACTAATGTTTCAAGTTCAGTATGACTCTTCTTCAGAACACTCCAGTCTCAAAACATTGACTGTCTCTCTCTCTCTGTCTTTCTATCTGCCCAGTGATGCTGAGTTCTGCAGTATTCTCTGCATTTCTCCCAGTTTTTTAAAGCTGATACATTAAAGAGTTTGATGATAACTTTAAAAACGCAACTTTATTTCATGCCCCAACAAATTGTCTCCTGGGTCAATTGAAGCAATTTCCTTCAGATTAATTTCCAATTTCCAGAGATGCCAGCTCATACCTGGAAGCTTAGAAACCTGAAAGCTACATGAGGTTTTCCTTATTCTTGTCAAATGTATCAGGAAAACCAAGACCCAGTTGAAGCAGATTAAGACTGGAGATGAAATGAATTAAATGTTAAAGTAAGGGCTATGAGTTTCTTTTAAAATGTATGGATTAATTTCTGTCAGAGGTCATGACAATAAAGACTCTGAAAAACAAATTACAATCACCTAACATTTTTTGGCTCATAGAATCTGGTGGTTATCCCAAAGCTCTCACAAGAGACTTTTCTTCATCTGACGTTCGATCGTATATATCAGTTAACTATGTATTTGAGCACACATGACAATAAAATTTTTTCGAATTTTAATTCTAATTACAAACACAAAGTAGTTCAAAATCATCCAAATGTTGAGGTGAATTTTCTTTTAATACCTTTTTGAATTTCCTAACGTTCACCTGACCAGCCTCCATAAAGAAGGAGAAAGTGCGGATCAGAGTTAAAAAGTGTGGCATTGGAAAAGTATAGCCGGTTAGGCAGTATCCGAAGAGCAGGAGAGTCGACGTTTTAAGCATAAGCTCATCATTAGAAATCAAAATCTGCACTCAAATAAATTTCTGCTACTCATGTCCCAATTCACACAAAGTTCTATTCACTCATCAACATGCTTACTGACTTACATTAGCTCTCTGGCCAGCAATGCATCAACAATCATATTCCCAGCCTTGCCTTTCAAATCCTCCCATAGCCCCATTCATCCATGACCTATAACCTTCTCCAGTTCTAGAAACCTAGACATTTGCACTTCATTCAGGCCTCTTGGCTCATCTTTGATTCTAATTGACACCCTTCTGGAGATCATGTCTTCAAATAGCTGAATGCAAAAACCCTGATGGAGAGTCATCTAGACTAGAAATGTTAGCTTGCTTTCTTTCCATGGATGCTGCCTGACTCACTGTGATCTCCAGCATGGTTTGTTTCCTGTGTTTTCTTTGCTGGCTTCCTTCCTCTTTATTTCTTTCCTTTAAGATGCTTCCTAAAATGTCCCTTTTAAACCAAAGTTTTAGTTATTTTTCACAGTATTTTCTTCTTTGGAAACTCAGTGTCAAACTTTGTTTCACATTGCTCCTGTGAAGCACCTTGGGCCATTTTACTGTGTTAAGGGCACTGTGTGTATGTGCAAGCTAGAGTTACTCTGTTTTGCAGTTCAACAGATGAGTGGTTTGCTTATTCTTAATAGAAGGAAAAGCATGTTACGTTAAAGGTAATTCTCCTATAACACGCCTTTTTTAAACATGATTTGGCTGTAACACAATTTGTGAATTGCGGACTTTTCTTTATAAGCGAACTCCCATTCACTGTTTCATGATTCCATCCCCTGTATTACTAGCCAGCTCTGATTTATTCTGCTGGTGCATCTATTGCAACAGGTGTGTGTACTTTTTTTTGTTTCTAACTGCAACTAAGTTAGGGGAAGTGAACAGAAGAATATTTTTCTGGAATGTTTACTGGGATCATGCATGGAGTTGGGGGAGGTGGGGGCTGAGGAATGGGAAGAGAGAGAGAGAGATAGGGAGTGAAAGAAGGTACAAATACAGCAACATTCAGCGAGTGTTGGAGAGTAAGCAGGGCCTTTTGTTAAGCAGAGGCTCAGCTGCTGGCTATCTGAAGCTTCAACACGCAGTAACTTTACAAGAGGGGGTGTATGTGTGTGAACAAGTGGGGAGGTGTGATACTAAGGACAGACCACTGGCAACCCTCAACTCTCCCCACCCCATCCATTCCCAAGTTATGCCTGATCCAAATTCGCCCACTCTCCGTTTGAAAGGGAGGGGGAGGGAGAATCTGAGGGTCTCAGCCCTTCATTCTCTCTGAAACATGAGACCGATCAAAACCTCCTGCCGTTCAGAGCACCCCAGCCCTTTAGTCACCCCCTCACAAAAAAAGGAGATTTTACTTTCATCAAAAAAAACCTTCCAGAAGTTTCACAAAGTTTAATGGCAAAGAGCTGGGTCCTGGATAAACTCCACTCCACAAGGAGCTATCAGGAATACAACAATACATTGGGAAATTTCGCTTGTAACAACATGGCATTTCTGTAACTGATCAGAACTCGATTGGCTTGCTAAACTGGAGTCCCGAACCCTGTTTTTCCCAAAGGGCCCATTACTTCTATTACATGATTTTCGCATGGAATGTCGCATAGAAACACAACTAATGCATTATTGGAGAACTACCTGTACCTCGCATCCAAGGCATTATTTTGACAAAATGCAGTGTGCGTAGACCTCCAGATTCAGACATGGAGGTTATATCAAAAATAGGCAACATTTGCCAGTACTATTAGAGAAAATTTCATTTATTGAAAGAAATCTGGAATTAAAATGTTTGAGTCAATATGATTACCATGTGATTACTGGACTGTTACAATAACTGAACTATTATTTAAGGAAGAAACTGTTTGTTTTACACAGTCTGTGACAAAAATGAGGTTGATTCTTAACTTCTTTGAAATAGATTACCAAGCTAATTCCTGAAGAAGGGCCTGTGCCCGAAACGTCGAATCTCCTGTTCCCTGGATGCTGCCTGACCTGCTGTGCTGTTCCAGCAATAAAGTTTCAACTACCAAGCTAATTAGTTGTATCAAGATTGCTTGGAAAGTTATAGTCCACATGGCCTGTTGTGGTTCAAGAAGGCAACTCACCACCATCATGTCAAAGACAATTATGGATGGGCAATAACGGTGGTCTTGCCAGCAACACCTATATTATGTGAATGAATAATGTAAAAACCTAGCACTCCTGATTCTCACTAAGGACTAGAATGAAATGACTGGAAGACTTTCTATATTTTAACAACTTATAAATTTGGCAAAGCAATTTGCATATGTGAGGCCTGAACTGTGATAAACCTGACTCAAAATAATTGGAGACCACTGATTTCATTCACTTTCTGTGATCGCATGCATTTTGATTTATTAGTCTTCCCTCTTATATGAAAATTTTTACAAAATTACTTTTGAAGTCTGAGGAAGAAGTCTCGTTTATGAATTATTGCAGTGCGTAATTAGTGTAATGTTTATTTCTGGCATCTGTGGTGTTTAGCTTTGATTTTAGTTCAATGCTTGTTCTTGACCAGGCTCCACAGTCAGACCTGTTGACTGATACCAACACTTCACATTCCAGAATTACAACATCTGAGGTGTTTCGCTTTGGTTTTAATATTTGATGGATATCAGGACAGGAATTGTAAGTCATTGCATCCATTTATGAATATTACAAACAAGCACCGTAAAAGCCAACTTCAAGAACTAATATCCTGCCCTTAAAGGACTCCTGAAAGAAACCCAAATTGATGCTGGATAGGCCATTCTTTAGATATTATTGTGCAAATGTAAAGCAAATGCTTGCTAGCTGACATCATGGCCCAGAGTTTTAAATCAAACCTGGATCATTGTGGAGAAAGTGAGGACTGCAGATGCTGGAGATCAGAGTCAAAACGTGTGGCACTGGAAAAGCACAGCAGGTCAGGCAGCGTCCGAGGAGTAGGAGATGAAGAGCTTTTGCTCGAAACGTTGATTTTCCTGCTCCTCGGACGCTGCCTGACCAGTGTGCTTTTCCAGCGCCACACGTTTTGACTCTGATCCCCAGCACCTGCAGTCCTTGTGACCTACATATAATGCAGCTTTCGGATGGATCAGTTCTCAGAGCTATTAGTATGGTGAGGCTGAATGATTTGCAAAATATCGCTCATCCAACATTTCAGATGGATATGAAAGAACCCTTGGCATTGTTTCAAAAAGAGATGAGGAGTTTGGCCCAGCATTCTGGCCCATCGTTATTCCACACCAACTTTGCTGAAAAAAAAGGATTTTTTTTTGTTCATTCACAGGATGTAGGCATTGCTGTTTAGGTCAATGTTTATTGCCCATCCCTAGTTACCCTTGAGAAGGTGGCAGTGAGCTGTCTTCTGGAAATGCTGCTGTCCATGTGGGGTAGTGCATCTAGGAAGGGAGTTTCAGAGTTTTGTCCCAGTGATAGAGAAGGAATGGTGACATACCTCCAAGTCAGGATAGTGTGTTGCTTGGAGGGGAACTTGCTGGTAGTGGTGTTGTTTTGCATCTACTGCCTTTGTCCTTCTTGGTGGGAGAGTTTGTGGATTTGGAATTTGAAGTGTTGTTGTGGGCTCAGCCTCCTCTTTCCAGGCTGTAGGGATTCAATGATTCTAGTCTGCTCACATCAGTATAACATTGTAATGGATTTAATTGTTTTTCCTCCTATTTAATTGTCTATTAAATGACAATTCCAATGGTTAGAGTTAAGACAGAAGCTTTGTCTTTCAGTAACTCTTGTTGGTTATGATCCTCACGATAGCTCTAGAAGATCAGAGAAGCTGAGAAAATATTCAGGCACTAGGATCGGATAGGAAACATAGAAAATAGGAGCAGGAGTACACCATTCGGCCCTTCAAATCGGCCCTGTCATTGAATAAGATCATGGCTGATCACCCAAATCAGTCTCCTGTTCCTGCATCTTCCCATACCCGTTGATCCTTGTTAAATACAGGAAACTGGGATTTCCAGTTGGCAGTCAGACATGATCTTGCACACCAGCCTCCTGATTTGCTGGAATGCAAAATTGTTCTTCAAACCAAATCTGCACTTATAATGCACATCTCACTAATTCTGGGGCAACCAAAGCATTTAGTATAAATTAAATACTTCTTAGAATCCCTACAGTCCTTTGGCCCAACAAGTTCGTACCAACCTTCCGAAGAGTATTCCAAACCGATTCCTCTACATTTACCCCTGACTAAGGCACCTAACCTACACATCCCTGAACACTGTGGGCAATTAAGCATGGCCAATTCACCTAACCTGCACATCTTTAGACTGTGGGAGAAAAGCAGAGCAAACCCTCACCGATACAGGGAGAATGCGCAAACTCCACACAGGCAGTCACCCAAGGCTGAGATTGAACCCGGGTCCCACATCAGTGCTTACCACTGGGACACAGTCTCTGTTGTGACATAGGCAGTGCACAGCCAATTTGTATATAGCAAAATCCCAGCAAAATTATGCATTAATGACAAGGCAATCAGCTTTATCAAGTATTGATACTGGCCAGGTCATCAGTGAGAGGTTCTGTGACCTTCTTTGAAACAGTGCCATGGGATCTCTTAAATCTGCTGAAGACATTGCAAAGGGCCCTGAAGTCTTACCTCATCTGAATGTCAGAATGGCATTCCCTTTATATTACACTGAGGCTTTCAACTCAATATTGTGCACAGGTGTCTCTCAGGCAGTTTTCACTCACAAGTGTCTGAGTCAGAAAGTTCAGAGCTGCCACCTGACATTTTGAGAGAAAGGTTCATACAAATGACCTGAAAGACAATTTTGGTCTGACCGTTCCTGAGACATTTCTGTGTCCTGCATACGTGGGGTATAGGCAGGTTGGAAGGACGGCTTGTCTATAATGGAACGCATCCAAAATTCAAATCCATTTAAAACAGCCATTACAAAACTGCTGGACAGAGTCACTATCCAAGAAAGACCCCATCCTACGAGAAGTTTCTGAATAGAAATCTGCCAAATCTGTAACAAAATTGAGTTTTCTGAAGAAGTAACAAAAAGGATTGAGGAAGGCAGAGCGGTGGACGTGATCTATAAGTACTTCAGTAAGGCATTCATCAAGGTTCCCCATGGGAGATTGGTTAGCAAGATTAGATCTCATGGAATACAGAAAGAACCAACTATTTGGATAGTGGACTTGCTCGAAGGTAGAAGACAGAGGGTTGTGGTGGAGGGTTGTTTTTCAGACTGGAAGCTTGTGACCAGTGAGGATCGGTGCTGGGTCTACTACTTTTCATCATCTATATAAATGATTTGGATGTGTACACAGGAGGTATGGTTAGTAAGTTTGTAGATGACACCTAAATTGGAAGTGTAGTGGACAGCGAAGAAGATTACCTCAGGTTACAATGGGATCTTGATCAGATGGGCCAATGGGCTGAGGAGTGGCAGATTGGGTTTATTTAGATAAATGTGAGGTGCTGCATTTTGAGAAAGCAAATCTTAGCAGGACTTATACACTTAATGGTAAGGGTTAAAACAAGGACTGCAGATGCTGGAAACCAGACTCTATTCCTGATGAGGGGCTTTTGCCCGAAACATTGATTTTCCTGCTCCTCAGATGCTGTCTGACCTGCTATGCTTTTCCAGCACTACTCTAATCTAGACACTTAATGGTAAGGTCTTAGGGAGTGTTGCTGAACAAAGAGACCTTGGAGTGCAGGGTTGTAGCTCCTTGAAAGTAGACTTGCAGATAGATAGGATAGTGAAGAAGGTGTTTGGTATGCTTTCCTTTATTGGTCAGAGTATTGAGTATAGGAATTGGGAGGTTATGTTGTGGCTGTACAGGATGTTGGTTTTGGAATATTACGTGCAATTCTCATCTCCTTCCTATCGGAGATGATGTGAAACTTGAAAGGGTTCAGAAAAAGATATACATGGATGTTGCCAGGTTTGGAGAATTTGAGCAATAGGGAGAGGCTGAACAGGCTGGGGCTGTTTTCCCTGGAGCATCAGAGGCTGAGGGGTGACCTCATAGAGGTTTATAAAATCATGAGGGGCATGGATAGGATAAGTAGACAAAGTCTTTTCCCTGGGGTGGGAAGTCCAGAACTAGAGGGCATAGATTTAGGGTGAGAGGGGAAAGATATAAAAGGGACAGAAGGGGCAACGTTTTCACACAGAGGGTGGTACATGTATGGAATGAGCTGCCAGAGGAAGTGGTGGAGGGTGGTACAGTTACAGCATTTAAAAAGCATCTGGATGGGTATATGAATAGGAAGGGTTTGGAAGGATATGGGCCGGGTGCTGGCAAATGGGACTCGATTAGGTTGGGATATCTGGTCGGCATGGATGAGTTGGATCGAAGGGTCTGTTTCCATCCTGTACATCTCTCTGACTCTATTCCAATCAATTGTTACCAAACACAAAAAAACAAATCTGTATTCATATTGCACCTTAATGCAATAAAACATCGTAGGGTACCTCACAGGGGCGTTATCGAACAAAAAGTGATGGTGAACCATATCACAAAATATTATTCTAAGAGATAGGTTTTAAGGTTTATCATAAATGAGACAAGAAAGAAGCACAGAAGGAATTAGGGAGAGAATTCCAGAGTTCAGGGACTTGGCAGTTAAAGAGGCACTTGACAATGGTGGAGTGATTAAATGGGTGATGTGTATTTGACCTCAATTGGAGAGGTCTGGAGTGTAACGATTGTAACTACGTCAGCTAGGTGGACCTCACAGAATATAAGTTCCCTGACTGGGACTGTTAACCTGGTCCAATCAGGGATCCCCAGCTGACAGACATAAACAGGAGTGTCAGAGGTTCTGTTCACCCTGACAGCTGGCTCTGAGGCAGCCAGACCAGTGTCAAGGATGCCTTACATGGCAATGGGATACCAGCCTCTGTGCAGTTATTTCAGTGCCAATGAGGGAAGTGCATACTCTTGAAGAAATTCGCTTGCAACAGTTATCTTTGAGTTAGGGTAAGTATTTCTAGCAGCATGCCATTATTTGGGAAGCTTGACTCATTTGATTCTGCCATCAAAGATTAGGCCCAGTGTGTGGAAAGAATGCACTATTTGTTTCAGGCAAATAACATTGGGACAGAGGAAAATCAATGAGTAAGTCCCCTGACAGCTTGTGGATCCGCAGCTTTTTTAGTTATTAGGGACCTAACTTTTCCTGAGGCACGAGATAATAAAATCTTCCTATTGTAGTTAGATGATGAATCCAAAGAATATGCTACAACTAATATCCATAAAGGTTTGAACCAATATAATAGACTACCATTTGGGGTATTGTCAACCTGTGCTCTTTTTCAATGAATGATGAAGAACTTTTTACAATGTTTACCCCAAGTCACCATTTAATAGCAAGGAAGACAATTAGAAGTGGTTAGAGAATTTGGACATAGTCCTTAGATGTTCCTTCCAGGTGGACGTACACCTTAGAAGGGAAAGATGTGTGTTCCAGGCACCCCAAGTAATCTACTCGGGCTACAGAGTCAACACGACTGGGTTACACCTGTTGAAAGATAAAGTGAGGGTGATCAAATATGCCCTGGCTCCCATGTTTATATTGGAGCTAATGATGAATTATTTTGAGAAAGCTCATACATAGCCTAACCTTCATCCTGGCACCTTTGCATCGACTCTTAAAAAAGAGTGAGCCTTGAAAATGGTTGCTTAGCCAAGCCATAGCTTTCAGAGAAGTGAAGAAACAACTATCATCCTCGAAGGTGTTGGCAACACTATGGTCCCAAACGAGATCTGGTATTGACATTCGATGCCTCTCCTTACAGCATAGGGGTACTAGGAGCTCATAGGTGGCCCAATGGAGAGGAACACTCAGAGTGTATGCATCCAGGGCTCTGGCTAATACAGAGCGTTAATACAGCCAGATTGAGAAGGAAGGTTTGGCAGTCATATTTGGAATCAGGACGTTCCACCAATACCTTTACAGATATAAGTTTATAATATTAATGGACCACAAACCCCTACTAGGTCAACTTAAAGAGGACAAGACAGTGCTGCTCATAGCTTCAGGTGGAATTCAGTGGTGGACTCTTATTCTGAGTGTGTACAATTACAAGTTGGAACATTGTCCGGGGGGCCAAGTAGCAAATGCAGATGCATTGAGCTGTCTCCCACTGTTAGATGCACGGCTTGTGGTACAAGTCTGTAATGGTTTTACATTTTCTGGACACACTACCAGTCATAGTTAAGAATATCAGACTTTAGATGAAGAAAGTTCCAGTCCTGGCAAAATTGAAACTGCCGTTAAGGATGGAGAAGCCAAAGAGCCACCACAGAATTGAAACCTTTTTGGACCGAGAGAGACTAGATCACAGTAGAGGATGGCGTATTATTATGGGGAGCAAGAGTGATTGTCCGGAGCAATGTTTGTCACCAGATATTGGCTGAACTCCACCAAGGACATCCAGGGTGTCCAAAATGAAGATGCTAGTGAGAAGTTATATCTGATGGTGAGGATTGGATACAGACATAGCTGCATCAGTGGGACAGTGCCCAGGGTGCCAACAAGGGCAAAAACTACTGCTACAAACTCCCCACACATTCATGGGAATGGCTAGCTAAACCCTAGACTTGGTCACACGGTGACTGTGCTGATTCTTTCATGGGCTCAATGTTCTTAGTCACTGTGGGCACCCATTCAAAGTGGCTGGATTTGCAAATTGTTCATTCATCAAATATGGGGACAATGATGGAAAACTGCACACATCTCTCGCAATACTTGGAATCTGAGAAATGTTTGTCACAGATAATGAATGGGCCATTGTTTACCAGCAGGGTATTTGAGTATTTCCTAAAGTCAAATGGTATTTGACATAAAAGGACAGCTCCATACCATCCATGTTCCAATGGTCTGGCAGAAAGAGCAGTCCAAACTTTGAAGGCAGGCGTAAAGTAACAGCCCACAGCTTCACTAGATATCAAACTGTCCCAGTTCCTATTTGATGGTAGGACCAGTCTTCATGCTACTACAGGGGTAGCTCCAGCAGAGTTGCTAATGAGGGAGAACTCCATACCAGATTAAATCTGATTTGATCTTCCCTGACCTGGGGGGTGGGTGGAGGATGAAATGGCATCAGGAATACCAATGCCAGACACAAAACTCTGCTAAGTGAGAAAGGCAGTTTACTCCAGGGGACAAAGTCTGTTGTAGGAACCATGGAGATCACCCTGCATGAGTAAAAGGCATGGTCAACAAGAGGCCAGGTCCAGTGACATACAAAATTCAGGTGGGCATGACGGTCCTGAACAAGTACATGGACCATATGAAAGCTGCAAACTCACAAACGGCATGGGAGCTAAACGTGTACAGTTCCTAGACAGACATTCCAACCATTCCAGAACCTGTAGGTTCTCCCTCTCTGTCAAGGGTTGAAGAAAACACTTGGCATCTGAGACAGACGCGGCAGATGTTGTTACTTCGCTATCTTGGTCACGTGAAGATGAAAGTGAATTTACTCTGAGATGCTCCAAGTGCAAGAGGTGAGCTACTGTGCATAACATACCAGAGGCAGAGTCGGAGGAACCTGACTGGCATTTAAAAACATTCCAGGAGGAGCTACAAAAAAAAGAACTGGTCTATATGCTCGGACTCAGAGAAGAAAGGATGTAGTGATTATACTGAGGTCAGACAGGTGGACCTCATAGAATACAAGTTCCCTGACTGAGTCTGTTAATCTGATCCAATCAAGGAGCCCTGGCTGACAGATAAGAATAGGAGTGTCAGATATCCTGTTCATTCTGAGACCCAGTTATATGCGACAGTGTTAAGGATTCTCCATGTGTGAATAAAGGGTGACTTGGTGATGGGAAGTCAGTCTCTGTGGTGTAATTTCATGGAGATTTCGGCATATCCTAGGTCTAAAGGAAGTTACAGAGTTAGGAACAGGAGGAGTTATGGCCAACATACTTGGTAAATCTGGAAGCTAAAGTATTTTTCTTCTACTCTGATTTGAATCGTTACACAGGCGCAGTTGACAACAATAGAGATCTTCTGAGGAACCTTATTAAACCGATTGATTAGGAGTGGAACTGAGTTATGTAAGGTATTGAAAGTTGTAATCTTACAGTGTTAATGAAGAATATGAATTATCAACACAGCCCTTTCCTCTGAAGTATTTGGAGAGGTTTCTTTTTGTATTGGAAATAAAGCATGTTTTTTTAGATTCTCAAAGACTGTCTAACTTCCTGTCACAATGCAATTAACCTAGTATGATGTTATTTTAAATTGTATATTTCATGATTGTAACTGGGGATCTGTGTTCACCTGTCATTTAGAGATTTTATCTGGTCCCCATGTGCTGACCAGCAATGATTTCGAAAGCTGATGAACTAATGACATGGAAAAATAAAATGAAAAGACACTTTAACACCTTCTGACACAAAATTCCCTTGAAAGTGAAAGAATGTACTGTGTTAAATTGTGCAGCATCACAATCAACAAATTTCAGCACAGCCCTCGCCAAATGTCGAGATTGTTGAGAAAACACTCCATTTTAATTGTCAATTTTCTGTTACACAATTTACAGGCACATTTTTTTTTCCTCTCTGTGGTGTCTGCTTTCAAGATAATTTACAATTTCTTTTTTGAAGCATCTTCTGATGGTTTAGTGGGTGAATATACATGACTTTGTGATCTACTGAACCCCATGCACCCAAGGACGTCACAGGTTCGATTCCAGCATCCTGCTGATACAACTGATTACAGTCGACAGAGATAATTGAGACCTCAGGGATGGTCTTTGTTGCCGTTTTGAGAGTGTTTTATTGTGTGCTTTTATGTCCACATCCATGTGTTTGGTCTCGAGACAGAGTAATCGAGGAGAATGTAGGTGGCACGATTGCTCAGTGGTTAGCACTGCTGACTCACAGCACCAGGGTTCCAGGTTCGATTCCAGTCTTGTGTGACTGTCTGTGTGCAGTTTGCATGTTCTTCCTGCGTCTGCGTGGGTTTCCTCCAGGTGCTCTGGTTTCCTCCCACAGTCCAAAGATGTGCAAGGCAGGTGAATTGGCCATGCTAAATTGCCCATAGTGTTAGGTGCATTAGTCAGAGGGGAAACGGGTCTGGGTGGGTTGCTCTTTGGAGGGTCGGTGTGGACTGGTTGGGTCGAAGGGCCTGTTTCCACACTCTAGGGAATCTAATCAGAAGGCAAGATCAAGAACTGTCTTCAGTCTTAGGCTTCATTATACCACTGTTTATTTCAAAGTAAGACTAAATATTACCAAGCTGGTGTCGGAGTGTGGTGATTCTCTGCATGTTCTCCTCAGTAGATCAGCCCCTCACGTCTTTGACAATCGTTCTACTCTTTTAAGTCTCAATCGTAAGTCTGTCAGATTTACTAACAATGCTCTTTTAAGTCTACGAACAAGTCTGATGATCTTTCAACCTCCAGAAACAGCCGGCTGCCCGACTGGATCTGACCCGCTGAAGACCCAGGACCTCCCAGAGCGGTGGACTGCACAAACCGACCGGATCCAACTGCCGACGCTGGAATGGTGACCATGACAACAAAGTCACCAGCCTCTTACCGGCTTCTGGAAGGCCCAACGCAGACATCAATCGGCGAGCCAGCTCATTACCAACCACGTGGAGATCCGACATGAAGGTGTGACCAAACCGAGGATGAGACCCCTCCCCCATTGCCCCCACCCCCCTGCCCTCCATTCCAGAAGGCCTAAGGGTGTGGCCAGTGCCCAGGATGCCACCAGATGCACTCACCTACCTTCCAGAATAGCAGACCATCCACTCCGACCCCTGGGCCCACCCAGCTGAAGCCACTTCCCCAGGAAACCTGGGAGGGGTACTGGCCTGCAGGTGAGACTTAAACAATGCAGTTTCAAGTCCCTTCCCCAGCACACCACCTGCGAATGCCCAAGCTATTGAAAACAAGCCAGATAGACTTAAAGCTGGACTCACCTACCAAAGGGAATTGAGGAACTGCTGTGTGCTCTGTTTTACAGGGATATGGCTCACTCCAGCTTCACCTGACTGTGCCTTATAACCTGAGGGTTTCTCAATCTAACAGATAGACCACACAGTGTCCTCAGGCAAGGCAGAGGGAGGAAGGTTCTGTCTCCTGATCAACACCTCCTGATGCTTGACATTACGACCCTAGTGAGTTACTGATTCCCAAACCTAGAATATTGAACAGTGAAGTGCGGTCCCTATTATCTGCCATGGAAGCTCACCTCTGATATTATGACAGAAGTTTCCATCCCACCCCATGTGGAAGTGAAGACCGCAGTTGATGAAATACAGACGGCCACAAAGCCTTGAGACAGAATACCGCAAGATCTTGTTCATCATAGCTGGTGACTTCAATCAGGCCAACCTCAACAGTGCTGCCAAGATACCACCAACACATCTCATGTCCTACCAGAGGCCCAAACACTCTGGACCATCAAAAACATCTATCGCTCCATTTCCCACCCACACTTTAGTCAATCAGGCCATAAGGCTGTGCTTCTTCTCCTGGTTTACAAGCAGAAACTGAAGCATGAGGATCTGGTGCAGGAAGGCATACAGTGCTGGTCTGAGGTAATGGACAAGCTGCTACATGACTGCTTGGAGTTGGTGGACTGGCCATATTCAAGAACCCGGCGGCCAACCTAAATGAGTATGCCACTACTATCCCACTTCATCAGTAAATGTGTAGATGACTGCGTGCTGAAGAAGTTAATCTGAGTGCTTCCAACTAGTAACCCATGGATGAACCGAAGATCCACTCCCTACTGAAGTCCACATCTGAGGCTTTCAGGGTGACCCTGACCAATACAGGAAATCTAGACACAATCTTCGCAAAACCATCAGGGATGCCAAGAGACATTGCCAGACTAAATTAGAATCCCAGACTAACCGCACGAACACACGTCGACTGTGGGAAGACTTCCACAATGGGCTACACAATGATCACAACAATGCATCGTTTCCCAGTGAGCTCAATACATTCTATGCTTGTTTTGAAGGTCAGTGAAATGATGTCACTTGCCCAACAGCCTCAGGTGCACCTGTACCCACAGTCACCGCCACAGACGTCTGATTGGTCTTTCTTGAGAGTGAACCATGGAAAGCAACTCAGCTGGAGTCCCTGGCTGTGCTCTCAGATCCTGCACAGACCAGCTGGTGGCAGTATTTTCAGACATCTTTAACCTCTTCTGACTGCGATGTGAAGTTCCCACCTGCTGCAAGAAGACCACTTTTATCTCGGTGCCAAAGAAAACTCAGGCAATGTGCCTTAATAACTACTGCCCAGTGGCTCTGATATCCATCAATATGAAGTGCTTTGAGAGGTTATTAATAGTACATATCAACTCCACCCTCCTAGATCTGCTATAATTCGCTTACTGTCAAAATAGATCCACTGCAGAGACCATCTCCCCTGCCCAACACTCATTCCTGGATCATCCGAATAACAAGGACCTCTACATCAAACTCCTATTTATTGACTTTAGCTCCGCCTTCAATGCCATAATTCCAAGATAAATCATCTCCAAACTCCGAGATCTAGGACTCTTCTATCCACTTCTGCAACTGGACCCTCGACTTCCTGCCCCATAGACCACAATCAGAAAGTTTAGGTGAGAACACCTGCTCCACAATAATCTTCAGACAAGTGCCCCACAAGGCTGTGTACTCTGCCCCTCACTATACTCCTTTCACACACACAACTGCCAAATTCAGCTCTAACTCCATTTACAAATTTGCTGGTAACACCACTGTAGTGGATCAGATCTCAACCAACAGTGAAACAGAGTACAGGAAAGAGATAGAGAGCCTAGTGATGTGGTGTAAATACAATAATCTCTCCCTCAATGTCAGCAAAATGAAGGAGCTGGTCATTAATGTCAGGAAGCAGAATGGAGGACGCACCCCTGTCTGTATCAATGTTGCTGATGTGGAGATGGCCTGAGAGCTTCAAGTTCCCCAGAGTAAATATCACCAACAATCCATCCTGGTCCATTCACATCGACATTACAGTCAAGAAAGCACACTAATGTCTCTACTTCCTCAGAAGGCTCAGGAAATTTGGCATGTCCGTAATGACTCTTACCAATTTTTATTGGTGCACCATAGAAGGCATCCCATCTGGATGTATCACAGCTTGGTACAGCAATTACTCTGCTGAAGACATCAAGAAATTACAGAGAGTTGTGATCGCAGCCCGGTCCATCAAGAAAACTAGCGTGACTTCCATTGCCTCGGGTTGGCAGCCAACATAATGAAAGACCCCTCCCACCCCAGTTATACTCCCATCCATCCTTTTCCATCGGGCAGAAAATACAGGAGTTCGTCTGTGTCTTGGTAACTTGTTTCCCATTCCAACCTGCTCCATTAGCTGAGAAACAATCAGCTTCCCTTCTGTCCAACTTCATGGTTCTTGATCATCTATACTTTGCTATAAAAACCAGGGAGCACAATAGCTATCAAATTTCTTGCTGTGAAATCATGCAGCCATCCTGTTTAAAACCCCTGTCTTCGACATGAAGTTCTTTCTTTTTGCAATCCACAGTTTTTAAAAACTTAAAAATATAAGTGTGAAGAATGAGAGGTGATCTTATAGGAATATATAAAATTCTAACAGGACTAGATAGGGTAAATACAAAAAGGATGTCCTGATGACTGGGGAGTCCAGAAATAGCGGTTGGTATCTAAGGAAATGCGGTGGTCTATTTAGGACTGAGGTAACGAGAATATTTTCAGCCAGATAATGGTGACCCCATTGAATTCTCCACCACAGAAAAGGGTTGAAGAAAAAACATTGAATGTTTTTCAAGAAGGAGTTAGATATAATTTGTAAGGATAAAAGGATCAAAGTATATTGGGAAAAAGTGGGAACAGGTTCTGTGTTAGATGATCATATTGAATGGCAAAGCAGGTTAGAGGGACTGAATGGCCAATTCCTGCTCAAATTTTCTGTTTCTATGTGAAAGAGAAATGGTTCTTGTAGCACTTGAAAGATGCTGTCACCATAAGAAAGATATCCTAGCAAAAGGCAGCAGATTTGGGAGAAGAAGCTAAAGAAGACAAAGATTCCTGATCCCAATCTTTATCCACATAGCACATCGCTGCCAAGCATGCAGTTACAAAAACCAGCCATCAGGTAGCCAGCAGAACTTACTCTGCCTTCATCACCCTCCTTGTGGATCAGATGGTTTCCATCTGGCATTAAGTCAGAAAGTGAATGGGTGAGATTCCACCCGCTGCCCTGGCATCCCCCTTCATCCCCTCACCCTTCCTCTCTGGACAACTTTGGGATGGCACGGTGGCACAGTGGTTAGCACTGCTGCCTCACAGCGCCAGAGACCCAGGTTCAATTCTCGCCTCAGGCAATTATCTGTGCAGAGTTTGCACATTATCCCCATGTCTGCGTGGGTTTCCTCCGGGTGCTCCAGTTTCCTCCCACAGTCCAAAGATGTGCAAGTTAGGTGAAGTGGCCATGCTAAGTTGCCCGTAGTGTTAAATGTTAAAGGAGTAAATGTAGGGGAATGGGTCTGGATGGGTTGCTCTTCGGAGGGTCGGTGTGGACTTGTTGAGCCGAAGGGCCTGTTTCCACGCTGTGAGTAATCTAATCAAAAAAACTCTGTCTCCTTGTCATCTGATAAGGAAAAAAAAGCAAAGTACTGCAGATGCAGGAAATCTGGAATACAAACGCAAAGGCTCTCAATGTTAAACCATGGTCCAGATCATTCGCTAAATGGTAATAGTTGTCAGATTGGCCCTCTCATTCCTGCTTTTCTGTGCCCCGAGTGCTGCTCCGTATTTCTGACCAGGTTTTCCAACTCAGGTTTCTGAAGAAGCATGGTGCAGATTCCACTATTTTCTGTTTTCATTAAAGACTGAAGGTCAACACTGCAATTTCTGTTCTGTGTGATTTTGCTCATTGTTGGCTTTAACACCTAACCATTTAAGCCACTAAATTGTGACTGAACAATTTCCTTAAATAGAAACATTAAAAACCATCTGAAGCATGATAACTCCTCTTCATAACCTTACATCCAATATTTTTCAAACATTGATTGAATTTTGCACCATTTGTAGGTTATTTTCTCTCCCCCCCAACCCCCTTTTCCAATTTCAATAGCAAGAGAAAAATTGACAAAAGGTAAAGAACAGTGAATTTTTACTGAATTTTCTGGAAAGACAGAATAAAGATATCAGAGCATCTCTCTGACATCTGTACCTGTTCCTCTCTGCCGAGTGAGAATTCCCATCGAGTCTGCATTGCCATTGAGGCACGCCAATGACACTTTGAAAGGAAATGCAACTGATTCCTGGCAGCTTGCTGCAACAATTTATGTCACTTAAGTTACTACTGCAACCTGACAGCAATTTAATACTGTTCAACTTGTTTTCCATAATAACATAGCACTTGCTCAGACACATGTGTTAATGTAATGCATGAGGCACAGTGCAATGGAGAACCAAGCTGAAAGCCAATTCTAGCAACAGAGCTGGAAGGCAGCTTGTTCAGCAGCAGTTAGAGAGGTTAGGATTTCTAAGAGATATGCCACCATTTATGGAACAATAAATACTTCTATGTCCTAGATCGACAATGGCAATCCCAATAGAATAGTGATCCAGAGGTCCAGGCAAATGATTTGGGGAATAATGAAATAAAGCTGAAAGGACTGCAGATGCTGGAAATCAGAAACCAAAACAGAATTTGCTGGAAAAGCTCAGCAGGTCTGGCAACATCTGTGGGGAGAAATCAGAGCTAATGCTTTGGGTCCAGAGACCCTTTCTCTCCACAGATGCTGCCAGGCTGGCTGAGCTTTTCCAGCAATTTCTGTTTTTGTTTGTGAAATGATCTGGGGACATGGACTCTTATGCTACCGTGATTGCTGTGGAATTTAAATTCAATTAATAATGAAATTGGAAGTTAGCCTCAGAAATGGTGACCATGGCATTATTACCAATTGGCATAAAAGCTCATCTGGTTCACTCATGCCCTTTAGGAAAGGAAATATGCTGTTCTTACTTGGTCTGGCCCACACTTAACTATGGATTCCAAGGAATACGGTTGACTCAAAAGTGCCCTGTGCAATAGCCTCTTGCGAGCCACTTCGATAAAGGGACAATAGTGATGATGAAGAAATGCTGGCCTTCCCAGTGATTCCCACATCCTCTACAAAAATAAATTTGAAAACATTTCTTGTAGTTCAAAGTGAGAGTGAAGAATAGAGGGTATAACAGCTTCTAAAACAATTAGGACCAGGTCCCAGAGAACCAAGGAGTAGCTTCTAAACAGCTCACCTCTGCACTCGCCCACACCCGTGGCACTTAAGTTCTCTCCAAGGTTGGCGGGCTTGTCTCTATCCCATCCCTTTCTCCCAAAGAGCTCGATCCAGTGAGTTGAGAAACTCTCTGACTCGAGCTGCCTGCCTCAGTATCAGAAATTTGACTCACAGAATGTTAATATATGATTACAATAAGCAGTTACAGACTTTAAAGGAGCAACCAGCAATAAAAAGACAACAGTCATAATGGAATTACTAGTAGTACTGCACCTCCATGTTTAGTCACATGAGACAAGTCGAATGAGCACATGTCGATTGCAAGTTTTACTAGTTTATCCTTCTGGGAAAGCAAATGTTAGATTTTCCTACAGAGGAATTGGAATATAAAAATAAAGAAGGTCTAGTACAGGTCACTCATAACACCACATTTGGGGAGCTCCGTGCAGTGCAGTCTCCTTACATAAGGAAGGCTATATACTTGCCTTAGAGGGATTATAATGAAGGTTTACTAAACTGTATCCTGAGGCAGCCTCACTATCCACTTAATCCTCCACCCCCATTTATTTACAACACAAAACTCTTCACTTTTACAGCTTCTTTCAGCTCTGAAGAAGAATCACATCTGTCTCAAAATGTTAACTCTGTTTCTCTCTCTACAGATAGTGCCAGACCTGCCAAGCTTCTTTCTGTTTTTATTTCAGATTTCCAGCATCTGCTGTATTTTGCTTTTATTATTGAGGAGCAATAAGACAATTTGACTGCAGAAAAAAAGTAGCCAGGAAGACATAATGTGCAAGGCCTTGGTCAAAAACAGAGTCCAGACAATCAAAGTGAAAAAAAAAACCTTTTTTTCCTTATAAATCAACACAGCTGTAATAACTTGACTGGGAAGGTTGATTTGCATGCAACACAAAGGTAGTGTTGAAAATATCTGCAGGCACAGCGCCATGTTTAAGGTGTGGAGACTCCATGTCCCATACACAGTTGATGTACCTTCCTTCCCATTTGGCTTCGAAGGTACAATATGTTTAAATAGTTTACATTGAACATACAATAACATGATTATGCCAGGACTGAAATGTAAACGCAACAACGCCAATCTAAGCCATCTTGAAAATCTCAAATCCAGGCTGCGGCTGGAACATAGTCAACATGCTGACAAATCCTTTCTTTGTTTATTTGCCTCATGGGTTAAATTACAAGAACAATAACCACTTTTCCCTTGTATCTCTTTCTGCCTCCATCTCTTTTCTGCTTGATCTTCCCTGTGCACATGGCCTGAGGAAAATCTTATTCCGTCAGGGTAGCAAATTTAAAAAACTAACCAAAAGTCTGAGACCACTTCAATACAATGGACCCAGCAACCATTCAAAGGGTCACTTTTGTAGGTGAGCAAGCAGAAAATACTGAGCCTCCCTCAATAATTGGTTAGGTGACATGTCTGGAATGAGATCAAAGGTCTGAATGAAAGCAGGCAACCCAAATGGATCACATCAACGCTACCTACCTCAAGATCGCATCACTACTGTTACTGCTGATCTCACCCAATTCTCCAACCTTCTCACCAAATGCCCACATCATTCAGTGCCTGGGAAGATTCTGCCCCACATTTTTTGGGTAGCATGGTGACGCAGTGCTTACCACTGCTAACTCACCTCACCAGGAACCAAGGTTTGATTCCAGCCTTGGACGACTGTCTGTGGGAGTTTGCATATTCTCCCCGCGTGTGTGTGAATTTACTCCCGGAGCTCTGGTTTCCTCCCACAGTCCAAAGATGTGCAGGATGGGTGGACTGATTGTGCTAAGTTGCCCCATAGTGTGCAAGCTAGGTGTGTTAACTATGGTAAATATGAGTTACAGGGATTGGGCAAGATGCTCTTCATAGGATTGATGCAGACTCGATGTGCTGAATGACCTCTATCTACACTGTAAGGATTCTATGATTTTACGATTTTGCTGGTTAAATGCCAAGCCAACTGCTTTCCTATATTTTTCACTTTCAACTCTAATTCTTTCTACCCAGTTCTGTGGTCTGCCTTAATCTTCAACTAAGTTTCTCAAGTGGATGATGCAAGAGATTAACCTTGTTTACTTCTTTTTTTTATTAGAGATGTATTAGAAAGGATGATGGAACAAATGCGAATAAATGAAACTAGGTCAATTTGATTTGCTGGCATTCACTTTAAACTAGACAAATTTAAATAAATACAAAATAAGTTTCAAACTGAACAGAAAGGTAAAGAAATGGTGCAGATAGTGAGACTCTGATGGAATTTTACTTGACATGCTGATTTGTTAATAATGATTAATGATATTGGCCATTACATTTGAATGGTAGAAGTGGACAATCAATGATTTTAAAAGGAAATTAAATGGAAACTTAAGAAATTTGAATTTATTGAGCCAGCAGGGATAGAGCAGCTGACTAGAATATTCCTCAGAAAGATAGCATGGATTCAATGGGCCAAATCTCCTTCTATGCTGTACCTACTCTATTGTAATAATTGTTCTTAAGAGCAGCAGGTTTGGCAGAGATTCTATTATGGGGAATATCCAGGTTCCTTTGCTTTTCCCCTGATTAATCTCTTCACTGAGCACATTTCCAAATGAGAGGAAATCATTCCAGTTTAAATCACGATTATTTTTAGAACAGTGCATTAACAGTGACCCTGCAATGAATGCAAAAATCATCTGAACTTCAGCTCCTGTGGAGTTTGGAATTCAAGTCGCCGTTCAGTGTAAATTCTGGGTTCCTTCACTGTTTGATTCTCCAAGGACTAAATTCAGACCACTTGCAGTCCAAAGCTTTTGCTGCAGCTTGGCTTTATGAGTCCTACAGGAGCTGATTGAGTTGACAACAATTTTTACTTAGATAACGTATATAAAGTAATAAAACAAGCCAACGAGTACTGAGAAAGAAAATTGGCCACTAAGTTACAAAATGTGATATCAAGTGAAAGTAGACAAAACAATTGCCCTTTTGAGTACATCCAGTCTAAAGTATTCCCTCAGCTGGGGGAAATAGAGTTATTTTACGATTTTTATACTCCTCTGTAAGAAAGACAGTGAGGCACTGGAGAAGTGCAAAGAGATGATGCTGGAATTCCATCTGTAAAGAACAGTTAAATAAATTGGATCTCATTTCTTCAGAGAAAAAGCAAAGGGAGGGAAAGGAGTGGATATCAGGATATCTGGCCTTTCCATTGGGCTTGACAGGATAGGTAACAGATGTAATGAAGACCTTTCTGCTGAGCAAGCAGGACCAGAACTAGGGGTTTAAAGTCACCAATAAATCCACTGGGAAATTCAGGAGAAACAACTTTGCCCGTAGAGTAGTGTAGATGTGGAACTCCCTCAACTACTTACTGTGGGAGCCAAACAGCAGAAAGTAATTTCAGGGTGACTAAACTGTCACTGTTGTAGGTGGTCACTCACTATCGAGTCTGATTGTCCACCTCGGAAATGGCATGTCACTTGTCCTGGGTTCTGTGAGACCTTCTGTGGCTGATGAGCCTGATCCTAGAGCCACATCTTCTACCACATACTTGGCAGGTGTTTCTGGGAGGTGGAAGCAGCCCTTGGCCTTGAGAATTTTGGCATTCCTTTCTCTGGTTCCTTTTCCATGTTCCTCTTGCCGATGGGCCTTCGTACAAAAGCTTCATCCAAGTCAGGTTCTTCCGAGCAAGGGAAGCAAAGTAAACACATGAGGGAGTAGGGAATGGAAGTATATTTTTATTGAGCTACAGTAGAGGAAGACAGGTGGGAAGATACTCATGTGGACCATAAGCACCAGCACAGACCAGATGGGCTGAATGGCCTGCCTCTTTCTGTTATTTTGAGATTGGCTAAAAAGACTCTTGTGTTTAAGTTGAATATTACTATTCCTTAGAAAACTTCACATTTCAGTTCCCCATAAAGTGTTTGAATGAGTCCAGCTGGGAGTCCCTGGAAAACACAGTACCACAGAGTGAGAACTGCTGCGACATAGGACCAGCGACCCAGGTTTGATTCCAACCTCAGGTGTGAAGTTTGCACATTCTCCTTGTGTCTGTGTGCGTTTCTATTGGGTATTCTAGTTTCTTCCCAAGGTGCGAAGCTGTACAGGTTAGATGGATTGGCTGTGCTAAATTGTCCATAGTGTCCAGGGGTGGGTTGGCCATAGGAAATGTAGGGTGACAGGGATAGTGTGGGGGGAGGGTGTCTAGGTGGGATTCTCTTTGGAGAGTCGGTGTGGACTCAAAGGGCTGAAGGACCTCTTTCCACACTGTAGAGATTCTAGGATTTAATGAAAAGATATCTTAAAGACAGAAATTGTGGTAAAGAGTTTGAGAAGTTAAGGATGTGAATGCTTGAGCTTAGAACCAAGGCAGTTGAATGCATGACCACACACTATGGTGTGATTAACATTGGAATGGTCAAGAGGCCAGATTCAATAGAGCCCTGAGATTCAGGGTTGTTGCTGAAGACTTTGAAGATCGGGAGAAGAGAAGGATAGTTGGTTTTTTTAAAAAGGATAAGAACCAAGGCATTGCTGACCAGGAGCCAATGTAGGTCAGTGAACATGGCTAATGGAATATTCAAGTTAAGATATGAGCAACATTGTATGAATGACTTCAAGTTTGTGACTGGCCAGGAGTGTGTTGGAATAATTAAGTCTAGTGCAAATAGGTGAGAATTTCAGCAGCAAGTAAGAAGATCAAAGGGTAGAGTTGGGTGATGTTCTGGAGGTGGAGGTAGGCAACCTTAGTGATGATTTAGATATGGGGTGAGAATCTCATCTTGGAATCAAATACTGCACCAAGCTCACAAATAGCCTGTTTCAACCTCAGAGGATTGTCAGGAAGCGGAATAGACATGGTGATTGTGGTCTGTGGTTGTAATCTGACTACTGTCTTCCCAATGTTCATTCAGAGAAAATTTCCACTCATCCATATTGGATTTCGGTCATGATAATAAATCATAACAATAAAGTTAGGACTATTGATTTTCCACTCCCAACATCGCATTTTAATACCCGAGACCATCACTGACTAAAATATCATTAAAACGGAAAAAATATGGACACTGGTCAAGACATGATGGGCAGAATGGCCATCTTCAGAGCTGTAACACTTCTGTGATTCTGGACCTACATTTGCTGCAGTGATCACCTGACAAAAGATTGAGGCAACTTCAGAAGACCCGTGTGAAATAAGCAAAATCATCTGAAATGAAATTATCAAATTTTATCTAAAGATATTGAAACCAGTCAATAAGTCAAGACATCCAGAAACTGAAATCTCCTGGTTTCACTTACACTTGTATGAGGAGTTGTACATAATGGACATGAAATGTTTGACTCCAAGTATTCAGCTTGAAATCACATTAGAGCCAGACCCAGGAATACACGAATGACCCATATATTCAGTTGTACAGCAGAGAGAAAGAAAGAAAATGGATTGGCAATAGCAAGAACTGGATGATTTTTCTCTCTCAATATTTTATCCTCAATATCTCAAAATCCAGCACCAACTATAAAACAAATTGGAGAAACATCCATTCACTGAGGGCCCAAGACAAATATTGCTACTGCTGAGGATATAAGATATCAAGCAAACTGTTGTGGTCTCAGGTTCAACTATGGGAACTACAGGAACTGTTTAAAATGAATGTTTTGTATCTTTCTATTATACTAAACACTCTCCTCTTCTAAGAAATATACCCGTGTATTTGTGTATGTTTCACATTGCTTTTTTTTCCCCCTAGGGTTAGTAAGTAATACAATTCCTCTTTCTTTCAGTTAAAAAAACCTTGCAGTTGGATCCTTAAGTCTGATCTAGTGACTCTATTCATTGAAGCTGCATGCCGAAAAGCAAAAATAAAATATTCTGCAGTAACAGAAAAGGGGGCCTAAAAAAAGGAGAGAGAGAGTTCATGTGGGTGTAACAAATTTTCTAATATAGAAACCGAGGGAGGGTCAAGGGGGCGATGGAGGTGAAGTAACGTTAGGTGGATTCGATGTATGTATGGAAGCTGAAGTCATATTGATGAATGATGTTGTCTTGAGGCAGTAAGTTGAAGAAGGGGCCACAGATTGACACCAGAGTAACAATACTAGAGCAGGAAGGGAAGCTTCTGCGAGAGATTCTCCAGCCAAGACAGGGTAAATAGGACAGAACCCAGACAAATGCAGACCCATTCCGCCAGACAATGATACAGTATTTCATGGTCATCCAGCTACCTTACCCCCAGCCCCAGCCTCACCGCCCCCCTTCCCCACCCCACATTCCTGATGAAGGGCTTATGCCTGAAATGTCGATTCTCCTGCTCTTCGCATGCAGAAGACCGGCTGTGCTTTTCCAGCGCCACATTTTTTGACTATGTTCAACCATGTCAAAGGCTGCAGGCAAGTCAGAGAGAGTGAGGAAGGTTAGTTAACCTCTTGTTGCAGTTAATCATTTGTGGCTTTGGTAAGAGTTGTTTCAGTACTGCAACAGGAACATCAGGTTGTAAATGAGTTTAGGGTTTCAAGAACTCCTCCCTAATATTTTTTAATACATAACTGATACCCACAGTCACATGACAAGTTAAATCAAAGGTGTCATAACGAGGTGCGAATAAGATACTGTGCAACATCAGATCAGGAAACCGCAGCTAGGAGAAGCACTTCTGCAAGATGCCAACTTCCTTCCAGGAACCAAGTATCAGTGGGACATAGAACAAATTACATAAAAGAGCAATTACTTTCTATCACTATCTCCACCCTAATGTGCCCTGGACTTGTTCTTCATGATTACATAATGTGTATAATACACTATAAAGCCAAACTTTCATGTTGCTGTTAAAACTCCACACAAGCCTCTTGCTAACAGCAGGTCAGAGGCAAGATATTCTGCAGCAAGTAACTCATTTCCTGACTCCCCACAGCCTGCCTGCCATCTACAAAACAAAGTCAGGAATGTGATGGAATACTTCCCCACTTGCCTGGATGTGCACAACTTCAACAATCCTCAAGAAGCTTGACACCATAGAGGACAGGTACCCCACTTGATTGGCACCATATCCACAAATATATACTCCCTCCGCCACCAATACTCAGCAGCATCAATGTTCACCATCAGCTAATTGCACTGCAGCAATGCCTTAGACAGCACCTAACAAATTCATGGCTACTACCATCTAGACGGAGAAGGGCAATAGATACATGGGAACATCACCACCTATGAGCTCCCCTCCAAGCCATTGTGATTTGGAAATAGATCCCCGTTCCTTCAGTGTAACTGGGTCAAAGTCCTGGAACTCCCTCCTCAATGATGTTGTGTTTCAACTTACAGTACATGGACTGCAGTAGTTCAAGAAGATAAGTCCTCACCATCTCATCAAGGGTAACTAGGAATCAGTAATAAATGCCGACGCCCATATCTCATGAACAAAAAAGTTATTTTTTGAATCCTGTCATCATCTTGAGTTGATTCACTTTCTCCACCTTAAATATTCCATTTGGTGTTGAGTTTCATATTTAAACCACTCTCTGGGTAAATAAAGTTTTCCTGAGTTCCCTGTTGGATTCATTATTGACTATTTTCTATTTAGATTTCCCATTTCCCATTATTCCACCTATTTCCCATTATTCTGCAGTTTTGTACCAACCTGACATGCTACTATTAAGCACTGAATTTAATAGGTTTGTAGCTTATTTTGACTGCAAGAATATGTTATCCAAACCTAGGCAGATGGCAGACTCTCAGCTGGGGAAAGATGAAAAGAAACCTGAAAAAGGAACTGGAAGTATGCAGAAAATAGAAACAAAACTCCCACGTTAACCAAAATTCCACGTTTTCTCTTCAAAGGATTGTTTATCTAAGCAGTGATTCTTCATTGTTGCTTGGGTGTTGTTGGCAATTCATTTGATATCACCTTATAGTGTAACCAGACCTTATTCTCACTCAATATTCATGCAATTGCTGGGCATTAACATTTTTGTTATGGAAAAGAAAATCACAAACTGTTCCAAAACTAGGAGCTGTGTGTTTTTAAAGAGAGGCACACAGCAGAATAAATAAATATTCCTAAATGAATTGGACTAACTTTTTTTGCATCTTGATGAAAGATGCTTATCAGGCCCTTGGTGGACAATTAAACCACGTGTTTTACAGGCAAACACCAGCTCTTGTGAACAAAGTAATCATTCCGAAGAATCAATTTGAATCCTTTGACTTTACTTGAGCTTCATGAAGGTCAACATTGATATTGTTCTGACACCACCTTTCCCCTTTTCCCCTTCACAACTGTGCACAGTTTTAGTTTCCTTATTTACAGAGGGAAATATTTACATTGGAAACAGTTCAGAGAAGGTTCCCTATGTTTAACCTTTAGATGAAGGGGTTGCTTTATACGAAAAGATCTTCATTGGTCAACATTTATCCATCAACGAATACCTGAAACACAAAATCTAGTAATCTATCTCATTGCTGTTTGTTGATTGGCTCACACATTTCCAAGATTTGATAAAATTTCAAAAGAACTGGGTGTAAAGCACTTTTGGGGCATCTTGAGGAAATGAAAGTCACTATATAAATGCAAACCTTTCTTCCTTTACTTTATCGTTTTGTTTTTAAATAGCTAATGTGAGAAGAGACAGAGGGAAATAACACAAAATGGAGTGAGTATTGGTCTGGGAAAAAGTAATATCTTAACACAATATGAAATATGTCTTTTACAAATTGACTGGGAACAGTGTGCTGCCAACCATGCCCCACTATTCCACAAACTGCAACAAAATATATAAATGTATAAAACCCCAACAAGAATACCCAAATGAGTAATAAGTTTGATGGACTGATCATCAGGACAAAAGCAATTCACACTAGGTTTTGTCATTTACGGAAAAATAACTACTTATTGTAACACATATAACTTTAGCAAGAACATTGAAAAGATAAGATTTCTAAATGTATGATTGTGCTACTTAAACTAAACCCCTTCAAACCATACCCACCCCCGACCCCCCAGATGCACACATATTCAATAACGGCTAAGACAGTCAAAAGACAATTCGTTTAACGCATCATCTGGATGCAAAAAGAATGTAGACATGATAAACAAAGTTCTGAAGATCAAAAGTCCAGAGCACATATTGGCAAGTTACTTTCCTGCAAACATTTCGACCTTTAGCACCGATGACATGCTGTTGTCTGTGGAGAGATGGTCACTCTTTGATTCAGTGATTAATGAGGTGGATCTAGATCTTTTCGTATTAGAATTCTTTCCTTTCAGCTTTCCTAGTTTTCTGACTTTTTCTCACAGAAACAGAAAGAGAGAGATGGATGCTTTCTGGCTGTCGGCTCTGGAAGTTTCTTCTCTGCTTCTGCCCTCGCATGTACAGATTTTTAAAAAATCCTGCAGCTCAACCAATCAGAGGGCTATTGTCAGGCAGAATTCCCTTGATTCAAGCGACTCTTGGTACCATTCAGTCTCAAATATTCTCCCTCACTGTTTCCAAAAGCAATATGGCATGACACAGCTCAAAAAATATGCAACACGTGATTTTCAAGTTGTAAAACTGCCTTGATGTTTCAGTCATAGCCATCCAACTTACATTTCAGTTTATAGTTCCAAAAGAAAGAAAAAATATGTAGTCTCTTACATGGCATTTAAACACAAGTTGTTGTTGCAGTTGTAGAAATGCTAATCTACCTGTTGGAATAGTTCAGCAGATGGAAATAAAAGCAGAAAGTGCTGTTACTGCTCAACTGAATACTCAATAGTGATACTGGATTACAGGTGAGAAGCTATCCTCTATGTTCCTTTCAGTTGTTGTTGGACTAATTATGCATTCCCAACATCACATAGAACACAAGAAAGGGAGTTGGCCATTCAGTTATTTGAGTCAGTTCCAAAATTCAATGAAAACATGGCTGATCTACAGTGTAACTGCATGTAATGATCCTTATCCCATATTCCTTAACGTGTTGCATAATATTTATCAATCTGAATTTCAAACTATTAATTGGTCCAGCATACATCATTTGTGGAAGACATTTCCAAATCACTCCCATCCTTTCAATCTTATAATCGATAAAATGTGGTCAAGCAGCATCAGAAGAGCAGGAGAGTTGATATTTCAGGCAGGACCCTTCATTAGGACTTGGGGTGGTGGGGAAGGGGGAGAAAGGAGGTTGAGAAACAAATAGAGGGAGAGGGTGGGGCTGGGGGGAAAGGAAGGTGGGATGGTGATAGGTGGATGCAGGTAGGTGGTCAGTGGGAAGGGTGGAGATGCTGCATGACCTGCTGTGTTTTTCCCAGCTCCACATTTTATCTACTCTGACTTTCTAACATCTGCAGTACTCACTATCTCCTTTCACTCCTATAGTGCCTAGCTCTAATCTTGAGATACAGTTATTATTAAATCTCATGTTTACATAATGTACAATTTAACAAGCACTCATATCTGCCCTGCTCACTACCATTGATACTATTGACAGCAAAAGCTGATCTCAGATGCAAAACAGAAAGCAAAGATTGGCATTGTGACTAAATCCAAATCTCCTTTTTACAACTACAACTGGATTTATGTGGAAGAAATATCTAAGACTAGTCAAGGTGCAAATTGATGAAAGGGGCTGTGAATGAATTGTCAAGAGACTTCTAAAGATTTTCCTTCATTTGGTTGGGCCAATTTTCTGGAACTCCCTCCCTTGGAGCGTTGTGGATCTACCTATAGTACATGAATTGCAGCAGTTCAAGGAGGCAGCTCACCACTACCTTCTCAAGGGCAAAGAAAGTGGACAATAAATGCTGGGCAGCCAGCAACGCCCACTCCCGATGAATGAATTAAAGAAAAATTATATCTTCTCAAGATCTTGAGTTTCTTAACTTGGCAGAACCGATCATTTCTTGAACTCAGATCATTGGGCACGTCGAGGACGACATCCTAGGATATAGCAGGAACCAGAATAAAGCATTTGCTTTGTTTATTTGTCTGTCCCTCCACTTCATCATTTGGGGTCAAAGTGTGATACAGCTCAATGGATAAATTGGATGATTGGGAGGACCTTGCAACCAGTCATTGATGTCAAGGCTACCATGCTGCAAGGACTGATCCAGAATGTCTTTGTCATGCTTTGTTTGTCTTCTCCAGAACTTCACAGTTGAGAACACTTGACCTGTTGGGGAAAAATCTACTCGTCTCTGCATACATGATTTGGAAGTGCCAGTGTTGGACTGGGGTCGACAAAGTCAGAAGTCTCACAACACCAGGTTATGGTCCAATAGGTTTACTTAAAATCACAAACTTTCAGAATGAACTACTCTATCCATACACATTGTATTGTCCTTCCATTGTAAATAGCAAATCACCATAGTGTTACCAGACCATAAGGCTGATCTTACATGAGAGAGAGACAACTGGTGGTGATTAAACCTGAGGGTCACCTCACCTCAGGCAAGGGTACAGGTTGAAAAGGAGAATCCTTCTGCCCTTAGCCAGTGCAGGAATTTGACGCATGCTATTGGCATCACTAACCGGCCATCTAGCCAACTGAGCTACATCACACCAGACTGTCAAAAGGTTTTGCCTGAATATGTGTGGAATTGGTTTCAAGAAACATTTAACACAACCCATTACTATGTAAAAGTACATGTTTGGCAATTTAATCTCTGAGATTTTTCTCATTTCTAAAATTAGAATTATTAAACAAAAGAATGTTGTTTTGTGATCAGCAACTTTTATAAAGATTTATATGTCAGTTGTTTTTGCTTCTCTCTTACTGTTTTAATTCTGGAGCATCAGATTCACACCTGATAGCTGCAGGTTCTGAATTATTCACAGAAAGATTGAGATGAGTAGATTAGACGGCTTGAGAAGATTTGCATTTGGCGACGGTCTTCCTGGAAAACTTTATGTTTAATTTTAAATGTTGTTTCCTTTTTGCCAACTAATGATGCGTAGGGGTTATTATGATTTTCTCTGGAGGATTGTGAGCCATAATTTAAAAAACAGGGTGATGTTATATGCTTCACCCCAAAGTAATGGAATCACAGATGTAAATAGAAATGACTTTGCAAAAACATGAAGCAAAAGCTTAATTATGTTCGGTGGAAAGCTTCATCTTGTGGGTTCAAACCCTACTCTGGAGAGTTGAATACAGATGCAGAACAACACTGCTACAGAGGAGCTCTGCATTGTCAGAGATGCTGACTTTTGGAGGAGTTGTCAACCAAAAGTCTTATCTGCCCTCTCAGCAGATGGAACAGATTCCATGGCGATGATCTGAGGAAGAGATGGGACATTCTTCCTGGTGTCCAGCCAAAGTATTAAGCAAGAAATCTGGTCATTATAAATACTGCAGAAACTGGAAACCTGAAATAACAACAGCATAATCTGGTCATTATCTCATAGAATCCCTACAGTGTGGAAACAGGCCATTCAGCCCTTTATGTCCACACCAACCCACCAAAGCACATCCCATCCAGATCCATCCTATCCCTGCATTTCCCATGCTTAATCCACCTAGCCTGCACATCCATGGACACTATAGCATGACCAATCCACCTGGACTGTGGGGAGATACCAGAGCACCCAGAAGAAACACATGGGGAGAATGTGCAAACACCACACAAATAGTCACCATGAGGATGGAATTGAACCTGGGAACCTGCTGTGAGACAGCAGTGCTAACCACTGAGTCAGTGTGCTACTCATCTCATTGCTACTTGTAGGATCTTGCAATACACAAATGTGCTCATATTCTTACATTAGAACATCAAAAATACTGGTTCCAAAGAAGAATCAGACTGGACTTCAAACTTACATAATCATGACAGTCCAGAGGAAACCATTCGGCTCATTATGGCTGTAACAGCTTTGTTACCTAATGCTAATCTCCTGCCTTTTCCTTATAATCAGAAATACCCCTGCCTGATTTTTCAGCTCTAAACAGTCTCAGCTAAAATGCAACTGGATTTGAGCCACAGACCTCAAGACCTGCAGTCAAGTGACCTACACTACCTCCTGACTAAATAATGAAAGGCACACACTCTTCCCTTTCTCCTCCCTATACTACCACTCACTCGGGAAGTTAGAAATACTTTCTAACTAACCTGTTCCAATGTGTTATTACATACCTCTGAAGCTAGTGGGACTTGAACCTTTGTTCCAACTGATCTCTTTCTTTCTCTCTGCATGTACTGTCACACCTGCTGAGTTTGTCCAGCATGCTCAGTGTTTGTTTCAATGAGAGAGCAGCCCTATGGTCTGGGAAGACAGTGGTGACTTTACCTTTATAATGAGTACCAACCTCCGAAGCTTTCTGACATACACTAATGGCAGATGGTAAAAGTGGGAGAGATTTCTGGTCAGTTGTTTGATGGAAAACAAATTGGAAACTCTACTTTCACTTACTGCGCCTTCAGACTGCACCATGTTGTAAAAGCACATGTTGCCACAGCAACATGGATTCAGTGAACTGTAACACACTATTTAGTGCTTTCCCACTTTACATATTTTTTCTTTCACCTCTCTTTTGTTCAATCAGATTTTTAACATTTACTGTTCCCACCTTCCCTCAGGATACTGACTTTCCAGAGGGTGAAAGCAATTAAAACTGGTCATGTTTAGAAATGAAGGCATTAGTCATAGTAGAGTTCTATTTTCAGCTGTACAAGACAAGTCAGACTCCTATACCTTATTTGTGATTTCCAACTGGCCATTCATACTGTAAGAGTCCAAAGAGCAGGACTGGTAATTTGGGTAGAAATAATGTTATTTCTTATGGTCGTGGAGGAGATCGAGAGATTGGAAGGAGGTAATAATGCTCATTTGGGGAGCTGGTACAGACATGATGGGCTGAATGGTCTCCTTCTGCACTGTAGCACATCTATGATTCTGTCATAAAGTGCAAGTGTGAGCAAGCTAATTGATTGTGGGAGGGGAGGTCAATGAATAAGGCAAAGGGAAGCTATCAAAGTTGGCCTTGGCTCTGTGTCCATAGGTTGATATCGTAGATCGAATTGCACGTTTTAATTTGAGATGCTCCCCTCGAAAGCTCAGAGAATGCTGGTAGCGATTCTAATTTCCTGACCACTTTCTCAATTGCAGGCCAGAACCTGAGTCAGGGGCTTTACTATTCTAGGTGGCTCTTTTGCACATCAGGAAGAAGGGCGATGTGGTGGCTCAGCGGTTAGCATTGCTGACTCACAGCAGTAGGGACCCAGGTTTGATTCCAGTCTCAGGCAACTGTCTCTGTGATACCTGCACATTCTCCCTGAGTGGATTTCCTCTGGTTGCTCTGGTTTCCTTCCATAGTCCAAATAAGTGTAGAGTAGGCGGATTAGTCATGGCATGTTCTTTGAAGGGTTGGTGTGGACTTGATGGGCTGAATGGCCAGCTTTTACACTGTAGGGATTCAATGAGAAAACAGAAGAACTCTCTTGCAACACTCTAAAAAATGGTTCTCATCCAACTTGTCTTTCCTTTGCTTTCCACAGAAAACATTCTATGAGCCATTTTCCTGCCAATTCACTGGACTGATGGTTTCCATTTATTTTTGATGAAGGAACAATGCAATATATTGTGACATTCTGTGGAACTCAAATCCTGTCACACTCCTCCCCTCACCATTATAAAACAATCATAATTATGAAACAAAACTCCGAACAAAGTAAAACACCCTTGAATGAATGAATGATTATTTTTCATTATCATACAAAAAGCATAGTTCAGACAATGAAAACCTTTGGTAGAATTATTACATAAAGATTGTGTGGAACATTTTACACCTGCTCAGAGCATGCTGGTCGAAAAACACTGCACCCTTCAGTTTTCAACGACCTGTCAGTTTTGTTGTACATTACTGACAGAGAAGGGTTGATTATCTCATGTAACCAATTAAATAAATGGGCCATTTATGGGCATGATGATATTCAATGGGATTTGAAGTCTTCTCTGAGTACCTTTGTTTTCAGAAACAGATTTGAAATCTTTTTGGCAATCAAAGGTAAGCAGCCTTTAAACCACATGGGATCAATGTGAATTTCACCAGTTTCCCCACTTCCCCTCACCCCACCTTATCCCAGTTCAAATCTTCCAACTCAGCACCGCCCTCTTGAACAGTCCTACCAATCAATCTTCCTTCTTACCTATCTGCTCCATCCTACTCTGCAACCTATCACTTTCATTCCATCTTCATCTTCCTAATGCATTCCTAGCTACCTTCCTCCCAGCCCCACACCTCTCCAATTTATCTCTCAGCCCCCTTGGCCCACAAGCCTCCTTCCTGATGAAGGGCTAATGCCTGAAACGTCAACTCTCCTGCTCCTCGGATGCTGCCGGACTGGCTGTGCTTTTCCAGCAACACTCTCTTCGACTCTGATCTTCAGCATCTGCAGTCCTCACTTTCTCCTAGCTGAACTGTTGAAGTTTGGTGATTCAATTTTAGGGAGATAAATACTCAAAGACAGTGAGGTACAGCTCTCCAAGGGATCTAATTAAAGTTATCTAGAGTATAACTAAGGCACACAAACAGGAAGCTCTAGCTGTTCTGAAAAATGGTCACTGGACCTGAAACATAAACTTTGCTTTGTCACCACAGATGCTGTCAGACCTACTGAATTTTACTAGAAATGTTTGTTTAAGTTCTCACTTTGAAAGGTTGAATTGCACTGAGGTTGTGAGTCATAACGGTGACACAATTACCCATTTACTCCAGAGTCAAGTGGGCTAGATTAGAAAGAGAAAGAAACTCACACTGTTCCCTGACACAGCAGTAAACCTGTGCAGTTACTGCCTTTGCTGTTTGAATTCATGTATCGCTGGACATCGGAGTGCATCTGGGAAAATTAACAAACAGTGAAATTCACAATTGATCTTGGGGAACCTGACTGGGAGAGGTCACAGCACAGAAACAGATAAGTGAATAGTTTTAAGTGTGGCCTTGCTGTAAGTCTGCAGTAGTGGGTAGAGTGGGTACAGTGGAAGAAGGGCTCATGCCCGAAACGTCGACTCTCCTGCTCCTTGGATGCTGCCTGACCTGCTGTGCTTTTCCAGCAACACATTTTCAAATGAGCCAATGGGCTGAGGAGTGGCACATGGAGTTTAATTCAGGTAAATGCAAGGTGCTGCATTTTGGGAAAGCAAATCTTAGCAGGACTTATACATTTATTGGTAAGATCTTAGGGAGTGTTGCTGAACAAAGAGCCCTTGGAGTGCAGGTTCATAGCTCCTTGAAAGTAGAGTCACAGGTAGATAGGATAGTGAAAGTGGTGTTCGGTAAGCTTTCCTTTATTGGTAGGAGTATTGAGTTCAGGAGTTGGGAGGTCATGTTGCAGCTGTACAGGAAGAACATTGGTTAGGCCACTTTTGGAATGTTGTGTGCAAATTCTGGTCTCTTTCCTACTGGGAAAGCGCAACAGGTCAGACAGCATCCAGGGAACAGGAGAATCGACGTTTCGGGCATAAGCCCTTCTTCAGGAAGGCTTATGCCCGAAATGTCGATTCTCCTGTTCCCTGGATGCTGCCTGACCTGCTGTGCTTTTCCAGCAACACATTTTCAGCTCTGATCTCCAGCATCTGCAGACCTCACTTTCTCCTCTTTCCTACTGGAACTTGAAATGGTTCAGAAAAGATTTACAAGGATGTTGCCAGGGTTGGAGGATTTGAGCTATAGTGAGAGGTTGAATGGGCTGGGGCTGTTTTCCCTGGAGCTTCTGAGGCTAAGGGGTGACCTTACAGAGGTTTATAAAATCGTGAGGAGCATGGATAGGATAGACAAAATCTCTTCCCTGGGGTGGGGGAGTCCAGAACTAGAGGGCATATATTTTGGGTGAGAGAGGAAAGATATAAAAGAGACCTAAGGGGCATAGAGTGGTACGTGTATGGAATGAGCTACCAGATGACGTGGTAGCGGCTAGTACAATTGCAACAGTTAAAAGACATCTGGATGGGTAAATGAATAGGAGGGGTTTGGAGGGATATGGGCCGGGTTCTTTGCAGATGGGACGAGGCTGGGTTGGGGTATCTGTTCGGCATGGATGGGTTGGACTAAAGAGTCTCTTTCTGTGCTGTCAATCTCTATGACTCAAAGTGTGGGTAGATTTGAGGAACTCAGTTATGTACAGGTCCCTGAGCAGCAGTCAGCATGTGGGGAAGAAAATAAATCAGGAGATAGAAAAGGCATGTAAGAAAGGCATTATAACAATAATCATTGGAGACTGCAATACAGAGGGAGATTGGGAAAATTAAGTTGGTAGTCGATCCCAAGAAAAGGAATTCATGGTACACCAATGAAATTTTTCTTTTTGGAGCAGTTTGTGGTAGTGTCCAACAGGGAATAGACAATTTTGAGTTTGGTAATGTGTAATGAGGTAGACCTAATTAGAGAGCTCAAGGTGAAGGAGAGGGCAGTGACTATAATATGACAGAATTAGATTTTAGATTACATTACAGTGTCGAAACAGGCCCTTCGGCCCAACAAGTCCACACCGACCAGCCGAAGCGCAACCCACCCATACCCCTACATTTACCCCTTACCTAACACTACAGTGGTTAGCACTGCTGCCTCACAGCGCCCGTAGTGTTAGATAAGGGGTAGATGTAGGGGTATGGGTGGGTTGCGCTTCGGTGGGGCGGTGTGGACTTGTTGGGCCGAAGGGCCTGTTTCCACACTGTAAGTAATCTAAACTACGGGCAATTTAACATGGCCAATTCACTTAACCTGCACATCTTTGGACTATGGGAGGAAACCGGAGCACCCGGAGGAAACCCATGCAGACACGGGGAGAACATGCAAACGCCACACAGTCAGTCGCCTGAGGCGGGAATTGAACCCGGGTGTCTGGCGCTGTGAGGCAGCAGTGCTGACCACTGTACCACCGTGCTGCCCACAAATTCACCCAACAGTTTGTGAAAGGGAATCTCGAATCAGATATGACGGTGTTACAGTTGAATAAAAGTAACTACAAAGATAGGAGGAAGGAGCGGGCCAGAATTGATTGGAAGGGGAATCAATAGCAGGAAGACAGTGGAGCAACAATGGCAGGAGTTTCTGGAGGTAATTTGGAAGGCTCAGCAGAAATTCATCCAACTGAAGGAAAAACATACTAAGGGAAGAATGAGGTAACCATGCTAAATTTGCACATGAGACGTAAGTAGGTGAAAGGACAGATAGTGCTGAGGAAGCGGGGAGGCTGCAGAAGGAGTTGAACACGCTAGGAGAGTGGGCAAAGAAGTAGCAGATGGAATACAACATGAACAAGTGTGAGGGTGTGCACTTTGGTAGGGAGAATAGAGGCATAGCTGAAAATGTGTTGCTGGAAAAGCGCAGCAGGTCAGGCAGCATCCAAGGAACAGGAGAATCGACGTTTCGGGCATAAGCAGAGGCATAGACTACTTTCTGAATGGGAAAAGGTTTCAGAAATCTGAAGGACAATGGAACACAGGTATCCTAGTTCAGGATTAACTTAAAGTAAACATGTAGGTTCAGTTGGCAATTAAGAAGGCAAATGCAATGTTATCATTCAATTTGAGAGGCTAGAATATAACAGCAGAGATGTTCTATTGAGGCTATATAAGGTTCTGGTCAGACCACATTTGGAATACTATGAGCAGTTTTAGGGCTCATATCTAAGGAAGGATATGCTGGCTTGGAGGGGGCCCAGAGGAGTTCACAAGAATTATCCTGGGGATGAAGGGCTTGTCATATGAGGATCAGTTGAGGAGTCTGAGACTACTGAATAGAGTTTAAAGGGGGAGTCTCATTGAAACTCACAGAACACTGAAGGGCCTGGATAGAGTGGACATGGAGAAGACCCAAGGGCACAGCCTCAGAGTGAAGGGCCAAACCTTTAGAATTGGGATGAGGAGGAATTTTGTCAGCCAGAGGGTAGTTAATCTGTGGAACTAATTGCTGCAGAAGTTGCTATGGCAGCCAAGTCATGAGTGCCTTTAAGACAGAGACATACAGATTCTTGATCTGTAAGGGGATAAAAGGTTACTGGGGGAAGGTAGGATTAGATTAGATTAAATTCCCTGCAGTGTGGAAACTGGCCCTTCAGTTCAGCAAGTCTACACTGACCCTCTGAAGAGTAACCCACCCAGACCCATGCCTCTACCCTATATATACCTTGACTAATGCACCTAACACTGTGGGCAATTTAGTATGGCCAGTTTACCTAACCTGCACATTTTTGGATTGTAGGAGGAAACTGGAGCACCTGGAGGAATCCCACGCAGACACTGGGAAAATGTGCAAACTTCACACAGACAGACAGTCACCCAAAGCTGGAATCGAACCTTGGTCCCTGGCGCTGTGAGGCAACGGTGCTGTGAGGCAGCAGAGCTAACCACTGAGCCAGGAGAATGGGGTTGAGAAATATATCAGCCATGATCAAATGGTGGAGTGGACCCAATAGCCTAATTCTGCTCCCATATCTTATGCCTTCTCCCAGTAACCTTTGATCCCCTTACTTGTAGTTGTTCCAGACAATGGTAGCACAGGTTGAAACCCCACATACACTTGATATATATATTAGCAAGTTTGAACAGGCTGATTAGAAATATCTACATGCTTCCGATTGCAGTCCAGGGACCCCAGTTGAAAAGTAGAGGCTTGAGTCACAGGTGATGGCAGTCAAAGTAAAATGTCTCACTGGCAAATTTTACTGAGTTTCATAGGCGTAAGATTTTCCTTTTAGTAATTAGCTCAGGTTCAGCACTACTAATAACATTGTAGGCGAAGCTTGGGTGCTAAATGACTTGACACACCCTTTGTTTGTCAGTGTCTAAGTAAATGATAAAACTGCCTGGGAATTATTGTAACAGCAGTCTCTTGGACCTCTGTGCACTCACATTGAAGGCAATATTCTGGGCAAGGGAGCTGAATGAAAACTTAACTCATTATAAGATAGGGCAGGTGAATGAGGTGTCAGTGGAAGGGGCACTTTGGGGCCAGTGACCATAATTCTATTAGTTTTAAAATAGTGATGGAAAAGGATAGACCGGATTTAAAAGTTAAAGCTCTAATTTGGTGAAGGTTAATTTTCACGTAAGAGCTTTCAAAAGCTGATTGGGGGCAGATGTTCGCAGGTAAGGGACAGCTGGAAAATGGGAAGCCTTCAGAAATTAGATAATGAGAATCCAGAGACAGTATATTTCTGTTAGGGTGCAAGGAAAGGCTAGTAGGTACAGGGAATACTGGATGACTAATGAAATTGAGGGTTTGGTTCAGAAAAAGAAGGAAGCATATGTCAGGTATAGACAAGATACATCAAATGAATCCTTAACAAGAGTATAAAGACAATAGGATGGAAGAGGGAAGATGGAAATCAGGAGGGCAAAAAGGGAAATGAGATAGCTTTGGCAAATAGAGTTAAGGAGAAAACATTAAGGACAAAAGGGTAACTAGGGAAAGAATAGGGCCCCTCAAAGATCAGCAAGGTGGCCTTTGTGTGGAGCCACAAAAAATGGGGGAGATATAAACAAGTATTTTGGATCATGTTTACTGTGGAAAAGGACATGGAAAATATAGAATGAAAGGAAACAGATGGTGACATCTTGAAAAATGTCCTTATTACAGAGGAGGAAGAGCTGGATGTCTTGAAACACATAAAAGTGGATAAAACCCCAGGACTTGATCAGGTGTAACCTAGAACTCCGTGGGAAGCTAGGAAAGTCATTGTTGGGCCTTTTGCTGAGATATTTGTATCATCGATAGTCACAGGTGAGGTGCTGGAAGACTGGAGGTTGGCTTATGTGGTGCCACTGTTTAAGAAGGGTGGTAAGGTTAAGCCAGGTAACTATAGACCAGTGAGCCTGACGTCAGTGGTGGACAAGTTGTTGGAGAGAATCCTGAGGGTCAGGATGTACATGTATTTGGAAAAGCAAGGACTGGTTAAATGATTAGATATAGTCAATGGCTTTTTGCGTGGGAATCATACCTCACAAACTTGCTTGAGGTTTTTGAAGAAGTAACAAAGAGCTTGGATGAGGGCAGAGCAGTGGACATGATCTATATGGACATCAGTAAGGCACTCCACAAGGTTCCCCATGGGAGACTGGTTAGCAAGGATAGAATACAGGGAGAACTAGCCATTTGGATGCAGAATTGGCTTGAAGGTAGAAGACAGAGGGTGGTGGTGGAGGGTTGTTTTTCAGACTGGAGGCCTGTGGCCAGTCTGTGGCCAGAAGGATCAGTGCTGGATCTTGGAGTGCAGATTCATAGCTCCCTGAAAGTAGAGTTGCAGGTAGATTAGATTACTTACAGTGTGGAAACAGGCCCTTCGGCCCAACAAGTCCACACCGACCCGCCGAAGCACAACCCACCCAGACCCATTCCCCTACATTTACCCCTGCATCTAACACTACGGGCAATTTAGCATGGCCAATTCACCTGACCTGCACATTTTTGGACTGTGGGAGGAAACCGGAGCACCCGGAGGAAACCCACGCAGACACTGGGAGAATGTGCAAACTCCACACAGTCAGTCGCCTGAGGCGGGAATTGAACCCTGGTGTCTGGCGCTGTGAGGCAGCAGTGCTAACCACTGTGCCACCGTGCCACCCAGGTAGATAGGATAGTGAAGAAGATGTTTGGTCTGCTTTCCTTTATTGGTCAAAGTATTGAGTACGGGAGTTGGGAGGTCATGTTGCAGCTGTACAGGATATTGATTAGGCCACTTTTGGAATATTGCATGCAATTCTAGTCTCCTTCCTATCGGAAAAATGTTGTGAATCTTGACAGGGTTCAGAAAAGATTTACAAGGATGTTGCCAGGGCTGGAGGATTTGAGCTATAGGGAGAGGCTAAATAAGCTGGGGCTGTTTTCCTTGGAGCATCGGAGACTGAGGGATGACCTTATAGAGGTTTACAAAATCATGAGGGGCATGGATAGGATAAATAGACAAAGTCTCTTCCCTGGGTGGGGGAGTCCAGAACTAGAGGGTATAGGTTTAGGATGAGGGGGAAAGATATAAAAGAGACCCAAGGAGCAACGTTTTCACACAAAGGGTGGTACATGTATGGAATGAGCTGACAGAGGAAGTGGTGGAGGCTGGTACAATTGCAACATTTAAGAGGCATCTGGATGGGTATATGAATTGGAAGGGTTTGGAGGGATACAGGCCAGGTGCTGGCAGTTGGGGCTAGATTAGGTTGTGATAACTGGTCAGCATGGATGAGTTGGACCAAAGGGTCTGTTTCCATGCTGCACCTGTCTATGACTCTATGATTCTGTGTTAAACAATCATCCTTTTCATCATTAAAAATCAATATAAGACATAAAAGAACTCTTCTAAAGTAAAGGTATTCTTTATAAAACTTTGTTAAACAGGCAGCATAGCTTATGAGATTATAACCTAAAAGTTAAAGGCATAAGAAGGGTTGGTTAAAATTGGACATGTTGAAGCTGAAGCTAAAGCTGTTGGAGTTATAGAGTCATAGAGATATACAGCACGGAAACAGACCCTTCGCTCCAACTCGTCCATGCCAACCAGATATCCCAACCCAATCTAGTCCCACCTCCAGCGCCTGGCCCATATCCCTCCAAACCCTTCCTATTCATATAGCCAACCGGATGCCTTTTAAATGTTGAAATCGTACTAGGCTCCACCACTTCCTCTGCCAGCTCATTCCATACATATACCACCTTCTGTGTGGAAAAGTTGCCCCTTAGGTCTCTTTCATATCTTTCCCCTCTCACCCTAAACCTATGCCCTCTAGTTTTGACTTCACCACCTCAGGGAAGAGATTTTGTCTATTTATCCTTTCCATGCCCCTCAAGATTTTATAAACCTCTAAGGTCACCCCTCAGCCTCCGATGCTCCAGGGAAAACAGCAACAGCCTATTCAATCTCTTAGCCAGTTGAGAAGATTCGTAGCTTAGGCTGAGGTTCTGGATGTAGATTGGAACTCTACCAACACACATATTGACTTGGATTCCATTTACCACCCCCGAGAAAAAGAACAGGAAATGACACCACCACCGGAAATAACATCAACACAGGAAATGATGTCAACACGGGAAATGACATCACCAACATAAGGAAACCTAAACATATAAACAGAAAGCAGGAAACAACAGCATTGCTTCGTCTGGAGGCTCACTGAAGATGTTTCCTAGTGTGGTGATGAAACGTCTGAAAATGAACCTTCCAGCTCAGTGAGCAAACCTACATCCTATTCAACCTCTCCCTATAGCTGAAATCCTCCAACCCTGGCAACATCCTTGTAAATCTTTTCTGAACCCTTTCAAGTTTCACAACATTTTTCCAATAGGAAGGAGACCAGAATTGCACACAATATTCCAAAAGTGGCCTAACCAATGTCCTGTACAGTTGTAACATGACCTCTCAACCCCTGTACTAAATACTCTGACCAATAAAAGAAAGCATACCAAATGCCTTCTTCACTATCCTATCTACCTGCAACTCCACTTTCAAGGAGCTATGAACCTGCACTCCAAGATCTCTTTGTTCAGCATCACTCCAGAGGATCTTATCATTAAGTGTATAAGTCTTGCTAAGATTTGCTTTCCCAAAATGCAGCACCTCATATTTATCTAAATTAAACTCCATCTGCCACTTCTCAGCCCATTGGCCCATCTGATCAAGATCCCATTGTAATCTGAGGTAACCTTCTTTGTTGTCCACCACAGATCCAATTTTGGTGTCATCTGCAAACTTACTTACTCTACCTCTTATGCTCAAATTCAAATCATTTATATAAATGATGAAAAGTAGTGGACCCGGTACCCATCCTTGTGGTACTCCACTGGTCGCAGGTCTCCAGTCTGAAAACCAACCCACCACCACCCTCTGTCTTCTACCTTTGAGCCAATTCTGTATCCAAATGGCTAGTTCTCCCTGTATTCCATGAGATCTAACCTTGCTAACCAGTGTCCCATGGGAAGCCCTTGTCAAACGCCTTACTGAAGTCCACATAAATCACAGATTCCTGATGAAGGGATTTTGCCCGAAACATCGATTTTCCTGCTCCTTGGATGCTGCCTGAACTGCTGTGCTTTTTCAGCACCATTCTAATCTAGAATCCACATAGATCACATCTATCTCTCTGCCCTCATCAATCCTCTTTGTTACTTCTACAAAAAACTCAATCAAGTTTCTGAGACATGAATTCCCACGCACAAAGCCATGTTGACTATCACCAATCAGTCCTTGCCTTTCCAAATACATGTACACCCTGTCCCTCAGGATTCCCTCCAACAACTTGCCCACCACCGATGTCAGGCTCACTGGTCTATAGTTCCCACAGAGTTCTAGGGCACACCTGATCAGGTCCTGGGGATTTATCCACTTTTATGCATTTCAAGATATCCAGCACTGCCTTGTCTGTAATATGGACATTTTTCAAGATGTCACCATCTATTTCCCTGCATTCTATATTATCCCTATCCTTTTTCACAGTAAATACATTGATGGACAACTGAAAATATTTAAGAGTACAAAATATCGCAATATCATTTCTTCAGTTAGGAAAAGGCACAAATCATTTGGAAAAGAAGCAAAAATGTGTGAATTGTCTATATTGTGGAAAAGAATGGGAAACCCACTAAGGAGAAGGGAGAATTGGCATCAATTGTCACTGTGTCATTCAATAAAATTCTTTGATTGGAAAATAAAGCTATAACCTTCTCATGAGATGTTACATGCGGCAGCAGAACAACCCCTAAGATGAAGGGAATATTAAAAAATTTAAGACATAAAGATTATCAATTTGCAGAGTATATTTATTTGTCCAGAACCAAAAGAGTTTCACTTCTGAGCAGCAAAACATATTTTGCCTGAAAAGCCTTGAAATTTAAGGAAGGATTCCAACCATCAAACCAGACAACATTTAAAAGGCATCTGGCAGGGTTGAGAGGGATATGGATCAAATGCTGGCAAATGGAACTAGATTTATTAAGGATATCTGGTTGTCATGGATGAGTTGGACTGAAGGTTCTGTTTCTGTGCGGCATATCTCTCTGACACTGAGGGGCATGAGGGGCATGGATAGGATAAACAGACAATGTCTCTTCCTTGGGGTGGGAGAGTCCAGAACTAGAGGGCATAGATTTAGGGTAAGAGGGGAAAGATATAAAAGAGACCTAAGCGGCACATTTTTCATGCAGAAGGTGGTATGTGTATGGAATGAGCTGCCAGAGGAAGTGGTGAAGGCTGGTACAATTGCAACATTTAAAAGGCATCTGGATGGGTATATGAATAGGAAGGGTTTGGAGGGATATGGGCTGGGTGCTGGCAGGTGGGACTAGATTGGGTTGGGATATCTGTTCGGCATGGACAAGTTTGACCGAAGGGTCTATCTCCGTGCCATACATCTCTATGACTCTATCTGTGTTAAACAATCATCTTTTATCTCTAAAATCAACTAACCTGACATACATCAACAACAAAACTTTGACAGTGGTCGTAAAGAATACAGATTTAAGCCAGATAGAAATGTTAAGCAACTGTCTCACATTACCAACATAGAAGGAACTAACAATTTCACTGGGCTGAAAGAATTGTTTACAATTTCCTTACATATGAAAATGCTTTCATGCCTGATCTTTAGAAAATTCGGGTGGAACCACCACCCGAAAACATTGTGAACTCTGAATATTATCAAAGTCCAGAAAACATTGTTCAGTGAAGAAATTATCAATACACCGCAAGTCAACTGACAACTAAACCAAATTAAATGCTGTAATCTGCTAAAAGAATGTATGCCACAGTGTAGGATCTTCAACTAACTCTACTTCATAAGAATGTAAGAGTATAAGAACTAGGAGCAGGGATAGGCCATCTGGCTCCTCAAGCCTGCTCCACCATTCAATAAGATCATGGTTGATCCTTTTGTGAACCCAGCTCCACTTACCGGCTTGTTCACCATAATCTTTAATTTCTTTCCTGTTCAAAAATATATCTAGCTTTGCCTTAAACATATTCAATGAGGTAGCCTCAAATGCTTAATTGGGCAGGAAATTCCACAGTTTCACAACTCTTTGGGTGAAGACGTTCCTCCTCAATTCAATCCTAAATCTGCTCCCTCTTATTTTGAGGCTATGCCCTCTAGTTCTAGTTTCACCTGCTTCTATCTATTCTCTTCATAATTTTATTATGTTTCTATAAGATCCCCTCTCATTTTTCTAATTTCCAAAGAGGATAGTCCCAGTCAACACAATCTTTTCTCTTTAGCCAATCCTCTCAAACCCAGAACCAACTTAGTGGACCTCCTGTGGCCCCCTTTTTAGAGCCAGTGCATTCTTTCTCAAATAAGGAGACCAAAAATGTACACAGTACCTCACATGTAGCCTCACTAGCACCGTATACAGCTGTAGCATAACTTCTGTTTTTAAACTTCATCTTTCTAGCATTTGAAAGACAATATTCCCATTTCTTAATTAGCTGCTACATCTGCAAACTAACTTTTTGTGGTTCATGCACAAGAACACCCAGGTCCCTCTGCACAGCAGCATGTTGCAATTTTTCATCATTTAAATAATTGATTTTGATGTTAATCCTACCAATATGGGTGACCTCCAATGACAGTCAAAAAATTACATTTTTCACTGACTCAACTGTCTTCTAAAACATGCTTTGAGGGAATTAAAAATTTCCCAACCGGACAACAGTCTATCCCCAGTAACAAATATCTTTTCCAAAAGACATTCAAGAAATATGTTGCCGGTTACGGAGGGATATAGATAAGCTGCAGAGCTGGACAGAGAGGTGGCAAATGGAGTTTAATGTGGAAAAGTATGAGGTGATTCACTTTGGAAGGAGAAACAGGAATAAAGAGTACCGGGCTAATGGTGAAATCCTTGGTAGTGTAGAAGAGCAGAGAGATCTCGGTGTCCATGTACATTGATCCCTGAAAGTTGCCACCCAGGTTGATAAGGTTGTTATGAAGACATATGATGTGTTAGCTTTTATTGAAAGAGGGACTGAGTTTCGGAGCCACGAGGTCAGCTGGAGCTGTACAAAACTCTGGTGTGGTCGCGCTTGGAGTATTGCATACATTTCTGGTCACTGCATTATAGGAAGGATGTGGAAGCTTTGGAAAGGGTTCGGAGGAGATTTACTAGGATCTTGCCTGGTATAGAGGGAAGGTCTTATGAGGAAAGGCTGAAAGTCTTGAGGCTGTTTTTGTTAGAGAGAAGAAGGTTGAAAGGTGATATAATTGAGAAATATAAGATAATCAGAGGGTGAGATAGGGTGGACAGTGAGAGTTTTTTTCCTCGGATGGTGATGGCTAGCACGAGGAGACATAGCTATAAATTGAGGGATGGTAGACACAGGACAGATGTCAGAGGTAGTTTCTTTACTCAGAGAGTAGTAGGGGCATGGAACACTAGGGGCCTGCAACACTAGTAGACTCGCCAAGTTTAAGAGCATTTAAATTGCCACTGGATAAACATATGGATGAAAATGGAATAGCGTAAGATATTGGTTCCACAGGTCGGCACAACATCGAGGGCCAAAGGGCCTGTACTGCACTGTATTGTTGTATGTTCTATAAATACAAATGGCACAGAATGACAGAGGATAACATCTGCAAACAAATGACCACTTACTTATTGAAGGGGAGAAGAATTTGTATTGTCAGAGTCTTGGTGGGAGAAGGGATAGTGATAAAAACAATTGGGTAATGGTTTAAACTAGGGGAGAAAATCCAGAAAGGCATATTAGATAAGGCAGTTGGCTTGAAAACATTAATTTGGTAGCCTTGGAAATTACAGATCAATAACTGCGTCTAGGAGGGGCAAGTCAGTTTGTTCTATGAACTATAACTCTTAGCCTAGGTCAAGGCTCTATCGCATTGATAATCAGCTAGGCTAACATAACTGGTTTACTTACTGCTGTGTAATAAGCTACTTCTTGCCAAAGTATCAGCCTCTTTTGCTAAAGACTTATTGTGGCTAATCCTTTACTATTTGCACAACTAAGCTACGTAGATTACCACTGCGAAAAGGTTTAGTGGCAGCATACCTGACAGAACTAGGTACCAGCATCCCTTACAACAGAAAACAAGTTGGAGAAGTGGAGGGAAAATATTTTGGAACTTTGAAACCCCATAGTTTGAAAGGATGGCCAGAATATCATAGGCAATTAAAACTGGGGAATCTCAAGAGGCTAGAATTAGTTAAACTCAACTATGACAGAATATTTATTCAGAGCATAAGTCACTCTTGTGTAGAGAATTTATTTTACACGATCATAATTTAACTTTACTTTCTAACAAGTTAGATTTCTGTCCTATTATTGTTCTATTGAGCCCATTTTACTTGAAGTAATATTCCTGGCTTTCTCTCTATTTATAATATTTAGTTACATTTCTAAATGCAAAAATGCAGATGCAAATAACAAAGCTGTCCCCTTGAGTTAACTTTGATCAAATACAGCTTGTACGGTTCAGCAGTGAATGTCCCTACAACATGGCCTGCAAGTCTTGGAAATGATCTCTGACAGTCCTACCCTTTTCCCCACATCCACAGTGACTCCTCTCCAAACGGTATTGTAGGAAGTCTGAGGGCTAATGATTCATGAAAACAACCGAAAGGACTGGAAATGCTATTTTCTACTTTCCCTTCCACGGAAACTATGATAATGCTTGATTACTGCCTTATATGGAATTAGTAAAGCACCTTTAAAGAAATCTGTCTGTAAAAAAAGAAACAGCTTCCCCTCTGTGGAAATAATGACAGGACTGCCTGCAAACACAATACAATGCTGTGCACTAAGAAACCTCTATGGGGTGACAGAGTTAATCCTAAAGGCTTTTGAAAATTAATGGCAAATATATTTGTAGTGTGGAAGGGGGGAGCTTACGCAGTTGCCAATAAAATGGATGCCAGCCTTTTTAATTTTCACATCTTCATTCTGAATGAAAAATGCAGAGTGACACTTGGCAGCAAGTCAAATGCATAGCCTGACCTCCTGGTGAACTTAAGACCCTGCTCTATACATGAAAAAATCCCTATCGTTGACTTGCTGGTGTAAAACGATTTGAACCTCGATGTGTGGAGGCGTTAAAAATCTGGTAGAATATAGTCACAGCAGGAAAAGCCCATGAGCATGTGTTAGTGGAGACAGTGGAGATAAACTCCATCCTGGGCAGATCAGTGCAGCTCAATCTATTATTGATCAGCAGCTGAGTATGATTCATTCTGAAGGTGATCAAGCCCCAGTACCTTTTATTAATATGTTGCTATGCCAACCATGCAGTGAGGTCTTAGAGTCATAGAGTCATAGAGCTGTACAGCATGGAAACAGAGCCTTCAGTCCAACTCATCCATGCTGACCAGATATCCTAAATTAATCTAGTCCCATTTACCAACATTTGGCCCAATTCCTCTAAACCCTTCCTATTCATATACCCATCCCAATGCCTTTTAAATGTTGACTTCTCTGTTTTTTCACCTCCCACGTGATCCCTGGTTTCCCTCTCTTCCTCCTTTTTAAAATGCCATTGTTTGAATCTCTTTTTTATCAGAAGTTCCAAAACGATGCAACAGCTTATATAGTAGTAATTACCACTCCTTGAATTCGAGGAAATCAGCTCCGACACTGAAAACACCTAAAAAAAAAAGGAGACGCTCTTACAGCCACAATATTTTCCCATTTTCCATCTTGGATTACCCAGAATCCTCCTGTCAACATTACATTCATGGGCATGGTGGCAAGAGTGGGGAAGTGGGGGGGGGGGGGGGTGGGTGGTGGCGGGGGAGTGCAGTGGGAATTTTGTCTCTTAGAATCCTGAGAATTCTAAACCTGATGATTGAGAAACGATAGTAACTTGGTGGTCTTATGGCAAGAATTGAAATCACTTTTATTATAATCTTTCCCTTTTACAGTCATGCAAACGTTTGGGTGTAGAAAGCATAATCAAGTTATAATTTTAAATCTTTTAGATGGTTCAGGAAGATGCTTACAGTTTCACAGCCTTTGCACTCTCTGATGGAGGATAAATGACACATGTAAGTTCAGTGGGAAATCCCTTTTGTGGTGAACATTCAATTGCAAATAAGACAGTCACTTTCAAGAGTGGCCAGCAGTTAAACTCCACTCTACCCAGTTTCACTGGATCCCAGAACATCCATGGAGTACAGTATCAGTGAGCTTCTCACTCTATCACGAATGCACAGTGGCAACAGTGTGTACTATCTACAACAGTGTTTCCCAAACTTTGTCCCAGAATTGCTAACACTCTAAGGGGAACTGCCACGATAGGGTGGGTGTTGTTTGTGAAGAGAAACCTACAAAAACAGATGGGGGGTGGGGGGTGGGGGGAGCCCTGTATAATTGGTAACATGTTCTGTTATTGCAGGGTGCAGTTGTTATAACTCGGTCAGTGCTCCATGACCTTGAAACTCATGACTCCAAATTCACAGATCAGTATCAAACTTAAGGTTTTGAACCATACTTCAGCAACCCCTGAATTGCAAGATGCACTGCAGTAACTCAAAATCCCTGGTGACATTTTCTTCCAAACCTGCAGACTTTAGTGCTTTGTATGAAGAGGAAGCAGGTGATGAATTGGGAGCACCACCATCTACAATTACCCTTCCAAGTCACACAGCGTTATGAGTTAAAACTATCACTGTTCCTTCATTGTGGAAGGAACTTCAACACACCTGCACTGCACAAAACTCCAGGAGTTCAAGATGGTAGAACACCATTACCTTCTCAATGATTTTTAGGGATGAAGTGACAATTGTTAGATTGCCAATGATGCCCACATCCTATAAATGAATGCAAAAATCATTCGGAGCAAGGGAAAAAGGGGAATGAAGAAGGGAGGAAATCAGATTGCAATGCCTCAACTCTCACCACTACAAGCCAGCCAATACATAGGACAGGGAGACATATGCTCTTAAAACTCAATCAAAACATTTTTGATTAAGAAAAACATTACAAAGACATTTCTGAGGGCTCATTTAGTGAAAATACATGGGTTGAAATTAGAAATTAGAAAGAGATGATCACCTTGATGGGATTATACTATAGGCCCCCAATAGTCAGAAGGAAATTGAGAAGCAAATATGTAGAGAGAGCTCAAATATATGTAAGAATAACAAGGTTAGAATAGTAGGGGATTTTAATTTTCCAAACATTGACTGGGATTGCCATGGTCTTAAAGTTTGAATAGTGAAGAATTTGTTAAATGTGTTCGAAAAGATTATCTTTATCAATATGTAAATGTTCCTACTCGAGAAGGAGTAAAACTTGGGAAGTAAGGCAGGGCAAGTGACTGAAATGTTAGTAGGAGAACATTTTGGGACTAGTGATCATAATATTATTAGTTTTTAAATAGTTATGGAAAAGGATAAAAGTTAAAGTTCTTAAATGGAGTAAGGCAAATTTTAAGAGTATGAAACAAGAACTTTCAAAAAGTTGATTGGAGTAGACTGTTCACAGATAAAGGGCCAACTGAGAAGTGGGAGGCCTTCAAAAGTGCGATAACAAGAGTTCAAGGGAATTATGTTCCTGTTAGAGTGAAAGGCAAGTCTGGTAAGATTGGGGAACAATGGATGAATAAAGATATTAAAGTTCTAATCAAGAATAAAAAAAGTCATATATTTGACAACTGGGATCAACTGATACACTTAAGGAGTATAAAGAATGTAGGCACATTGTTAAGAAGGAAATCAGGAAGGCAAAGAGGGGCTATAAGATAGCCTTGGCAGATAACATTAAAGACAATCCAAAAAAGTTCTACAAATACATTTCTACGAATACATGCAAGAGCAACTAGAGAGAGTGTAGGACTCCTTAAAGATCAAGGAGGTTATCTTTGTGTTGAACCTCAGGAAATGGGAGAGATATTAACTTTGTGTCAGTTTTTACTGCTGAGTAAGAAATATAGGTGAGAGAACTCATGGAAATAAATATTGATGTTTTGAAAACAGTTCACATTACAGAAGAGAAAGGGTCAGGCTAAGCAAAGACATGCCAGAGAATTCCTAGAGGGCTGGCACTCCAACCACAACGTCACAAACAAACACATAGATCTAGATACCATCCATCAACCCCTCAGAAAATGAACAGGAAATTACATCACCACAAACCCCAGGAACCCCATCCAGGACAAACATATAAATAGAAAGCAGGAGACAATAGCTTTGCTTCACTTGGAGGTAGCCACTGATGATGTTACCTAGCCAGGTAATGAAACGTCTGGATATCAAACCTATACCCTAAACCTCAACCTGAGCTACACACCTTCACAAACCTTGCAAAAAAGAAGAGAAAGTGCTGGAGGTCTTAGAAAACATGAAGGTAGATAAATCTCCAGAACCTGATCAAGTGTATCCCAAGATGCTGTGTGAAGTTATAGAGGAAATTGCAAGACCCACAGCAGAAATATTTGCATCATCTATAAACATGAATGAAGTGCCAGAGGACTGGAGGATGATCAATGTTGTGCCATTGTTTAAGAAAGGCTTTAAGGAGAAGCCTAGAAACTACAGAGTTGTGAGTCTGGCATCAATGGTGAGTAAGTTGTTGGAGGTGATTCTGAAAGATAGGATCTACATTCATTTGGAGAGGCAAGGATTAATTAGGGAGAGTCAGCATGGCTTTGTGCAAGGAAAATTGTGTCTCACAAACTTGATTGAGTTTTTTAATGAAACTAAAAGGATTGAAGGCGGCAGAGTGGTGGACGCTCTTTACTTGGACTTTAGTAAAGCCTTTGACAAGATTCTACACAGTAGACTCATTCGTAAAGTTAGAACATGGATTCAGGGTGAGCTTACCAATTGGATACAAAATTGGTTTTATAGTAGGAGATAGCGGGTGGTGATGAAAGGTTATTTTTTGATTTGGAGACTTCTGACCAGCAGCGTTCCACAGGGGTGTCTACTCTTGTTTGTCATTTATGTAAATCATTTGGATGAGAATATAGTAGACATGATTAGTAAGTTTGCAGATGACATGAAAATTAGTGGTGCAGTGGACAGTGAAGAAGGCTATCTAAGATTAGAATGAGATCTTGATCAATTGGGTCAATGGGCTGAGTAGTGACAGATGGAGTTTAATGTGGATAAATGTGAGGTACTGCATTTTGGTAAAAGAAACAAGGGCAGGACTTACACAATTAATGGTAGGGCCCTGGGTAGTGCTGTAGAACAGAGAGACAAGGGGTTCAGGTACATAGTTCTTCAAAATTTGCATCTCAAGTAGACATGGTGGTTAAGAAGGCACTTAGCACGCTTGCCTTCATTGCTCAGACCTTTGAGTATAGGAGACAGGATGCCATGTTGAGGTTGTACAGGACGTTAGTGAGGCCTCTTCTGGGGTTGTGTGTGCATGTTGGGTTGCCCAGTTATAGGAAGGATATTATTAAACTGGAGAGAGTTGAGAAAAGATTTACCAAGATGTTGCCAGGAATGGAAGGTTTGAGATATAAAAATAGACTGGAAAGACTGGGACTTTTTTCACTGATGCATAGGGGCTTGAAGGTTGACCTTCTTGAGGTTTATACAATCATAAGAGGCTTAGATAAGGTGAATGACAAGGGCCTTTTCTCTAGTGTGGGAGAGTTCAAAACTAGTGGGCATATTTTTAAGATGAGAGGACAAAGATTTAAAAAGGACATGAGGGGCAACCTCTTTACACAGAGTGTGGTTTGTGTGTTGAATGGACTTCCAGAGGAAGTGATGGATGCAGGTACAGTAACAAGATTGAAAAGACATTTGGATAATTTCATGAATAGGAAAGATTTGGAGGGGTATGGCCCAAGCACAGGCAGGTGGAACTAGTTTAGTTTGGAAAAACGGTTGGCATGGACTGGTTGGCCCGGAGGATATATTTCCGTGCTGTATAACTCCATGACTCTAGAAAACACATTACTACTCTACACTCAAGCCTGCTTGCTCATGGAGGAAATATTGTTATAAAGGTGATTTGAATGAAAACAATGGAAAAAAAAAAGGATGTGAAATTTGGTTCCGTTTTATCACGTAACCGTGACCTTCACAAGCCAAAAACCTCTTGTGCACCTCACAGGGTGGGACTCTTTCCACAAATACCACAGCAAGTTCCAATTGATCTTGAATGCAGATATGGCAGATAACAGTGCTAATATGCAAATGAACAAAGTGCATTCATTAGAAGAAAGCAAGACTAAAATAGACTTCAAATATTCAGAGGTTGGCCGCTTGCTTGGAGGAAATCGGTTGCATTAAATTGTGCAGAATACTTGATTTGACAAAGCTGCCTAACTAGGGCGTAGTTCATTTTCACCAATAAAGACCTTGATTTTTTTTTAAAATGGAGTTTGTACAGTTAAGAATAATGGGAGTGAATGCCTCTATTGCAGTAACTGGAATTTAAAGACAATTGATTTATCATTGAAAGCTTTGAAAAATTGAAGACTTTTGAAAGAAAATGAAGGTTACATTTACTTTCTTTTGTCAGGTCGACATGCTTTTATCATTAAAGAATTGATGGACATTCTGAGGTATAAACAATGTCTAAGACATCAGGGATAATTCCTCAACTCCTCTTCCAAATGGCCCATCAGTACTGTTTATATCCACTTGAGGCAGGAGCCTCAGTTTAATTGCTCCTCTGAAGACCAGCACGTCCAACAGTGTGACACTCCCTTTGCACTGTACTGGAGCATTAACATTATTTTTTATTTTATTTTAATATTTTCTCCTTGAGGTCATGCCAATGAAACTTGACCAGATGGGTACTACTGTCTGTGGAATTAAATCCAGTAAGCGTTGCAAACTGTCAAAGGAGAGCACCAGGCTTTAAGAGATAATTATAATGGGCAGCATGGTGGCCTCACAGTGCCAGAGACCCGGGTTCGTTTCCAGCCTCAGGTGGCTGGGGGTCTGTGTGGAGTTTGCATATTCTCCCCGTGTCTGCATGGGTTTCCTTCGGGTGCTCCGGTTTCCTCCCTCGATCCAAAAGATGTGCAGGCCAGGCAAATTGGCCATGCTAAGTTGCCTATAGTGTTAGATGCATTAGTCAGAAGGAAATGGGTCTGGGAGGGTTACTCTCTGGAAGGTCAGTGTGGAGTTGTTGGGCCAAATGGCCTGTTTCCACACTGTAGGGAATCTAATCTAAAAAAAAATTAAAGAACTTTTAAAAAAAATGAAAACCACTGGGGGGAAAACGCAAGCATGAAAGTGACAACATGAATGGAAGAGAGTAAGTGGGGAGACAAATGGGAAAGAGGAATGAAGATAGAAAGAGAAAATAAAGGAAGGAAAAGTGGAAGAGAGTAGAGGCAGGAAAGGGACAGATAAAAATGCATCGAAAGTTTAATTAGACTCAGCCCTTATGGGAAAAGTGTTGTCACTGGTTAGCTGAATTGGATCTTATAGTAATGTTTCCCTTGAATCCTCTTCTGTGTTGCTACTCTCTGTCAGGCGCAAGACCTAAAGATGTATCTTATAGTGTAGTATTTCAATGCTTGGTCATCTATTTGAAATGATGTTGTTTACTATGCCAGTCTACCTCTGTATAATAGAAAAATCCAATAAAGGTACATGAGGCATAATTCACACTACCATGAAGAATTTGAAGACTGGCAGCCTCTTTACTTCCTCTCTCGGTTCCATATTTAATATGGAATTTTTAGCAAAAGGATTTGAAATTAGGGTCAAAAGTTCCTCCCTTCCTTTCCTTCACTTCCTCTGGTTCACCATCCTTGGCAACTCTCACATTGGGGCTCACACTTCTGGGAAGACTAAGCACCCTAACCCAGTGAATAATGAAGCAACATAGACCAAACAGCCTGAAAACACAAAATGCTGGAGATCACAACGGTCAGACAGCATCCATGGAGAGAAAGCAAGTTAATGTTTTGAAGCTAGATGACTCTTCATCAGAGCTGAGACATGGCTGTCAGTCACAGTTCATGTAGTGTTGACTTGGCATAGTTGCTCAGTAGAAGAGGGCTTTCAAAATTGATCTCAGTATCTGGATTTTCACTGTGGGCTCGTAGCTGCCACTGCCACATATCTCATCAAAAGGTGTCAGAGAAGGGACACAACTGGGTTGGACTGTGCTACCCCTCTTTGCTGAATAGTCTGTTGAAACCCATCAAAGCTCCAATGTGAAAAATGTGTGCGCAAAGGATCCAAATGCCAGCTCCTTTCAGTTTGGCTCCCAGAACTATATTGCTTCAGGCAATGAGAGGAATATTCTTCTTTTACATGGATAGTGTGGATGGGTGGTTACTGCAGGCATCATCTCAACCTAATCTGCCCAGCATGATACTGACTTACTCTGGTGGCCATGAAATCATTCAGGAATGAAGTTGGTTAGGGTTAAACAAACAGTCAACCCAATCCCATCAGTATTTCTCTGATGGGTTAGGGTACGATTCCTGACCCACCATTACTCCCACCTGTTGTTTTTGTGAAAGGGTTAAGATCCCAGTAGAAACTGCTCTTTTCTCTCAATGTTCTGAATGTGAAATTACATTCCGAACATTGCTTCTCCCTGGGTGGCATCTCTGCGTACCAGGAGGCTCGCTGTGCCATGTCTTCATTGTGAGCTTTCATAACAGTGACACACAGCAATCATCCCCACCAATCAACCAAATGGGATTTACAGCGGGCCAGTAAAAAACTAAAGTTGCATGTTAATGGAGTCATTTAATAAATTTTCTTTGTAAAATTGAGTTTGGTTCTGTTTGAGTCCTTACAATCTTTCCCATTTGACATCTTACTGCTACCTTCCGGTTTCAGCACGAGCAAAATTTGCATGAACAAAGAACTAGGTTTTTTTGCTGTGTTGAACCTTGAGAGCAGCATTTTCTGTGCCCATCCCTCAGCATCGCTTAGCATATTTTAGCACCTTCAGTTTTAACAAGATTTGAACTAACAAGGATAGTAGGTGTGAACTGACTATGTTAACCACTGCTACTGTGAGAAATAAAGGTATCTTGCCTCAAACAAATACAAAACACTAGGTCCAGTTGTCTTCATTCGTAACATCGGGACCAAACCAATCAGGACTTCTTGTGAAAAGTATGATGCTACATGTTTTAAAAGTTTAATGTTCGAGTGTTAACGTTACAGTTTATATCACAGCGGACAGCAAGGTCACTACAGGAAAGGTGGGTGAAGCTGCTACTGGTGTGGTCAGTCATTAATGAGAACTACTCTTTTTTTAAAAAAATGCTTTTGAACTACTTTTTCCAAAATGTGATCCATTATCCCTAGCTAGAGAAGGGATTGAAAATGCTCCAGTGATGGACAGGGGTTCAACCGGCTTGCGACTGAACAATGCTGTTGTGTATAATATATTTATCATAAATGCTTACCATGCAGAAAGCTGCCATTTGGCCCATGGTTCTGTGCCAGCCATGAGCAATCCATTTAGCCCTCTGCCTTCTCAACCTTGCCCTTCAACTAAGGCATTGTGACCCTAAGGTTAAACCAATACCAATCATCTCTCTCAGGGATAAGGTTCTCTGGGACAATGGCGCCTTTACCTTTTACGCCCCTGTTCATTCCCTACAGCCCTACAAATATTTTCATTTCAAACTCGCTTGTGAAAGTTATTAGGAGTCAGCCTTCCCAGTCCATAGAGGCTGCGTATTACAGATCGCAAACAGGGTCACCATTTAACATAAATTCCTCTCATCACTTTTGTAAGTTAGCTTGAATCTGTGTCTTTTGGCTACTGATTCTCTTGTCAATGGAAACATTTCTCCCCTTCTATTTTGACAGAAGTTGCCCTTAGATTGAATGTACTGTTTGATTTCACAGTAAAGTTGCAGGATCCTGTATGAAAGTTGGAATAAGCAAAAACCTGACATTTTACTCAGTTTTCACAAACATTCATTAACCCAAAGTTAGATTAAACACAGGTGCGTGATCACTCTGCTTTCTGCTTTTTGCTGACACTACCAGCCTTTATATCTGCAGCTTTACTCAAATGAGTTAGGACAGCAATGTTAGCCCATGATCTTTATTCTCTGACCGGATGTGTACAATACTCACTGTACAGAAACCCCCATGCCAGTCAGAATGTTTTGGGATGAGTGAGGTATCCATAGCAGGTTCATGCCCGAAGGATTTTGATCTTTTCAGTTACATGCCCAATGTCAAGCCACAACGCTGATTGTTCCAATTTTTTGACAAGTCTTAGCCCCTGACCACCGCCATTATAGTTCACATATTAAAACAACTGACAGGCTAACAATGATAAAGAGAAAGCCCTATGAGCCTTGTGTGGATTTGTAAACTATATAAGGGTGTTTTTGCTGATGGGTGCTGTAGCCAAAAGCATTTCGTGCCATCATACGTTGAGTGGGGAAATTTCAGTTAATCAGACACAGCATAATGAATTGCCCTCAAGAAATCAAAGTGATTGACAGAATTAATTTTATCATTTTAAGTAGTGTTAAAATAATAGGCTGCCCTGCAGGCCCCACACCATGCTTGAGCTGTGATGGAAATATGGAGTAACGAAGAGTGCATGGGGACCTAACATAGCCCACATATGCCACAAAGGTCATTTTATCTTGTTAGTCATAGATTACAACTAGATGATCACCAATGCTGTCCAGTGTATGTACTGCCTAAGAACAACCTATTTGGAATCATAATACCATAATCCATTAGGCACAAGCAAAGCTGTGTTTAGCTTGAGTATGTTTCCATACAGCCAAACCTGAATCGAGGTAATGAATGAGAATGAGAATGAGCCTTACCATGTGTTCTAGGAGTCCCAAAGGATTTTGCATCCAGTTAATTAATTTTAAAAGCTAAATTATTATGGTTCTGCATCGTTGAACAGAGCAGCCAATTTGCATTCGGAAAGATGTAGCAAATAGAAAATGAGCTGACTGACCAATTTATTAACCTCCAGGTGTCAGACTATCCAAGTAAGACTCTTGACATAATAGCAGTGATCCTACCTCTGATCCAGGAGGCCTGGGTACAAGTTCCACCTGCTGCAGAGGTGTGAAATAATATTTCTTAAAATACCTAAGTAGAGAAAAAAATCCTGGGTTAGAACTAAAATCCAGCAGAGGCTTGTACCCGTTCAAAGAGTAACCAGTGAGGAATTGAGTGGAATCTGGGGATAACATGCAGCTTGATAGAACATTATCTTGCTGTTAACAATGTTAACCAGACCTGGAATTAATGATGTTACAAAATGGAAGGCTTCAACTGTTCAAGCCAGCAGAGAGAAGAGTGACTAGCATAGAACCAGTTTACTTTCACTGCCTGGAAGGCTCTTGTAATGGAGTGGTAATCTCCATGTTGCTGGAACAGGAGTGCAATAACACCTCTTTGAACAAGTTGGTTAGGAAAATTTTGATTTTTATCCCTTCCTTGTTCAGTGATTCACAAGCAGTAGCTCCTTTCTCTACAACTTAGAACGTTTATCGTTACTTTACAATCTCCAATGTCAAAGAAGAAACTAAAAATGTTTAGTTTCTTTCAGAAACAAAGCTAATAAAAATCATACATCTATATCAATGGCCAAAATATGTATAAATTATCTCAGGATATGTTGTGTTATAAATGACTTCTACTTACATTACTTTCCCTCTGTATCTCTGACAAAAGAAATAGAAAATGTCACCACAAGGAAACAATTTATTATTCACAATAGCATCAGTACTGGGAAATGAGTGCAACAGGAACAAGAAAGTCTGCAAGCAGGCATATGATAATCACTTGCAAACACAGGTACCCTAGTGATTATAGAAGTACAGAAAGACTTGCATTTATATAGCATGATTCATGGCCAAAAGACATTCCAAAGGCCTTTTTCAAACAATCAAAGAAGTGATTTTGAAGAACAGCCACTGTACTAAACGAGAAAATGTGATATATGCAGCATTGCAACAATAAACAGGTAACCTATTTCTTTCAAGTAAAATAAGTGGGAGGCACGGTGGCACGGTGGCACAGTGGCTAGCACTGCTGCCTCACAGCGCCAGAGACCCGGGTTCAATTCCCGCCTCAGGTGACCCTCTGTGTGGAGTTTGCACATTCTCCCCGTGTCTGCGTGGGTTTCCTCCGGGTGCTCCGGTTTCCTCCCACAGTTCAAAAATGTGCAGGTTAGGTGAATTGGCCATGCTAAATTGCCCGTAGTGTTAGGTGAAGGGGTAAATGTAGGAGTAATGGGTCTGGGTGGGTTACGCTTCGGCGAGTCGGTGTGGACTTGTTGGGCTGAAGGGCCTGTTTCCACACTGAAAGTAATCTAATCTAATTTTAAAAAAAGTAAAATACTGGAAATCTGAGAGACAAAGTTCAGCATGGCTGGCAGCATCTGTAGAGAGATTTTATTCAAGTGATGTTGATTGTTTGCATTTTGTCTCGAGTATATGAAAACTTGTATTTCTGTAACGCACTAATGTACTTAATGTTTTAAAATTCTTGTTGATAATTATCTTATTTTCACATATTGATTTAGAATAAAATCTTTAAAGAAAGATGATAAGAAATGAATCTTAGTTTTCAATTTTTTTTAGTTTCAGTATTAATATGGTATTTTGCTTCCACTTTATTGTAAATCATGGTTTCACAAACAGGAATCAACTTGTGAACACTTTTCTTAATTTATTTTTCAACTCGAATGCCAATTTGAATCTTTATAAAAAATTTCTATTTGGTCTTATTACCATGGAGCAGGTGGTTGTGAGGTGCCATCAATGCTGTGAGGGAGGGAGTTCTAGGATTTTGCCCCAGCATTAGTGAAGGAACAGTAATATAGGTCCAAGTTCCTCTTCACCTGGAAAGGAACTTGCTATCCGTGTCTTCCGAGGTGGTTGGGGTTGTGTTTGGATGACGCTGTTGGAAAATCTATGAATGTTGCAGTGCATTTGTTTGCAGAGTCCACACTGCAGCTACAGTAAAAGTTAATTCACCATCATCTCATAGGACCAAAAGGCTGCTCTCCCATTAGATAGAGGTGACTGGTGGTGGTTTAACCTGACGGTCGCCACACCTCAGGTGAGGTTGAGAAGGTGACACCCTCCTGGTAACCTCAGCCAGTATGGTAATTGAACCTGTGCTGTTGGTATCATTCTGCATCACAAACCAGCCATCCAGATAGGATCCCATTGGATGGATTGTATTCAATCACTCATTTGCCATGAAAATCATGGAAAAGGTTTAGGAAGTCAGGATATGAGTCACTCCACAAATCTATCCAGTCTCTGACTTGCTCACGCACCCAAAGAATTCATGTGACAGGTTCAGTTAAGGTCTTTAACAATAGTGATCCCCAACATATTGATGTGGGAATTTATCAATGATAATACCATTGAAAGTTGAGAATACTCTCTCTCCCATTGGAGGTGCTCATTCCCTGGCACTTGTGTGTTGTGCGTGTTGCTTGTCATTTATTAGTCCAAACCTGAAAATGATCAAAGTATTAGACTGCTTCATTGTTTGAGGAGTCACTAATGGTACTGATTAGAATGTACTCAATAGAAAGCTACCCTATTTCTGAGCTTATGGAGAGAAGGTTACTGATGAAAAGGATTAAGCCTGGAACACTACCCTAAGGAATTAGGGGTTCTTGTACCACAGTGGTAGTATCCCTACCTCTGAGCCAGAAGGTCCAGGTTCAAGTCCCACTTGCTCCAGATGTGTCATAACATCTTTGAACAGGTTGTTCAGAAAACATCTACCCTGAGGGATTTCTGTGCTGATATACTGGGGTGGAGATTATTGACCTCCAACAGCCACAACCATCTTCCTTAGCACATTATAAACCCGAGATCACTTCCATGTAGAAGGACAAGGACAGGCAGCAGTCTTACATGGGAACAAAACCACCTGCTATATCCCCTGCAAGCCATTCCTCATCATCTTGGACATATATCATGTTCTTTCAATGTCACTGGGTCAGTAAGCTGGAACTCCCTCCTTAATGACCTTGTGGCAATCTATAGCACATGGGCTGCAGTGGTTCGAGAAGGCAGCTCATCATCTTCACAAGGAAAACTAGAGATGGACAAGAATTGCTGGCCCAGCCAAAGGTGCCTACGTGCCATGAATTAATATACATGGCGACCCAATTTACAAACATGCTATTTACGAACGCTCATACTTACGAAAGTGATCCATTGCAGGAGTATATTTTTGAAGATCCAACATTTGAGCATTACCTGTACTTACAAACAGCTATTTTATATTGTCTCGCATTGTGTTCGGACTTCCATATGGATTGACTTACAAATTCGGGAGGTAATCCTTTCACAACATGGGTACCATCTGTATTGAAAATGTCCCTGCACACTGGAGACACTTCCTGGGTTCTCATTGTTTTTAATTTTACTAGTTTTTAAAGGTGCCACACTTGTTCTGATGTCAAGAACAGTCACTCAGTGCCCAATTCATTGCCAATTGAATGTGCTGCCTTCCATTTGTATGTCAGCCAGTAGAGGCCTTATAAAGTTGACATTAGAATTCTAATTTAGTTCATTTGCAGTGATCAGGATATGCAGTAACAGATACAATAACAAGTACTTAAATGGTTAACCCTTTGTAGCTGCAAAATAACAGGAACCCAATGTGGTGATAAATGCAACAGGTGACTTAATGAGCACAAGGATTAATTCCAATCTTGATGAAAAGATAGGAAAGCAAACGGAGAAACACAGCAAAGGCTGCAACAAACAGTTCAACTGCTAAAAGTGCTGAGTGAACTCATCTAACTAACTCTACAAAATGTGGCGTTGACCTACATAAAGTGATATTCGGACAAATGAGCAAGTTCTTGGTCAAAGGCCTACAGTTTACGAAACTTTTTAAAAGGGATAAGCTGCAGAGGCAGACTTGTTTAAAGAGGGGTTTCCAGAATTCAGTGTTAGGCTGTTGATGGTGGGTTGGAAATAGGAGGTGTGGAGCAGTTCAGAAATAAAAGAGTACAGAGATCTGGGTGGATTATGAGGTTGGAGGGAGACACAGGAATAACACTGAAATAGCACACAGATGCCGGTGTCCTATCACCAAGTCACCCTTTATTTATGTCTGCATAGTACACTAGCTGTGGCCAGGCAGCTCAGAATTAATCTTCAACTGAGGAGATTCAAATCTCCTGGTTATTTTTCATTTCTATTTTATTAAGGAGTATAGTTTACAAACAATTAACATTAACAGCTGTATACAGAAACAGTTTACAAGGGAGAGGAGCAGCAAAGCCAGAGCCCAAACCCCACTGTTCAACCAGTTTTCAGGGAAAGAGGACAAACCTCAAATCCCACTTTCAGACATCACAAAAGTAGCACTAACAAATACATAAAAGTCAGTCCAATTAGATAAGAAACAGTGCATAGAATACACAACTGCCCCCCACCAACCCAGCATCCGTATCATAAACAGTCCTCTTCAAAATGTAGAATCCATTCCCAGGAACAGAGTCCACTCCAGTATACAAAGTACATTGTCAGAAATAGAGTCCACTCCAATCTGCAGAGTCCATTGCCAGAAACAGTCCACAACGAGGGGAGAGTCCACTCCTGAAGACAGCAAATGCACACTCCACAGTGCATACACACAGGTGTTCAGTCTCGATAGAGGCCTGGGCCATCATAGAGAACCAGGCCCACTGTAAAGGTGGGGCTAGCTCACAGGGGTTTGGGCCACTCCCAAAGGCAGAGTCCACTCCTGAACTCCGGATGCAGCAAAAGCTCACCTCCCATATACTCTCAGGTTTTCAGTCTTTACAGAGGCCTAGTCCACCAACAAAGGGCCAAGACTACCCACAAGAATAGCTCATCTGCAAAGGTGCATTTTCTCATAGGGGCTCAGCCCAAGCACCAAAATGTGAAAACACATACAAAGAAAGAAAATCAGAGTGCAAGGGCTGAACACAGCCCAGACCAAAAGAAAAACAAACACAAAAGAAAAAAAACAAAGAAAACCAACAAAAACAAATATCTTCCCTGGAAAAGTTGGGGGAGAGAAAAAGAAACTCTCTTCTTCCACCAAAGCACAGAGCAGGGTAGCAGGAACACACTGATAGTATCCCAGTCAGCCACCTAAACTGAGGAGATTCTAAATCTCATGGTGTTTTTTTTAGTGCCCTAAATGGAAGAGATTCTAAATCTGTTCTTTTTATTTACTGCTAACTGCGGTAGCGCTTATTTTTCCCCAGCACCCAAGTTGTGTGTGTGCAGGTGTGAGGCACAGTGAAAGACAACAGGTGTGCCAATCTTTATCCAATTTCCACCACTAGGAAGAAAGAAAATACTCAAAGTGGCCAGTGACAAGCAGTGCCCTTCCCATCAAAGGGCAATGCTGCGTGATCTCCTGGTTATATATTTTTTTTCTTTCTTAACCCCCACACTACCACCTAAGTGCGGTAGTGCTTATTTTTTCCCCCAGCACCCATGGTGTGTGTGTGCAGGTGTGAGACACAGTGAAAGACACAAAGTGCACCAATCTTTATTCAATTTCCACCACCAGGAAGATAGGAAAACACCCGAGTGGCCAGTGACAAGCAGTGCCCTTCCCATCAAAGTGCAATGCTGCGTGATCTCCTGGTTATAGTTTTTTTTTTTTTTTTTTTTTTTTTTTCTTTTTTTTTTTTCTTTTTTTCTTTTTTTTCTTTTTTTTCCCCACACTACCACCTAAATGCGGTAGTGCTTATTTTATCCCCAGCACCCATGGTGTGTGTGTGCAGGGGTGAGACACAGTGAAAGACACAAAGTGCACCAATCTTTATTCAATTTCCACCACCAGGAAGATAGGAAAACACCCGAGTGGCCAGTGACAAGCAGTGCCCTTCCCATCAAAGTGCAATGCTGCGTGATCTCCTGGTTATATTGGTCATCCACGTTAACAACCCCAATCAAGAACTTCATAGTTAATGAGGTCCACCTGCTTCCAATCACTACAGACACCTGTGATTTTGATTCTGTACGATCATGTAAAGCTTGCAATAATGGACACGAAACCTGTTTTACATCTCTCTTAATGTTTATCCTCTTATAATCAACATAAATGAATATGGGAAAGATATTTAACGTGCAGGGACACAATATTAAATTGAAGTTGTGGATGAATTAGGAGGCAAGACAGTCCAGAGAGCAAAGAGGTGATTCATGACCAGGTATGAGTTAGTATATGAACAGCAGATTTTTGAATGATCTATCTTTTGAAGTGTGGTAGATGGGATGCTCGCCAGGAAAGAATTGGAATAGTCGGTTCTGGTGGTAATAAACATATGGGAGAGGGTTTCAGTGGCAGATGGGCTGGTGTAGGGGTGGAGATGGGCGATATGTGCGGAGGTGGAAGTAGGCGGTCTTAAACATGAAGATTTCGAATTCGAGGCACTAGGACCAAAGCCAAAAACAAACCCATATGAACATAATCTCCTTTACATCATTGCCTCCAATTTGTATAAATATTTTTGTGAACTCACAGGATGTTCAGTCCTTTAAAAATAATCTTACCAGATAAAGTGGTAAATGTAAAAGGACCAAACGAATGAAAATAAAACGCTGTCATGTAGATCTCATTTCTAAAGATGTTTGACAGATAAGATTGCTACTGCAGAAAGCATTCTGCCTTGTTCAACACCCTCCTTGCCTCTTTCACAAGCTGTCAGCTTCTTAGTTGTCAGGTGCAGAATCATTGTAACGGTTTCAGAACCACAACAAACGTACCTTTCATCAACACTTCCATCCTCCCAAAAAAAGACACTTGCACCATTATTTGGAGATAATATTTCCTCTGGTGGGGTGTTCTAAAACGAGGCAGCACAATCTAAGGACGCATGTGAAGTTCAAGGGTGGTTTTGGAAGGGTGTTTATTCTTTGGAATTCTCTCCCCGTAGATGTTGAGTCAATCGTGAGGGGAGATAATGGCTTAGTAGTATTATTAGGTGAAAGTGAGGACGGCAGATGCTGGAGATTAAAGTTGAGAGTGTGGTGCTGGAAAAACACAGCAGGTCAGGCAGCATCCGAGGAGCAGGAGAGTCGATGTTCTGGGCAAAAGCCCTTCGTCAGGAGTTCCTGACGAAGGGCTTTTGCTCAAAACATCGACTCTCCTGCTCCTCGGATACTGCCTGACTTGCTGTGCTTTTTCAGCACCACATTCTTGACCCTTAGTGGTATTATTACTAGACTGTTAATCCAAAGACCCAGGATTTGAACCCTGCCATGGAACATGGTGGAATTTTAATTCAATAAGTGTCTGGACTGATGACTGTGAATCCATTGTTGATTGTTGGGAAAACCCATCTGATTCATTAATACCTTTCAGGGAAGGAAACTGCCATCCTTGTCTGGTCTACATGTGAATCTGGACCCAAAGCAATATGGCTGACTCTCAACTGTTTCCTGGGCAATTAGGGATGGCAATAAATGCTGGCCCAGCCAGTGATGCCCTCATCCTGTGAGTGAATAAGAGAAAATCAAAATTTTCAGTCCTGAGAATTCTAAAAGTTTGATTCATTCTGTCAAACTGTCAAGGGACTAAATCAAAGGTGTTAATGAGTTGAAGTGCACATCAGTCATAGTTTGACTGATACAAGCACTATATTCAATAACGTTCATTCTTTCTACACCTATGCAGTGATTGCAGTGTTTATTATTAACAAGATACACTGCGACAACCCACTAAGGCTCTTTCAGCAGCTCCTTCCAAACCCATGTCCACTATCATCTAAAAAGACAAGGTCAGCCGGTACATGGAAACACTATCATCTGCAAATTCCCCTCCAAGTCACTCACTGTCTTGCCATTTCTTCGCTGTCACCAGGTCAAAATCCCAGAACTCCCTCCCTAACAGCAATGTAGGTACACCTACACCAAATGGACTGCAACTGTCCAAAATGCAATTCACCATCACCTTGTTAAAGACAGCTGGGCAATGAACATTGGCCCAAGCTAACGACACCCATATCCAACAAAAGAATTTATAAAAAGGGCTGAGGTGTTCTGATCCCTTTCCTATGTTCCTGTTGTGCTCAGAACAACCTTGCCTACCCAAAGTGACATGCATGTTCCTTAGTAATAGGCTGCGAAGGAGTAGGGAGGACTGCAGATGGATCCAAACTGTGCTGATTTGAATGTAGTCCTGAGTCCATGTGGGATCATTCGGTTCTGTAGGTAAGCACTGAGGAAGGCGATGTAGCTGTGCTGGCAAGTTGTGTAGACTTCTGATTTGATTGTATTGGTATTACAAACCAATATCTTTATCCTATGGGTAGCACTTGCTAAACTGAGCTTTATCTGCACAGAAGATAACCCAGCAATAACATTTTTTTTAAATGAAAGTCATCTAAAGATTTTTCTTGAAGATTTGGCACTGTGAGTATTTGGCAGCTTAATACAATGTTTGATGGACCCTGGAAATTCAGGTTCTTGATGCTCTAGGTCGATTTTTCTCAGCCTCTGAACAATCTGTGCATTGGTGAGTCAGTTGGCTAAAGGTGCGGAGTCCAGACACATGAGATTCTCGGTGTCATGATAAAAGGTCTGACCTTGCAATTTCAGCAGCAGGAGGAGAATCTCACTAATGAGGGGCCAGTGGCTCCAATTTGCAATCCATTAATACTGAAGCTCATCCCATTGCTGTGCTGTTTCCTATCTCTTACACCCCAGAGAGAACCTGGACAAGTGTTGAATGGCGGGAGGAGAATCTTGTTACTGAGTAGTGAGTGGCCGATTGGGTGCCTTACCATCTCGTTAATAATTAATCACACCTCATTTATGTGCAGTTTGCCATTCTCTGAATAGAAGCTACATGTCCCAACTGCTTGTTCTGTGGCGCTGTGGAGTCCGTGGACCACGTGTATATTGGGTGTGGGCGTTTGCACTCCCTTTTTGATTTCCTTAAAAACCTTCTCCTCTGTTTTTGGCTGCACTTCAGTCCCACGCTCCTGATCTTTGGGCACCCGGTACGGAGGAAGGAGGGCAGGTCTGAAGACCTCCTCGTGGGTCTGCTCCTGGGCCTGGCCAAGCTGGCCATCAACAGGTCCAGGCAGCGGGCCGTGGAGGGGGTCGTTAGGGCCGACTGCCTGCCCCTCTTCCGCGGTTACGTTAGAGCCCGGGTGTCCTTGGAGAAGGAGCACGCGGTGTCCACCAACACCCTGGAGTTGTTCAGGGAGAGGTGGGCGCCGCAGGGAGTGGAGTGCATCATTTCTCCCTCCAATTCTATTTTGATTTAGTCCCTACCCTCCCCTTCACTGTTTTGATCACACAGCACTGCCCTTTGATGTGAAGGGCAGTGTTTGTCACTGGCCACTCGGGTGTTTTCCTATCTTCCTGGTGGTGGAAATTGAATAAAGATTGGTGCACTTTGTGTCTTTCACTGTGTCTCACACCTGCACACACACACCGTGGGTGCTGGGGATAAAATAAGCACTACCGCACTTAGGTGGTAGTGTGGGGGTTAAAACAAAAAAAAAAGAAAAAAAAAAGAAAAAAAAGGAAAAAAAAAAACAAAAAAAAAAACGGAGTAGGCCGACTGCCTGCCCCTCTTCCGCGAAAAAAAAAAAAAAAAAAAAGGGGTGACATTCCAACTCTATTTTGATTTAATCCCTACCCTCCCCTTCACTCTTTTTGATCACACAGCACTGCCCTTTGATGTGAAGGGCAGTGTTTGTCACTGGCCACTCGGGTGTTTTCCTATCTTCCTGGTGGTGGAAATTGAATAAAAGAAAAAAAGAGAGAAAAAAAAAAAAAAAAATAGAAGCTACATGTCCCAGCTGCTTGTTCTGTGGCGCTGTGGAGTCCGTGGACCACGTGTATATTGGGTGTGGGCGTTTGCACTCCCTTTTTGATTTCCTTAAAAACCTTCTCCTCTGTTTTTGGCTGCACTTCAGTCCCACGCTCCTGATCTTTGGGCACCCGGTACGGAGGAAGGAGGGCAGGTCTGAAGACCTCCTCGTGGGTCTGCTCCTGGGCCTGGCCAAGCTGGCCATCAACAGGTCCAGGCAGCGGGCCGTGGAGGGGGTCGTTAGGGCCGACTGCCTGCCCCTCTTCCGCGGTTATGTTAGAGCCCGGGTGTCCTTGGAGAAGGAGCACGCGGTGTCCACCAACACCCTGGAGTTGTTCAGGGAGAGGTGGGCGCCGCAGGGAGTGGAGTGCATCATTTCTCCCTCCAACTCTATTTTGATTTAGTCCCTACCCACCCCTTCACTGTTTTGATCACACAGCACTGCCCTTTGATGCGAAGGGCAGTGTTTGTCACTGGCCACCCGGGTGTTTTCCTATCTTCCTGGTGGTGGAAATTGAATAAAAGATTGGTGCACTTTGTGTCTTTCACTGTGTAAAAAAAAAGAAAGAAAGAAAAAAGATTAAAAAAAAAATAGAAGCTACATGTCCCAACTGCTTGTTCTGTGGCGCTGTGGAGTCCGTGGACCACGTGTATATTGGGTGTGGGCGTTTGCACTCCCTTTTTGATTTCCTTAAAAACCTTCTCCTCTGTTTTTGGCTGCACTTCAGTCCCACGCTCCTGATCTTTGGGCACCCGGTACGGAGGAAGGAGGGCAGGTCTGAAGACCTCCTCGTGGGTCTGCTCCTGGGCCTGGCCAAGCTGGCCATCAACAGGTCCAGGCAGCGGGCCGTGGAGGGGGTCGTTAGGGCCGACTGCCTGCCCCTCTTCCGCGGTTATGTTAGAGCCCGGGTGTCCTTGGAGAAGGAGCACGCGGTGTCCACCAACACCCTGGAGTTGTTCAGGGAGAGGTGGGCGCCGCAGGGAGTGGAGTGCATCATTTCTCCCTCCAACTCTATTTTGATTTAGTCCCTACCCACCCCTTCACTGTTTTGATCACACAGCACTGCCCTTTGATGCGAAGGGCAGTGCTTGTCACTGGCCACCCGGGTGTTTTCCTATCTTCCTGGTGGTGGAAATTGAATAAAGATTCGTGCACTTTGTGTCTTTCACTGTGTCTCACCCCTGCACACACGCACCATGGGTGCTGGGGATAAAATAAGCACGACCGCAGTTACGCGGTAGTGTGGGGGGTTAATAAAAAAAATAAATAAATAAATAAAATAAATAAATAAAAAAAATTAAAAGAATGCCAGTAAGGGCAGTGCTTGTCACTGGCCACCCGGGTGTTTTCCTATCTTCCTGGTGGTGGAAATTGAATAAAGATTGGTGCACTTTGTGTCTTTCACTGTGTCTCACACCTGCACACACACACACCATGGGTTCTGGGGATAAAATAAGCACTACCGCACTTAGGTGGTAGTGTGGGGATTAAAAAAACAAAGGAGAAAAAAAAAAAAAAAATAGAAGCTACATGTCCCAACTGCTTGTTCTGTGGCGCTGTGGAGTCCGTGGACCACGTGTATATTGGGTGTGGGCGTTTGCACTCCCTTTTTGATTTCCTTAAAAACCTTCTCCTCTGTTTTTGGCTGCACTTCAGTCCCACGCTCCTGATCTTTGGGCACCCGGTACGGAGGAAGGAGGGCAGGTCTGAAGACCTCCTCGTGGGTCTGCTCCTGGGCCTGGCCAAGCTGGCCATCAACAGGTCCAGGCAGCGGGCCGTGGAGGGGGTCGTTAGGGCCGACTGCCTGCCCCTCTTCCGCGGTTATGTTAGAGCCCGGGTGTCCTTGGAGAAGGAGCACGCGGTGTCCACCAACACCCTGGAGTTGTTCAGGGAGAGGTGGGCGCCGCAGGGAGTGGAGTGCATCATTTCTCCCTCCAACTCTATTTTGATTTAGTCCCTACCCTCCCCTTCACTGTTTTGATCACACAGCACTGCCCTTTGATGTGAAGGGCAGTGTTTGTCACTGGCCACCCGGGTGTTTTCCTATCTTCCTGGTGGTGGAAATTGAATAAAGATTCGTGCACTTTGTGTCTTTCACTGTGTCTCACACCTGCACACACACACACCATGGGTGCTGGGGGAAAAAAATAAGCACTACCGCACTTAGGTGGTAGTGTGGGGGTTAAAAAGAAAAAAAAAAGAAAAAAAAAAGAAAAAAAAATAGAAGCTACATGTCTAAAGATTGGTGCACTTTGTGTCTCTCACTGTGTCTCCCACCTGCACACACACACCATGGGTGCTGGGGACAAAATAAGCACTACCGCACTTAGGTGGTAGTGTGGGGGTTAAAAAGAGAAAGAAGAAGAAAAAAAAAGGAAAGAAAAAAAAGAAAAGAAAGAAAAGAAAAAAAAAACCAGAAGATGTGGAGTGAAAAAAAAAATAGAAGCTACATGTCTAAAGATTGGTGCACTTTGTGTCTCTCACTGTGTCTCCCAACTGCACACACACACCATGGGTGCTGGGGATAAAATAAGCACTACCACACTTAGGTGGTAGTGTGGGGGTAAAAAAGAAGAAGGAAAAAAAAAGAAACAAGGGATTAAAAAAATAAAAGAAAAAAAAAATAGAAGCTACATGTCACCCGGGTGTCCCTGGAGAAGGAGCACGCAGTGCCCACCAACACCCTCGAGCTGTTCAGGGAGAGGTGGGCACCATGTGGAGTGGAGTATTTTATTTCCCCCTCCAACTCGATTTAATCCCTGCCCTCCCCTTCACTTTTTTTTGATCATGCAGCATTGCCCTTTGATGAGAAGGGCATTTCTTGTCACTGGCCACTTGGGTGTTTGTTTTCTTCCTGGTGGTGGAGTATAAATAAAGATTTACACACTTGTTGTTCTTCACCGTGTCCTGCACCTGAAAAAAGAAAAAATTAAAAAGAAATTTAAATAAGAAGACACATGACCACATGTAGCCTTTAGGGAGAGATGGACACGGTGTGGGAGGGGGGGCGGAGGGTTGGAGGTAAAGTGCTTTATTTCCCTCTCCAACTCTATTTTAATTTAATTCCCGCCCTCCCCCTTCACTTTGTCTTCATGTAAGAGCATCGTCCTTGCTTGTTTCTGAGTCCTCAGCCACATGGGTATTTTTCCCAGTTGTGGAAATATTGAATAAAATTATTTGCACAATCGTGTTTGCACTGAGTCCCCACACTTACACAAAATCAAAATAGAATCGACATGGTGACAATTCTTGCCACAAAAATCAGGGCTGTTAGCTGGTGACTCCAGTTCACCACAGGCTCCTCTAATCTGCAAAATCTCAGGGCACACTCCATGGGCAATGACCACACCCATCCCCCCATCCATACAGGCATACAGCCATAGAGATGCACAGCACTGAAGCAGGCCCTTCAGTCCAACCCGTACATGCCGACCAGATATCCCAACCATATCCCTCCAAACCCTTCCTATTCATATACCCATGCAGGTGCCTTTTAAATATTGCAATTGTACCAGCCTCCACCACTTCCTCTGGCATTCCACACATGCACCACTCTCTGTGTAAAAAAAGTTGCCCCTTAGGTCTCTTTTATATCTTTTCCCTCTCACCCTAAACCTATGCCCTCTAGTTCTGGACTCCCCACCACAGGGAAAAGACTTTGTCTATTTAATCTATCCATGTCCCTCATTATTTTATAAACCTCTATAAGGTCACCCCTCAGCCTCCGACACTCCAAGGTAAACAGCTCTAGTCTATTCAGCTTGTAGCTCAGATTCTCCAACCTTGGCAACAGCCTTGTCAATCTTTTCTGAACCATTTCAAGTTTCACAACATCGTTCTGATAGGAAGGAGATCAGAATTGCACACAATATTCCAACAGTGGCCTAACTAATGTCCTGTACAGCCGCAACATGACCTCCCAACTCCTGTACTCAATGCTCTGACCAATAAAGGTTGGCATCAGACATGCACCAGCCTCCCTGCGCCCTCATAGTCGACCTCTGACCCACGGAGAAAGTGAGGACTGCAGATGCTGCAGATCAAAGTTGACAGTGCGGTGCCGGAAAGGCACAGCAGGTCACAGACCATCCAAGGAGCAGGAGAATCGACGTTTCAGCCATAAGCCCTTCATCAGGAAAGTAGGCATTCTTGGAAGAGTTTCGCAGTAAGGTTAAAATCAATTAGGAGAAAGTGAGGATTGCAGATGCTGGAGATCAGAGTCATAGTGTAATGCTCGAAAAACACAGCAGGTCAGGCAGCATCTGAGGCGCAGGAGAATCGATGTTTTAGGCATAAGCCCTGATTCTCCTGCTCCTTGGATGCTGCTTGACTTGCTGTGCTTTTCCAGCACCACACTCTTGACTGTCTCTTTCCCTTACCCAACACATTTCTCCAGTTCAAGCTGCATTTTGAAGTGTGCTACAAATGGAAAGCCATTGTCAGGACACTTTGTGCTCATGGGCAGCACCTCTCTCATGGCTTCGACCAGAGTGCATCTCAGGGCTACGCATTTCCCCTCTTCACACTCACTCGATTTGTGACAATTTGGATGCTCCTAGCATCTCTGTCTTGTCTTACTTTCTCTATCTGTACTTTATCCCCTCAGTCAGAGCTGAAAAGCTCACAGTATTTCAGCCTTGCCTTGCAATACAGACACAAAACCAGGCGGCTTCTCCCGGTGGCCAGCAGTGAACAGCCAAGAGGACGGACATGTTGCCACACAACACGGGGCTTTGTCAATCTCACACCCACGCAATGTGCCTGACCAGTTTATGCAGTAAACACACTGAATGTGTTCAGCCAAACAGTCACATCTCAAAGGGCTGTAGTCCTCAGACAGGATAAGGGTGACTGTTCTGTTCAGGAGGGGGGGGGGGTCACGGCACACGTCAAGGTCAGTGCCCACTATCAGACTGGAGAATTGGATACAGTCAGTCGGCCACATGGGGATAAGAGATTTGTATCACTCCAGTCCAGGGAATGAGCCACAGCCTGACCTGCAGGCCCAATAAAACCTGTCCAGGCAGTCATGCTGTCAGTCCGGGAACTGCATAATGATCAGTCAGACGTTTCGGACAATCACCATTCCAAGTTGTTCAAAGAAGTGGGTCACAGTAGGTAAATAAAAAAACCAAAAGAACTGCAGATGCTGGAAATCAGAAACAAAACAGAAATTTCTGCAAAAACTCATGGGTCTAGCAAATAAATCAGATTTAACGCTTCGGGTCCAGTGACCCTACATCAGAACCTACCAATGAAGATCACGGGAGAGGTGTAATCAGGGACCACTGCTCCGGGAGGGAAGCTGAGGAACTTGGATCTGGGGATTGGAGGCAGCATGCCGGGATGGAGAGGAACCATAATTGTGAGGAAGGGTGCGTAGAGTGAGGTCAAGGTTCCTTGTTTCCACTGTTGCCTTGCTGTTGGCACTGAGCATCAATGGTTATGGATGGCAAGGGGCTCAGTGGTTAGCTCTGCTGCCTCACAGTGCCAGGGACCCAGGTTCACTTCCACCCTCGGGCGACCATCTGTGTGGAGTTTGCACATTCTCCCCCTGTCTGCGTGGGTTTCCACTGGGTGCTCTGGTTTTTTCCTACAGTATAAAGATGTGCAGGTTAGGTGGATTGGCCATGCTAAGTGGTCCCATATTGTTCAGAGATGTGCAGGCATGGTTGGTTAGCCATGGGAAATGCAGGGTTACGGGAATGGGGTGCGTCTGGGTGGGATATTCTTCGGAGAGTCAGTATGGACTTGATGGGCTGAATGGCTTGCTTTCACACTGTAGGGATTCTATGATTAGACTGATGGAGTGCAGTTCTGTGCAGACACCCAGTTAGCACTGAGTGAGCTAGGGCCAGCTCTCCATGGCAGCTGCCAACACGTCCATGGAAGCAGCATGGCACAAGCAGCATTTGCAAAGTAATCCACCCCTCAGGTCAGTTTGCCCAGTACCTCCAACAAACCTGCATCAAGTGTCTCTGACAAGCCTGCCTGATACTCTTGTGTCTGCTGGTGCATTCCAATGAAGGCATGAATGACCAAAACCATGGGGTTATCTCCTGCCTGGTCTCTCTCTGAGGGTCAGCAACTTCCTTCCATTGCTTCCTTGATCAGTTGCTGAGACATGGCAATGAAATGCTCACCAGCACGTGCTCCCAGCTGTAACTTGGTTAAAATAGACAATGGGGTGTCTGTATCTGAGCTGAGTTGAGGGAGGGTGCCAACCTATCAGTGAATCCTCAGAGAGATCAGTGGCTCCTTCCTTAGAGGTGGAGATGTCTTGTGAGCTGCCTCAATGCCACTGTGCCTACAGGAGACAAAAGAGAGAATGAGTTGGTGACAAGACCTAAAGGTTTGGGCATGTTAATTCAATGTCATGGGAATAGGAGAGCAGCTCGGCAATGGAGAATGATTCTCACTTAGTGGTCCCGATATGGAGGTTCCAGCATCAGTGGCCATGGTCCTGTCCTGCTTAGACAAGCATCCTCTCCTCATAGGGGTTAGGAAGAAAAATGTCACGTAGCCTACTGCCCATCTTGACTCTCCCTCCCATTTTTGTGGACTGTGGTCTTTTGGAATCAGACTAAGGAAGGGATGGAGTAAGGTGAAAGTGGCTGGCATAGCTGGTGCAGTGGGTGAAAGGTGGTAAGGTGTCCCAAGTGAGTGAGTAGGCTGCACAGAGGACGTGAAGGGTTAATCACCTGGGGGTTATGGAATGGGAGAGCAAGTGAAGCATGCAACTGTGAGAGTGGCACACCGTGGGCCTGGGTGGGAAGTGGGGGCAGAAGCAGAGATGGAGTCAGTGGGTAAGATGTAAAATTACTTACCCTGGTGGAGTGGGGAAGGTCATTGCTGGGCTTTGCTCCAGACAGTGGATAATACGATGACCCAGTGGCAACCTCGGACTAGCCTGGCAGAGTCTGGTGCCATGGTCTTCTCTGCCAGTCCTGGGAAGAGAGGATGATTCCCTTCAAAGCCATCACATCCACCGAGACCTCTGTGTCTCTGTCAGCAAAGTGTGGAGCTAACTTGTCTCTGCCAGCAGTTTTTGGGGGCAATTCACAGGAAACGTGCAGCTCCATACTAACCACATTTGGCCTGGCGCACAAGTGTGTGTAAACTACAGCGGTGGGAATCCTGGCAGGTCTGGCAGTGGTGGTACTTCCAGCTGTGCCAGGAGGCAAGGTAGAACAAGTGGCATACTGTCAAAGTAGGGGCGATAGTGGGTCATGATGGCTTAGTGCTATTTTTGCCAGACTATTAATCCAGAAGCTCTGGTAATGTTCTTGGCATCTATGTTCAAATCGCACCATAGAGGTGATAGAATTTGAACCCGATAAAAATATGAAATTAAGAGTCTAAAGATGACAATGAATCCATTGTCAATTGTTAAGAAAAACCCATCTGGATCACTAATGTCCTTTAGGGAAGGAAATCTGCCATCCTTACCTAGTCTGGCCTACATGTGACTCCAGACCCACAGCAATGTGATTGACTCTGAACTACTCTCAGGGCAATTCAGATTAGAGGAATAAATGCTGACCTGACCAGATATGCCCACATCCTGTGAATGAATTTTTTAAAGAAGTGTTATGCATAGCTAATGACAAGTCAGCTGCATTGAAAAACATGAGAAACCTTGCTATGGCTCACAAATTGAAACCTCCCATGAAACCAGTGAAAAATATTCCTAAACGGATTTTTGGTAAACTTCAGCCTACTGTCGAGGAAACATGGATCTTTGTAAATTGTGTGAATAGCTACCTCAGTGGGAGTGCACCAGACCCTTATTTGTGTCAATTCCCATCAATCTATTTCATTTGTTATCAAATACGATCAGTCTATTTAGACTGAGCACAGGATTAACTATCTCACTGCTTATTTACATCCTTGTACACTTTCCAAAACCAGCTGTAAAGGGCTCAGAACGAGATACACAATGGGGAAGAACCTTATGCTGCAGCCCTATGTAGAGAAGGAAGTAGGAGACATCTTTGGCTCATTACCTATTAAAAGAATGGGAGGCATTCTTTAAAAAAGTCAATTTTAGGATGTCGGCATTACTCAAACTGCCAGACTTTATCCTCCATCTCTAATTGCCCCTGAGATGGTGGTGGTGATCTGCCTTATTTCTTCAGGGCATAGTTAAAAATCGGCAACACTGATGTAGGTCGGCAGTCACATGAAGACCAGACTGGATAAGGAAAACAAGTTTCTTTCTCAAAAGGGCATGAGTGATCCTGATGAACAAAAAACAGAAAATGCTGGAGGAACTGCAGAGAGGAAGTAGAGTTAATGTCCAGTCACTCTTCTCCAATGAACCTGTTGACGTTTTCTAAAAGCACAATCCACCAGGAATACACCAAATTTTCATTCCAGATTTGTCGAATTAACTAAATTAATCCCAAAATGCTCTGGTGGAATCTACAGATTACTCGTCCAGTGACATAACCATAATGTTACCTGCCCAATGACCATCTTTCTATCTTGTAGTCATCCCACTGCCATCTTTACCCATTCAGTAATCTGGATGTGAGCTTCATATAATGGTAGGGCTGCTGAGCCATCACAGGAAAGAAATCTTATCTTTAACAATTCCTAACCAGGGTGAACATTTTGTCTGATTCTATTTTAACTGTTTGATTAACACTTGCAGATTCACTGCATTAAATCTTCCGAATAAAGTGGACGCTTTCTGATTTCCATTTGCAATCTCACAATATCCCATAGTGACAAGAAGTTTTACAAGTGAGAATTTCTACAGTTTAGATAACGTCTCAAACGAGATCAAAAATAGAAGCTCATGAGTGCACTTTGAAACAATCTGGTGCAAGTGTCAGTCCATCAAATATTTCCCATAGCTAGGTCTTAATATTGAATTACACAAAAATGTTATATATAATCATTGATCATTTTTGATATAATGCTGACTATAACAATAATGAATCATTATTACTAACATAATTATGCACTTGCATTTACGGGACCCAGCTCAGGGTCAGCCTGCCTCTGAGACTGGGACTCACATCCTTCACTCAAAAACTGAGCCCAAAACCGAAATGGCCTCTCAGTACAGAGGGAGTGCTGCACTGTCTTTTAGACCATAAGACCATAAATCATAAGGGGCTTGGATAGGGTGAATAGACAGGGTCTTTTCACTGGGTTTGGATGTCCAAAACTAGAGGAGATAAGCTAAAGGCGAGAGGGAAATGATTTAAAAGGGACCTAAGGGGCAACTTTTTCACGCAGAAGGTGGTGTGTGTATGGAACGAGCTGTCAGAGGAAGGAATGGAGGTTTGTACAATTGCTACATTTAAAAGGCATCTTGATAGGTATATGGATAGGAAGGGTTTAGAGGGATTTGGGCTAAATGCTGGCAAATGGGACTAGATTAGCTTTGGATATCTGGGCAGCGTGGACAAGTTAGACAGAAGGGTCTGTTCCCATGCTGTACAGCTCTATGACTCAATGACTCTATAAGACATGAAATAAGGAGTAGGACATACAGCTCCTCAAGATCGGTCTAACATTCAATAAGGTCATGGCTGATCTGACATTCCTCATGTCCCCTTTTCTGCCCTTTCCCCATAAGCCTTAATTCCCCAACTGATCAAGAATCCATCTAGCTCTGCCTTAAATAAACACAACAACTCTATACCCACAGCTCTCTGTGGCAAAGAGGTCCTAAGACTCACAACTCTCTGAGAGGAGAAATTCCTTCTCATCTCAGTCTTAAATTAGTGCCCCTTTATTCTGAGACCATATCCTCTGCTTCATGAGGGGAAGCATTCTCTCACATTTATCCTGTCAAACCCTTTAAGAATCCTATATATTGCAATGAGACTACCATAAAATCCAATGAATAAAGTCCCAACCTGTGTAATATTTGCATGTAAGACAATCCCTTTATATTGGGGATCTTTCTAGTGAACTTTTAATGAACTTCTTCCAATAAAGTTATACCTTTTATTAAATGAGGGGCCCAAATAGTTTATTGTACTCCAAACCTGGTCTCCCCAGCACCTTGTACAGTTTCAATAAGGCTTCCCTACTCTTATACTCCAACCTCCTTAAAATAAGGGGCAACATTCCATTAGCCTTTCCAATTACCTGCTGCACCTGTGTGTTAGCTTTCTGTGTTTCATCTGCAAGTATCCCCAAGTCCCTTTGATTTGCAGCTTTCTGCAGTTTTCCTCCATTTAATACATTTTCTGTTCTTTTATTCTTCAATGAACAACTTCACATTTTTTCACATTATACTGCATTTGCTAACATTTTATTCACTTACTTAACCCATAACTATATCCCTGTAAATTGTTATATCCCTTTTGTGAACTGGTTTTCTACAAATTTGTTGCTTAGTTTGAATGAGTTATTAAACTAAGGAAGACATAGAGTCATAGAGATGCACAGCACAGAAACAGACCCTTCAGTCCAACTCATCCATGTCAACCAGATATCCTAAACTAATCTAGTCCCATTTACCACACTTGGTCCGTATCCCTCTAAACTTTCCTATTTCTGGACACTTTTAAATGGAGGCACCAGCCTCCACCACTTCCTCGGGCAGCTCCATCCTCTTCATGAAAGGTTTCCCTGAGGTCCCTTTTCATTTTTTCCCCTCTCACCCTAAACCTATGCCCTCTAGTTCTTGACTGCACCACCCCAGGGAAAAGATCTTGTCCATTTACCTTGTCCATGCCCCTCATGATTTGATAAGCCTCTATAAGGTCACCCCTCTGCCTTCTTATTTCAAAGTCATGGGAAGCTCCATTCCTCCCCTCCCAATGTCCCGTCAGTGTCCTAGTCAACATTTATTCCTCTACCAATATTACAAAAGACGGGTTATCTGATCATTGATTTATTGTTACATGTTGGACCTTGCCTACACATTTCAATGTGATGACAGTGTCAATAATTTACTAGCACTTCATTAGTTGTGAAATACTTTGGGGTATCCTGAGATCATGCAAGTTGCTATATAAATGCAAATCTTCGTTTCTGCTTTTACAGATCGACAGCTAGCCATGTACAATTCCTGTGCATGGAGCGAAGGCATTTGTATAGGACACCCAGCAGCTGAGAGGTAAACAAGAGCAGTTTTTTTAATGAACCCCGTACTCAAGGAGATAACTCATATCAGCCCTTTTGACAGTCGTATAGGTGAAAGATTTTCACCTCAAAGTCCTGATTAAAAAAATCAACATTCAATCATTGTTTCATGCCAATAATATTCCACAGTGGCTCTGATGAATAGGATCGCAGGATACTGCATCTCCTGTGCAGACATAAACATGTATGCTTCGCTCAGTCTAAACACCCGATGATCTGTATTTCCTTGTGTTGCACGCAAAACAAAACAAATCATTGTGCTTAGGTACATGTGACAACAATAAATCAAATCAAATACTCAAATACTCATTAATCATTAGGAGTTAATCTTCATGTCTAGAATTCAACACCATCTAAACTACAAAAGCTTAAACACATGTGCCAGCATGTTCAAGGACAGCTTTCCCCCACTGAATTGAATTGAATTGAATTTATTGTCACATGTACCAAAGCACAATGAAAAGCTTTGTCTGGCGAGCAATGCAGGCAGATCATCCTGAATGGCCCTCTCAAATTTCAAATCGAGTGTTGATCTTGTTTTCTGTGTACCTTCTTTGCCCCTGTAACTTTGTGTTCCTTGCTCTGACCTATCACCCTATGATCTTTGTGTGATGTGATCTGCCTGTACTGCACACAGAACAAAACTTTTCACTGTACCTAGGTACATGTGACAATAATAAATCAAATCAAATTGAATCTAAACTTATCAGAAAACTGCACTTAACTCCACATTTCAAAATATATTATTGTTGCAGCATAATACATCAGCAAAAAATATATGGTTGCAACACAGTTTAAACTAGAGATGTTGTTGGTGATATCTCAAAAATCATCTGCATTTGCAAGCAATTTGCAACGTCGCAATCAATTTCCTCATTTCTTACAGTGCATAGTAGAAAATACATCCGAGCAACATTTTCCAGTTCCAGTTGAGAAGTGTCAATTGTCAAATGTGTCATGATACAGCAGGAATACTAAATAATGAGCAGGAGCAGGAATGTTGGCTGATAATCGTCTGAAATAAGGCAGGTATCCCATCAACAAGTCACCCCTTATTTACATGTGCATAGAGTATAGGACACTGACCCAGCTAGCTCAGAGCTAGTTCTAAACTGAGCAAAACCTTTGGCATTCCTGTTTATATCTGTCAAACAGGGCTCCCTGGTTGGATCAGATTAACTGCCCCAATCAGGGAACTCATATGCTCTGAGATCAGAGTCAGAAAGTGTGGCACTGGAAAAGCACAGCGGATCAGGCAGCATCCGAGGAGCAGGAAAATCAACATTTCAGGCATAAGCCCTTCATCAGGAATGTTCAAGAGTGCGGTGACCCTCTGACTCGGCACCATCCTCTTGACCTGTCCCACCTGTCCATCTTCCTTCCCATCTATCCCTCCACTCTCCATTTGACTGATCACCATCACCCCAAACCTTCATCTACCTATCGCCTTCCCAGCTACCTTCCCCCCAGCCCCACCCACCTCCTATTTATCTCTCAGCCCTCTTGAGCTACCCCCACATTCCTGATGAAGGGATTATTTCCAAAATGCCGACTCCCCTGCTCCTCGGATGCTGCCTGACCTGCTGTGCTTTTCCAGCACCACACGTTTTGACTCTGATCTCCAGCATCTGCAGTCCTCACTTTCTCTTGCTATGCGATTCACCTGGCTGACCTCATCTAATCACTACATGTATGACTGCAAATTCTGAGTAACCACACTAACCCTTGGAGCATTAGCATCTTCTCTTCCATCAGGTAAATTTGACATAATCCTCTCAGGCCGCTCTCTCATTAGTGACAAGGAGAGAGGATTGATTCAAAGCATCATAGGGGTATACTGCACAGAAACAGACCCTTCGGCCCAATTCATCCATGCCTGGATCCCTAAACTGAACTCATCCCATTTGGTAGCAGTTTAACCTGAGGGTCACCTCTCCTCAGACAAGGAGAGAGGTTAGGAAGCACAGTCCTTCATGGCGACCTGCGATGGTGCAGAGTTGAACCCATACTCTATAACACAAACTAGCCACCAGGCTAACCAACCCTCCAGTTGTGGGGCTCAGCTGGACTACGAGCCTGGGACTTCTCAAACCATTGGCCACTTCTATTTTCTTTTATCCGACCAGCCAATCACAATACTTCCTGATACAACAGACTGATTCTCTCTTAACCTTTTTGTCCTTGACCAAAAAAGAGAATTCCCCAAAAATCAGTTCAAAATCGTTATTCCCTTTGTTTGAGAGTTTGAATTCAGTTTGTTCTAGTTTGCACAGTGAATCATTAGCATTTCTTACACTTCGCCTGATTTTGGTTTCTGTTGTGGGAAACACTTAGTTGGCCAAAGGACAAACAGATATTTGAATTTCTCTGGGGTAGCAGCTATTACTTTCACTACTAATTTGCCCTTTCACCTACATCACACATTGTGCACCATGAGGCTCTGTGCTCTCTGACAAACTACAGTAAAAATAGTCAAAAATGTATTTTCCAAAGAATAAATGTATGTATAATTTTAAAATTACGCAACTGGCTGGTAATTTAACTGTAATTTAGTTCTTGAGTTAAATTGATACTGATGAACCACGACAGCAGATTACATCATTAGAGTAGTTTAGGAGAATAACGGCCCCATAACTCACACTCTGAGGCTTATAAAAACAATAAACTTCAAATAGGTAAGATTAAACCCAACAGCAAAGAATGTTTCAGGTCTGAGCCTCCAGTAAGTTGAATTAGCAGATTGTAGACAGGGTAAAATATTGGAAAGTCAGTACTGAGCTGCATAAGAGACACAAGGAGAGCTGATCAAAAGTTTGATCAAAGAGTTAAATTCTAAAGGTAAAGATAAAGTGTGAGAAAGAGAGAGGGAGAAAGACAGCAAAAGAGAGGAGTGTAGACAGTCCAAAGAGAAAGGGTGGTCATTATCCAGGGTTCTTGCTCCTATGGTTACTGCAGTGACTGCTCCATTTTCAGATACCAGGACTGACATCAAGCTGTACCTTGTGGCTGTGTCCACATGGACCATCTGGGACACTTTGGGAGGATCCATTGCCACTATTCCCTCTTCTTGCTATTAGTCTAAGTCACTGACTAAGTCAAATGGAAAAGGATGCCCACAGAAATCTTTGGTTAAAGATCGATTCAGTCTTGGTAAACAAAATAGGTTTATTACATGGTACTCAATAGCTAGTTACATTACATCTGAGACAGTTGAGTCAAGCCTCAGACTATACTTAAGAGTGACTTCTACTGACACATCCTTGTACACTACCTAGAGACAGCTGAACAACATGAACACTCCATCATAGTGTCAGGGGTGGGGGTATTCACTAGCGATTGTACCATTTGGGATTCCTCAGGTCTGAAGCAATCCCTGCCCAAATGCAGCAAGCCTTGCCCCAAATCTAAGCCTGAGTTGATAGGTGGCAAGTAACATTTGTGCCACACAAGTGCCAATCCAAATAACCATCTCCAACAGGAAAGAATCCAACTATCACCCCTGGACACTCAATGGTATTACTATTGTTGAATTCCGCTCAACTGGGATCCTGAGGATTACCATTGACCAGAAGCTGAACTGGACTAGCCGTATAAATACAGTGGCTATAGAGTGGGTCAGAGGCTAGGAGTCCTGCAGCGGGTGACTCACCTCCTGATTCCGAATATTATGCAACATAGTTGTGAACCAAATTTGTTAGCTTAAAAAAAAGCATCTGCCTACGTAGCCCAAAAAGCTGCGATTGAAAGGGTCAACCTGTGTGTTAAATATTAAGCCACGTCTCTTTCTTCCTGTTTGGTAGATAGCAAATATCAGAAAACCAGTGAGCTTTCCTACCAGCTTGGAAACACAACCTAAACAGATAGACTGCAATTCGAGCAGCTGTCTGATAGTGCAGCACTCCCACATTAAGCGCTAAAATATCGGGAATGTATTTCAAGGAATTTAACTGGCTTGTAGATAGAGGAGGGTTCACTTAATTTATTCTGTCAGCAACCGTACAAGTGCAAATTCTGATATATGTATTATGTCAGTGAAAACTCAATCTGGGCATATTCACAAGTGCAAGCAACTCCATTGCCTCTACAGTTCCTCACTGATTATACCTTGATCAATATGTCTAGATTGTTCAGTTCTTTACATCTGACTCTAATCCCAGCCTATTTATCTGAATTTAACCAGTGCCAGGGACCCAGATTTGATTCCAGCCTCTGGCAACTGTCTGTGTGGAGTTTGTGCATTCTCTCCACGTCCATGAGGGTTTCCTCCGGGTGCTCCGGTTTCCTCCTACAATCCAAAAATGTGCAGGTTAGGTGAATTGGCCATACTAAATTGTCCATAGTGTTCAGGGATGTGTAGGTTAGATGCATTAGTCTGGAGTAACTGTAGAGTAATAGGGTAGAGGAATGGGTTTGAGTGGGTTACCCTTTGGAGGGTCGGCGTGGACTTGTTGGACTGAATGGCCTGTTTCCACACTATAGGGATTCTATGATTCTATGAGTGGGGCTTAAACCAACAATCTTTCTCACCTTTGGAAATGCAACTAGCAAAGTAAACTGAGACTGAAGCCCAACTTTCACCTTTTCTCCAAGCCCCAGATAGATAAAGGGAACAGAACTGTGCCCACAGGTCATGACATCAAAACCCCAAAGCATATTTTGCAAGCTGCAAGGATACTGAATGATCAAAAGTTTCAATTGCTGCGGTAAGTCCTTCCTGAGTCTTTATGTAAAAGTTATTTTGTTTGAAACTTGCAGGAGCATTGTCGCTTCGAAGATGAAAATACGCAAGAAAGTCTGAATATGCAGATCTGGGGATCAGTGGTTTACCAAAAAAATAAACCACTGAGTCACTATGGGCTAATAAATCCCCAAGTCTGCATGGGTTAAGCAGGTCAACCTTGATTAGCTATTTATTTTACTTCTATGCACTGCTCAGTTCCTGCCACATTTTATTCAGATCACACCTGGGCTGATGTACCTTTTTTTCTCTCTGAAAGAAGTGAGAACGTAAGAAATAGGAATGGGAGTAGGCCAGACCATTTTCGAGCTTGCTTTCCCATTCAATAAAATTATCACATTCTGAACTTGGCCTCAGCTCTATTTTCCTATCTGTTACTAATACATTTGACTCCCATGTAGTTCATGAATCTATCCATCTCAGCCTTGAATACATTCAATGGTCTGAATCTTCCTTTTTTTGTGGCTACGTGTCAGTTCTGTCAGTTTCGTGGAGGGTTTCTTAGCAAACACGCTTCATTACCTACCTGCCCAAACCTCTACTGCACCCCTCTAACCTGATTCTAGACCCATTCTGCCACACGCTGCATTGGGAATAATTTGCCACTGCATATACCAGAATGGATCAGCATCTCTGGCATTGCCACCTAAACTGTGCATCCAGACAAGCACTGAGAGACTGAAGCTGACTTCTGCAGTGGAATTTGCCCCAGAAACAGCAAAGGAGGGGAAATTGGTGCCCTGTTTTGCAGGCTGGGGCCTGGAAGTCTTGGTGGACGGGGTGGTAGAGATGCAGGACATCCTCTTTCCCCAGTACTGGCAGTGGAAGCCATGCCAATCTGGTCTGAGGTTGCCATATGTAACAACGCAATCTCAGGCACCTGGAGGCAGCATGGTGGCTCAGTGGCTCGCACTGTTGCCTCACAGCATCAGGAACCCGGGTTCGATTCCCACTTCGGGTGACTGTCCATGTGGAGTTTGCACGTTCTCCCCATATCTGCGTTGGTTTCCTTCTGGTGCACCGATTTCCTCCCACAGTCCAAAGATGTGCAGGTTAGATGAATTGGCCATGCTAAATTGCCCATAGTGTTATGCGCATTAGTCAGGGGTGAATATAGGGTAGGGGAATGGGTCTGGGCGAGTCAGTCTCCAAAGGGTCGGTGTGGACTTGTTGGGCCAAATGCTCTGATTCCGTACTGTAGAAAATCTAATCTATAATGTATGGCCAGCAATGTAGGAAGAAGATCGATGATCTTCTCCATTCTGCCAGTCACCATCTGATACCCATGCCCACTCTATCTCTGCTGCCATACCCACCTCCCAGCAAGGCTTATGTTCTAACACTCTCAGTGATATCTGCAACATCTTCCTTCACTCACTCCAATCCCTGACACCACTAACCCTGCATGCCTTCAGGCTGCCTATTATCTCGCTTATGAACTGTACTAAAAGTAACAGTTATGCCACCCACTTTCATTTCTCTTAATACTGGCCTATTGGCCCAAGGCTAGCTCCCTAGACTGCTGCCAACATGTTCCTGGCTTTGTGTCTGTGCTAAATAACCTGTGGATGCAGTCAAACCATGAGGCTGATATTCTGCAACTACTTTCCGACTAGTGGAGCTGAGCATTTTTACGTCAATGAATGTTTAGATTAATTGAAATACTGATACCTGTTTTATGTTACTCTTCTTTCTGAGGGAAAGATGCCGTATATACAGTTCTCCAGTCTGCTGAGAGCTTTCCATCTGGAGGATTCAAGAAGATGAGAACCTAAGCCTTCTACTCTCCATCCACCTCTTTTAAGACCCCAGGATGCAAGCCATCAGGTCCTAGAAACTTGTCTATCTTTCATCCCATTAGTTTGCCTAATACCTTCTGCTGGGTGATTATGATTATTTTATATTCCTACCTCCTAATTTCCACTTGGTTTTCTATTGGGGTGATTCAATATCTTCTTTAATATAGATAGATTCAAAGTATTTGATCAAAGATTCTGTAATTTCCTTACTTTCCATTATTAATTCTCCTGAATCATCATCAAAGGGGCCACGTTTGCTTAATTTACTTTTTAGATACTTTTAAAAGCTCTCATGTCAGTTTTTATATTTATTTCTCGTTTACTCTCCTTGAAATACAATAACATTAAGTCATTGTTTCCTCAGTGATGAAATTTTCCCAATCTTCCGATTTTCCAACATTGCATGCCTTTTCTTTCAATTTGATGCCATCCTTAAGTTCATTAGTTATCTCTAAATAGTGAATTCCTCTCATAGTCTTTCTTTCTCAATGGAATATATCTTTGCTGAGGATTATAAAATACTTCTCACTTGCCATCTACCATCTTAATATTTAATCTATTTTCCCTGTGCACTTTTGCTAAATCTATCTTCACAGCTATGTCATTTCCTATATTGAAGTTTCAAATACTGGGCTCAGATCCAAGTTTCTCAGTCTCAAACTGAATGTGAAATTCTACCATGTTGTACTTACTCTTCCCTGGAGGGTTCTTTACAATTAGATCATAATTAATCTTGTCTCATTACATATTAGAGGGTCTGGAGTAGCTAGTTCCCTTATGGATTCCATAACATGTTCTACAAAACTTCCCAAATACAGACTACCAATTAATATTCAAGAGCTACATTTTAAAATTTGCTTTATCCAATATAAAATAAGCTTAAAGTTCACCATTATTCTTGTAGTATAGAACATTTCTTAAAATGTCCCTTGTTTCCTGATTTATAATCTGTCCGACATGATGGTTACAGTTAAGGGACTGTAGGGTACTGATCTCTGATTTCTTTGACTTGTAATTTTCTTTTATTCCAATGTAAAGCAATTCTAAACTTAATATACTGAATCAAGTCATTTATCATTGTTCTGCTGACCTTATCCTTTAATAACAGAAATAACTCACCACTTTTTCCTTTCTGCCTATTGTTCTGAAATATCCAGTATCACTGAATAGTCAGTTCCCAGCCTTGGTCACCTTGCAACCATGTTTCTGACATAACTATCAAGTGACGATCAATGAGTTTTACTTGTGGCATCAATTAATTCTGTTATGCATTTTGTGTGCATTCAGATAAAGTGTCTTAAATTTTGGCTTCTTATCCTTTAGTTATTTAATTTACTGGTAAATTGATGTTCAGATTCTTTGGCACTTTCAATCACACATTGATTACCATTCCCTTGCCCTTTCTTTATAAATTTCTAAACTTCCTTGCCCTTAGACCATCCTTGGCCCTGGCCATTTAGTTAAAAGCCCCATCTAATGAATTACTTATTCAACTCACCAGGCCCTTGGTCCCAGCACAGTTCAAATGAAGCCTGCCTCAACACAAAATTTCAATCTTTCACTTGGACTGGTGCCCTTGAATGTAAGCTCATTCCTCCTAAACCTATCTTTTACCATTCATTCAACTCTCTACTCTTATTGTCACTCACCAATTGATCACAACCCTGCCTTCATGTAATGTCGATGCCGCACTTTGATCTCTTCCCAGTCATAGAAATTGGTCCATCCACCACCACTATCAAAAGAAGTGTGGCTTTAATCTGCAGGGGAGGCCATCTGTGGTGGGACAGGCTTGTCACGGTGATATGGCACAGCAACCTCACTCAACCCACACTATCGAGTTAATCAACTTATCACACAGCAGTTGGTAGCATGGGGTGAGACTGGCAATGTGGTGGAAAATAGTGGTATTGCTATCAATAAAAACAAATCAATGACAATTGTCAAAAAAAGGATGTTGTGGTAAAGAAGAACTCAATGTGGTGTTCCCTCCTGATGGCTTAGTTAGTATTGCTAATAGTTGGTTGAATATGTTCAGTGTGATAGGCATTGGTGTGTTAAGGACTGAGAGCACATGTAAAGACAGGTCCTGTTAACTTTTAAAACAAAAACAAAAGTTGCTGGAGAAACCCAGTAGATCTGTAGAAACCCAGTAGATTTTCAGTAAGATTAGGGAGGGTGGTAAAAAAGGAGGGGGGGTGGCGTTGCTAATTAGAAATGGTATAATGGCTGCAGAAAGGCAGTTCGAGGGGGATCTGCCTTTGGAGGTAGTATGGGCTGAAGTCAGAAATAGGAAAGGAGCAGTCACCTTGTTGGGTGTTTACTATAGGCCCCCCAATAGCAGCAGAGATGTGGAGAAACAGATTGGGAAACAGATTTTGGAAAGGTGCAGAAGCCACAGGGTAGTAGTCATGGGCGATTTCAACTTCCCAAATATTGATTGGAAGCTCTTTAGATCAAGTAGATTGGATGGGGCGGTGTTTGTGCAGTGTGTCCAGGAAGCTTTTCTAACTCAGTATGTAGATTGTCCGACCAGAGGGGAGGCCATATTGGATTTGGTACTTGGTAACGAACCGGGACAAGTGATGGGCTTGTTAGTGGGTGAACATTTTGGTGATGGTGACCACAATTCTGTGACTTTCACCTTGGTTATGGAGAGAGAAAGGTGGGTGCAACAGGGTAGGTTTTACAATTGGGGGAAGGGTAAATATGATGCTGTAAGACAGGATCTGAGGAGCATAAGTTGGGAACATAGGCTGTCAGGGAAGGATGTTGTGGAACTGTGGAACTTTTTCAAGGAACAGAAACGACGTGTCCTTGATATGTATGTACCTGTCAGGCAGGAAAGAGATGGTCGTGTGAGGGAACCTTGGTTGACGAGGGACGTTGAATGTCTTGTAAAGAAGAAGAAGGAGGCTTACATAAGGTTGAGGAAACAAGGTTCAGACAGAGTGTTGGAGGGATACAGGATAGCCAGGAGGGAGCTGAAGAAAGGGATTAGGAGAGCTAAGAGAGGGCATGAAAAATCTTTGGCAGATAGGATCAAGGATAACCCCAAGGCATTTTATGCATATGTGAGAAACATGAGAATGACGAGAACGAGGGTAGGTCCGATCAAGGACAGTAGTGGGAGACTGTGTATTGAGTCGGAAGAGATAAGAGCGGTCTTGAATGAGTACTTTTCTTCAGTATTTACAAACGAGAGGGACCGTATTGTTGAAGAGGAGAGTGTGAAACGGACTGGTAAGCTAGAAGAGATACTTGTTGGGAAGGAAGATATGTTGGGCATTTTGAACAACTTGAGGATAGACAAGTCCCCCGGGCCTGATGGGATATAGCGTAGGATTATGTGGGAAGCAAGAGAGGAAATTGCAGAGCCGTTGGCAATGATCTTTTCGTCTTCACTGTCAACGGGGGTGGTACCAGGGGACTGGAGAGTGGCGAATGTTGTGCCCCTGTTCAAAAAAGGGAATAGAGATAACCCCGGGAATAACAGGCCAGTTAGTCTTACTTCGGTGGTAGGCAAAGTAATGGAAAGGGTACTGAGGGATAGGATTTATGAATATCTGGAAAGCCACTGCTTGATTAGGGACAGCCGGCACAGATTTGTGAAGGGTAGGTCTTGCCTTACAAGTCTTATTGAATTCTTTGAGGAGGTGACCAAGAATGTGGATGAGGGTAGTGTACATGGATTTTAGTAAGGCATTTGATAAGGTTCCCCATGGTAGGCTTATGCGGAAAGTCAGGAGGCATGGGATAGAGGGAAATTTGGCCAATTGGATAGAAAACTGGCTAACCGGTCGAAGTCAGAGAGTGGTGGTAGATGGTAAATATTCAGCCTGGAGCCCAGTTACAAGTGGAGTTCCGCAAGGATCAGTTCTGGGTCCTCTGCTGTTTATAATTTTTATTAATGACCTGGAAGAGGGAGTCGAAGGGTGGGTCAGTAAATTTGCAGATGACACGAAGATTGGTGGAGTTGTGGATACTGAGGAGGGCTGTTGTCGGCTGCAAAGAGACTTAGATATGATGCAGAGCTGGGCTGAGGAGTGGCAGATGGAGTTCAACCCTGTCAAGTGTGAGGTTGTCCACTTTGGAAGGACAAATAAGAATGCGGAATACAGGGTTAACGGTAGGGTTCTTAGTAAGGTGGAGGAGCAGACGGATCTTGGGGTCTATGTTCATAGATCTTTGAAAGTTGCCACTCAGGTGGATAGAGCTTGTAAGAAGGCCTATGGTGTATTAGCGTTCATTAGCAGAGGGATTGAATTCAAGAGTCGTGAAGTGATGTTGCAGCTGTACAGGACCTTGGTTAGGCCACATTTGGAGTACTGTGTGCAGTTCTGGTCGCCTCACTTTAGGAAAGATGTGGAAGCTTTGGAGAGGGTGCAGAGAAGATTTACCAGGATGTTGCCTGAAATGGAGAATAGGTCGTACGAGGATAGGTTGAGAGTGCTAGGCCTTTTCTCATTGGAATGGCGAAGGATGAGGGGTGACTTGATAGAGGTTTATAAGATGATCAGAGGAATAGATAGAGTAGACAGTCAGAAACTTTTTACCCGGGTACAACAGAGTGTTACAAGGGGACATAAATTTAAGGTGAAGGGTGGAAGGTATAGGGGGGATGTCAGGGGTAGGTTCTTTACCCAGAGAGTGGTGGGGGCATGGAATGCGCTGCCTGTGGGAGTGGCAGAGTCAGAATCATTGGTGACCTTTAAGCGGCAATTGGATAGGTACATGGATGGGTGCTTAAGCTAGGACAAATGTTCGGCACAACATCGTGGGCCGAAGGGCCTGTTATGTGCTGTATTGTTCTATGTTCTATGTTCTATGTGGCAGCATTTGTGGAGAGAAAGCAGAGTTAAAGTTTCGGGTCCAGTCACCCTTCTTCAATTAGCCTTATTTAAATTTGTTTTTCAAAACAGCATGAGTAAATTAGAGGGAGCTTGCAGAGCAGTGGAAGCATCTTTGCCCTTGTCTCTGAACCAGCAGGTCCAGGTTCATGTCCCACCTAACTCTAAATATGTGTCATAACATCTCTGAATGGGTTGATTGAAAATTTGATGTATAGTATTGGCCATCCAGAGGTGGCAAGGATCGCCAGTCAGAGCTTCCCTGTATGGTACTGTCCCCTTTTCCAAGGAACCTTGGCTAGAGGATGTGTTGCACACAATAAACTAGGTTACAGACTCCTATACTTCCCATAATTTCTGCTAACTGTGGATTCCATTAGCCGTCTGCAAATAGTTTACATAATGATGCAGACCCTTTTGCAGTTACTTAAGGGGCTTCTAACATTTTGTTTGCACTTCAGCCCCAGGCTCCTTATTTTGTCCATCTCACCGAACAATGGCAGTAGGGGGAAGGGATGTGGAGCGCGGAGGTGAGGAAGTCAGCAGACCGTCCTTGTAAGTCTCTGGATCAGTGGTGCTGGAAGAGCACAGCAATTCAGGCAGCATCCGACAAGCAGCAAAATCGACGTTTCGGGCAAAAGCCCTTCATCAGGAATAAAGGCAGAGAGCCTGAAGCGTGGAAAGATAAGCTAGAGGAGGGTGGGGGTGGGGAGAAAGTAGCATAGAGTAAGCAAATGTGGCTGTGATAGCGAGTTTGTTTCACGACATGGTTGAAGAGCTTCAGGGCAGAGGAAATGACCTGGGAGTTGCAGTGGGAGAGGGACTCCCTGAGATTCTTGTAGAGAGAGGAGGAAAACTTCTTCAAGGAAAGTCTGTTCACCGGCCAGTATTTATTTCCCATCCTGAATTACCCTTGAGAAGGTGATGTTGAGCTGCCTTCTTAAACTACTGGAGTCTACCTGCTGTAGGGTTACCCACAATACCATTAAGAGAGGAATTCCAGGATTTTGACCCAGCGACAAAAGGGTAACTAGGGAGTGACCCTTCAAATACCAGCAAGGCAGCTTTGAGATGGGGGAGATACTAAATGAGTATTTTACATCAGGGTTTACTGTGGAGAAGGGCATAGAAGATATAGAATGTGAGGAACTAGGTGGTGACATCTTGAAAAATGTCCATATTACACAGGATGAAGTGCTGGATGTCTTGAAATGCATAAAGGTAGATAAATCCCCAGGTCATGATCAGGTGTACCCTAGAACTCTGTGGGAAATGAGGAAACTGATTGCCGAGCCTCTTGCTGAGTTATTTGTATCATTAATAGTCACAGGTGAGGTGCCAGAAGACTGGAGGTTGGCTAACGTGGTGCCATTAAGAAAGGTGATAAGGACAAGCCAGGGAGCTATAGACGGGTTAGCCTGACATCAGTGGTGGGCAAGTTGTTGCAGGGAATCCTGAGGAACAGGATTTACACGTATTTGGAAAGGCAAGGACTGATTAGGGATAGTCGTGGCATTCTGTGTGGGAAATCATGTCTTACAAACTTGATTGAGTTTTTTGAAAAAGTAACAAAGAGGCTTGAGGACGTGATTTATATGGACTTCAGTAAGGCTTTCGACAAGGTTCCCCATGGGAGACTGGTTAGCAAGGTTAGATCTCATGGAATGCAGGGAGAACTAGCCATTTGGATGCAGAACTGGCTTTAAGGTAGAAGACAGAGGGTGGTGGTGGAGGGTTATTTTTCAGACTGGAGGCCTGTGACCAGTGGATTGCCACAAGGATCGGTGCTGGATTCACTACTTTTCATCATTTATATAAATGATTTGCATGTGAGCTTAAGAGGTATAGTTAGTAAGTTTGCAGATGACACCAAAATTGGAGGCGTAGTGGACAGCAAAGACATTGCCTCAGATTACAATGGGATCTTGATCAGATGGGCAAATGGGCTGAAGATTGGCCGATGGAGTTTACTTGAGATAAATGCGAGGTGTTGCATTTTGGGAAAGCAAATCTTAGCAGGACTTATATGGTAAGGTCCTAGAGAATGTTGCTGAACAAAGAGACTTTGGAGTGCAGGTTCATTGCTCCTTGAAAGTAGAGTCGCAGATTGGTAGGATAGTGAAGGAGGCGTTTGGTATGCTTTTCTTTATTGGATAGCGCATTGAGTACAGGAGTTGGGAGGTCATGTTGCAGCTGTACAGGCCATTGATTAAGCCACTTTTGGAATATTGCATGCAATTCTGGTCTCCTTCCTATTGAAAGGATCTTGTGAAACTTGAAAGGGTTCAGAAAAGATTTACAAGAATGTTGCCAGGTTTGGAGGATATAGGGAGAGGGTGAATAAGCTCGGGCTGTTTTCTCTGGAGCATCGGAGGCTGACGGGTGACTATATAGAAGTTTATAAAATCATGATGAGCATGTATAGGAAAAATAGACAAGGTCTGTTCCCTGGGTGGTGGAGTTCAGAACTAGAGGGCATAGGTTTAGGGTGAGAGAGGAAAGATATAAAAGAGATCTAAGCCGCAACTTTTTCATGCAGAGGATAGTATGTGTATGGAATGAGCTGCCAGAGGAAGTGGTGGAAGCTAGTACAACTGCAACATTTAAAAGGCAACTGAATGGGTATATAAGTAGGAAGGGTTTGGAGGGATATGGGCCAAGTGCTGGCAAATGGGGCTCGATTAGCTTAGGATATTTGGTTGGCATGGACAAGTTGGACCGAAGGGTCTGTTTCCATGTTGTACATCTCTATGACTCTATGACTCAGTGATAGTGAAGGAAGGATGATATATTTTGAAGTCAGAATGTTGAGTGACTCAAAGGGGAACTTGCAGGGGTTTGTGTTCACATGTCACTGTTGCCTTTGTCCTTCTGGGTGAAAGTGGCAGTGGGTTTGGAAGGTGCTGACAAGGATCTTTGATGAGTTTCTGTAGTGTTTATAATAGATAGCATATACTGCTATTATTGAGCACTGGCGATGAAGGTTATGGATGCTTGTGAAAGTAATGCCAATCAAGTGGGCTGCTTTGTCTTGGATGGTTTCAAGCTTCTTGAGTGTCCTTGGAGCTACACCCATCTGGGCAGGTGGAGAGTATTCCATCACAATCCTGATCTGATGCCTTTTACATGGTGGGCAGGTTTTAGGGAGTCAGGTCCAAAAATCCCGTTAAGCTACATGGCCACTTGGGGGGGGTCTAGATACACTGCCTGTTGTGTGGACACCATGACTTCCAGTTCCAGAAGTCAGCACCACACATGGACCTAGTACGTCCACACAACAGCAGGGAAAATTACAGTGAACATCAGTCAGGACATGATTACTCATTGCAGGGGTCCAATCCTCTGACCTGCTCATGTAGTCATTCTATGTAGATGATTAGGTGAAAGTAAGGACTGAAGATGCTGGAGATCAAAATCGAGAGTGTGGTGCTAGAAAGACATAGCAGGTCAGGCAGCATCTAAGGAGCAGAAGAATTGACATTTCAGACATAAGCCCTTCATCTGTTCAATTTCTGGTTAATGGTAATCCCCAGGATGTTGATAATGTAGGATTTATTGATGATGTCCATTGAATATTCAGAGGCAATGGTTACATTTTTCTTGTTGCAGATGTTGGCATTAGACTCAAATACAATCTCACCAAAATGTTTCCAGGAATGAAGAATTTTCACTACTAGCTTAGGGAAGAAATGCTTAGAATAAAGGAGGTTGAAGAAACTGTAAACGAGTACGACAGGTTCTGAAAAGATAGAAAAGAAACCTTTCCCGTTAATAAAGTCACCATAGTCCCAGAGGACGACAACCACCTGATGAAGGAGCAGCGCTCCGAAAGCTAGGGCTTCCCATTAAACCTGTTGGATTATAATCAGAGGATCAGAGCACTGTTCTCTCATTAGAAAAAGGTGACTTGTGGTGGTTTAACCTAAGGGTCACCATGCCTTAGAAATCGATCAGTGTAGGAATTAAACACATCACTATGCACCACAAACCCATTAGTTGATAGTACAAGGACAAGGGAGGGCAGTATTGTATAAAACATAAAGGGGGAAATTGAGAAAGAGCTTTTTTTTAGTGTTAATGAGCTGGAACATGCAACAAAAGAAAGTTAGAATGGGCGCTTACAGGAATTAGACTTTACTGGTTATACGAAGAGAGCTGCAGGAATGGGACCAACTGGATACTCTACAGAGAGCTATCATGGCTTTGAGAGGCCGAATTGCCTCCTACGCTGCTATGATGCTCAAATGTTTTTAGATTGTGCTAAAGTAGCTAAAAACAGATAACATCAAGTCGACATCGTGCTTATCTCTCTCCCTTTCTTTATTTCCCACTGCTCCTGTGGCACCAAGTCTAAATCTCTCCATAAAGAGTGCCAATAAATTAAAATGTATCAGAGGCAAGAATTAGTAAACAAGGCAGAACAAATTGTTTTATCTGGAAAGTTAAGATTTTATCATTGTAAGGGTTAAATGAGATTAAATCATTCTCTGGTCACAGAGAGATTGAGGGCCCAATAGTTAGCCGAAGACTGATGTGAGAATGGGGTGTTAATTGCTAGATTAGCGCCTGAACATCTGGGAATCAGGGTGTGTGAAAGGAGAATAAAGCTCTCTTTAAATTAAGAGAAGGAAGTGAAGGCCATCAAGGACAAGTGTCATTGCTGGTGAGTGAAGAATGTTGAATAATAATAAACAGACAAAAACACTAATTGAACATGTGAGGGAATGGGGGAGTGAGCCAGCCTTCAGTCAACAAATTTACAAATTAACTAAGGGAACAGAATCATTAGCTGCAAACTATTGAAATGTGTTTATATCAACCTCATGCTCAGTTTACAGAAATGGCCACAAAGATCTATCAAGAGGTCAAGAAATGAATATATAGTGTCATAGAGTTGTACAGTGCAAAAACTGACGCATCGGTCCAACCAGATATCCTAAATTAATCTAGTCCCATTTGCCAGCATTTGGCACATATCCCTCTAAACTCTACCTATTCATATACTCATTCGCATTCCTTTCAAATGTTGTAATTGTACTAGCTTCCACCATTTCCTCTGGCAGCTCATTCCATCCTCTGTGTGGGGAAAGTCGTCCTTTAAATCTTTCCCGTCTCACCTTAAACCTCTGCCCTGTAGTTTTAGACTCCCCTATCCGAGGGAAAAAGACCTTGAGTATTCACCCTTTCCATGCCCCTCATGATTTTGTAAACCTCTATAAGGTCAACCCTCAGCCTCCAATGCTCTATGGAAAACAGCCCCAGCCTATTCAGCTGGTCCCTATAGCTCAAACTCTCCAACCCGGCAACATCCTTGTAACCAAAAACAGAAACTGCTGAAGAAATTTAGCAAGTCTAGTTCAGAGTGAAAGTAAGAGTTAACGATTTATGTCCAGTGACCATTCTGCAAATGGTTTAACTTAAAACTGTTTTGATTTTATAAATCTCTATAAGATCACCCCTCAGCCTCCAAAGCTCCAGGGAAAACAGTCCTAGTCTATTCAACCTCTCCCTATAGCTCAAATCCTCCAACCTGGCAACATCTTTGTAAATCTTTTCTGAACCCTTTCAAGTTTCACAACACATTTCTGATAGGAAGGAGACCAGAATTGCACACAATATTCCAAAAGTAGCCTAATCAATGTCCTGTACAGCCGTAACATGACCTCCCTATTCCTGTACTCAATACTCTGACCAATAAAGGAAAGCATACCAAACGCCTTCTTCACTATCCTATCTACCTGCAACTCTACTTTCAAGGAGCAATGAACCTGCACTCCAAGGTCTCTTTGTCCAGCAACACTCCCTGGGACCTTACCATTACAAGATAATGAGAGGCATAGATAGAGTCGATAGTCGGAGACTATTTTCCAGGGCAGAAATGACTAGCACGAGGGGTCATAGTTTTAAGCTGGTTGGAGGAAAGTATAGAGGGGATGTCAGAGGCGGGTTCTTTACACAGAGAGTTGAGAGAGCTTGGAATGCGTTGCCAGCAGCAGCTGTGGAAGCAAGGTCATTGGGGACATTTAAGAGACTACTGGACATGCATATGGTCACACAAATTTTAGGGTGTATATATGAGGATCAGTGGTCGGCACAATATCGTGGACTGAAGGGCCTGTTCTGAGCTGTACTGTTCTATGTTCTATGTTCTATTCAGTGTATAAATCCGACTTAGATTTGCTTTCCCAAAATACAGCACCTCACATTTATCAAAATTAAACTCCATCTGCCACATCTCAGTCCATTGGCCCATCTGATCAAGATCTCATTGTTGGGTGCTGGCAGGTGGAACTAGATTGGGTTGGGATATCAGATCAGCATAGACAAGTTGGACTGAAGGGTCTGTTTCTGTGCTGTACATTTCTATGACTCTATGACTCTAAATTAGATGGAACTTGTGGAGCTGTGGCAGTGTTCTTGCCCTGCTTCTGGATCAGAAACTGTTTTCTCTCTACAGATGCTGCCAGACACATTTAGCGATCACATTCCTCTGCTGATAGTGATCCTACAGAAGGATTAGTTGGACTTGCAATAGTGTGTACTTGTAGTAGCTTTTATGTGGCACAGGGGCTGGAAATCTGCAATAAAAACAGAAAATGCCAGCAAAACTCACCACATAAACACAGTGGCTACAAGAGCAGGTCAGATGCTATGAATACTGTGGCAAGTAACTGACCACCTGACTCCCCAGAGCCTGTCCACCATCTGTAAGGTACAAGTCAGGAGTGTGATAGAATACTCCTCTGTTCTCTGGATGAGTGTAGCCCCAACAACACTGATCCAGGACATCCACAAGCATCCATTCCCTCCACCATCGCCGCTCAGTAACAGCTGTGTCGGCTATTGACAAGATGCACTGCAGAAATTCACTAAAGATCCTCAGACACCACCTTCCAAACCCAAAATTACTTCTATCTAGAAGGATAAGGGCAGCAGATATATGGGAATACCACACCTTTAAGTTCATCTCCAAGCTACTCACCATCCTGTCTTGAAAATATATCACCGTACCTTCACTCTCACTGGGTTAAAACTCTGGAATTGCCTCCCTGATGGCATTCTGGGTAACCCCACAGCAGGTGGACTGCAGCCATTCAAGAAGGCAGCTCACTCCCTCTGTCTAAGGAGCCACAAGGGATGGGCAATAAACATTGGCCAGCCAGCAACACCCAATCCCACAAAAAATTGAATGAAGGAAAATAAAGTTCAAGCTGTATCTGTAGAGAGAGCATTATCAGTGAAAACATTCAGTACCAATCTCTCAGCGCTGCATATTATGGGCTAAGTTTGTGTGTGGTCATCAACAGAAATTCTTCAGTAGATATTTCTCCATTTCTCAAGTTCCTCTACTTAAATCATAAAAAGATAAGGATTATCCTCAACCAAACATCTAATTTACATGGAAAAACCGCACTGACGAGAATTGATAAGTAGGTGGTTATGTTACATGGAGAACTGAGATCAAGTTACAGATTGTCTCAGAGAGAACTACAAAGGATAAATGAAAATTATGGCAGTGGTGTGGGAATATAGTTTTGGTGGTCAGTGTACAATAGCTAGAGTCATAGAGATGGACAGCATGGAAACAGACCCTTCGGTCCAACCCGTCCATGCCGACCAGATATCCCAACCCAATCTAGTCCCACCTGCAAGTAAAGATAGAGTCATAGAGATGTACAGCAAGGAAACAGACCCTTCGGTCCAACCCGTCCATGCCGACCAGATATCCCAACCCAATCTAGTCCCACCTGCAAGTACCCGGCCCATATCCCTCCAAACCCTTCCTATTCATATACCCATCCAAATGCCTCTTAAATGTTGCAATTGTACCAACCTTCACCACTTCCTCTGACAGCTCATTCCATACACGTACCATCCTCTGCGTGAAAAAGTTGCCCCATATGTCTCTTTTATATCTTTCCTCTCTCACCCTAAACCTATGCCCTCTAGTTCTGGACCCCCCGACCCCAGGGAAAAGACTGCCTATTTACACTATCCATGCCCCTCATAATTTTGTAAACCTCTATAAGGTCACCCCTCAGCCTCCGATGCTCCAGGGAAATCAGCCCCAGCCAGTTCACCCTCTCCCTATAGCTCAAATCCTCCAACCCTGGCAACATCCTTGTAAATCTTTTCTGAACCCTTCCAAATTTCACAACATCTTTCCGGTAGGAAGGAGACCAGAATTGCACACAATATTCCAACAGTGGCCTAACCAATGGCCTGTACAGCCGCAACATGACCTCCCAACTCCTGTACTCAATACTCTGATCAAGAAAAGAAAGCATACCAAACGCCTTCTTCACTATCCTATCTATCTGCGACTCCACTTTCAAGGAGCTATGATCCTGCACTCCAAGGTCTCTTTGTTCAGCAACACACCCTAGGACCTTACCATTAAGTGCATAAGTCCTGCTAAGATTTGCTTTCCCAAAAAGCAGCACCTCGTGTTTATCTGAATTAAACTCCATCTGCCACTTCTCAGCCCCTTGGCCCATCTGGTCAAGATCCTGTTGTAATCTGATGTAACCCTCTCCACTGTCCACTACACCTCCAATTTTGGTGTCATCTGCAAACTTACTAACTGTACCTTTTATGCTCGCATCCAAATCATTTATGTAAATGACAAAATGTAGAGGACCCAGCACAGATTCTTGTGGCACTCCACTGGTCACAGGCCTCCAGTCTGAAAAACAACCCTCCACCACCACCTTCTGTCTTCTACTTTTGAGCCAGTTCTGTATCCAAATGACTAGTTCTCCCTGTATTCCGTGAGATCTAACCTTGCTAATCAGTCTCCCATGGGGAGCGAAGTGACAAAGTCCTTCCTGGTTGGTTTGTGTTAGGATGGGAAGCAATGATTTTCTCATGCAATCAGTGAAGAAATCAAAATATAAGCCAACTTACACTCAACAGTTGCCACAACTAGAATGTTATATGCAGTTTTGGTCCCCTTTTCTGAGAAAGGATGTTCTTGCTCTCAAGTGAGTGCAGCGAAGGTTTGAATTGAATTGAATTTATTGTCACGGGTGCTGAGGCACAGTGAAAAGCTTTGTCTTGCAAGCAATACAGGCAGATTACAGAATTAAGTAGCATAGATAAGGAAATGATAGGTAATAATAGGTAAACAGCAGCAAAAACAAAAATACAGGTACAGGTGAATGTTAAGTTTGTGAGTCCATTCAGTATTCTAACAACAGTAGGGTAGAAACTGTTTCGAAACTGGCTGGTGCATGTGTTCAGGCTTCTGTACCTTCTCCCCAGTGATAGAGGTTGTAGAAAAGCATCTTTGAGAATGCTGGCAGCTTTTCCTTGACAGCGGGCCTGGTAGATGAATTCTATGGATGGGAGGTTGGCCTTTGTGATTGTCCAGACTGAGTTCACCACTCTCTGTAACCATCTCCGATCTTGAATGGTACAGTTGTACATCCAGACAGAATGCTCTTGATTGGTAAAAACAATGACTGCAGATGCTGGAAACCAGATTCTGGAGTAGAGTGGTGCGGGAAAAGCACAGCAGTTCAGGCAGCATCTGAGGAGCAGGAAAATCGATGTTTCGGGCAAAGGCCCTTCATCAGGAATACAGGCTGTATTCCTGATGAAGGGCTTTTGCCCGAAACATCAATTTTCCTGCTCCTCAGATGCTGCCTGAACTGCTGTGCTTTTCCAACACCACTCTACTCCAGAATGCTCTCGATGGCGCACATATAAAAGTTGGCAAGGGTATTCATCGTCATGCCAAATTTCCTCAGCTGCCTGAGGAAGAAGAGACATTGTTGGGCCTTTGTAAGCAGTACGTCTACACGAAGAGTCCAAGAAAGCTTGTTGTTGATGACCACTCCCAGGAGCTTGACACTCTCCACTCGTTCCACCTCTGTGCTGTTAATGTATTGGGGGGCATGAGTAACATCCCGTTGAAAGTCAATGCACCACTTTTCCAGGTCTTCCACCTCCCATCTGTAGTCTGTTTCGTCACCATCTGAGATTCGACCAACTGTGGTGGTGTTATCAGCGAACTTGTAAATGGCATTAGTCTGGTATTTGGCAACGCAGTCATGGGTATATAGTGAGTACAGTAGGGGGCTGAGTACACAGTCCTAGGGGGCTCCAGTTTTGAATGTTAGTGATGATGAAATATTTTCCCCAATCTTCACTGATTGTGGCCTATGGGTCAGGAAACTGAGGATCCAGTTGCAGAGAGTGGGGCTTAGTCTGAGATCACTAAGTTTAGTTATCAATCTCGAGGGGATAATAGTGTTGGAGGCTGAACTGTAGTCAATGAGTAGGATTCTTACATAGTTGTTCTTGGTGTCAAGATGTTCTAAGGAGGAGTGAAGGGCAAGTGATATGGCATCTGATGTGGATCTTTTAGTCCAATAGGCAAATTGGAGTGGGTCAAGAGTAGTGGGGAGGCTGGAGTTGATTAATGCCATGACCAGCCTTTCAAAGCACTTCATGACCACCGAGGTTAGGGTCACTCAGCAGTAGTCATTGGGACATGCTGCATGAGCCTTCTTAGGCACAGGGATGATGTTGGCCCTCTTGAGACAGGCAGGGACAGTGGCCTGCTGCAGGGAGAAGTTGAAGATGTCCGAGAAGACCTCTGCCAGTTGATGTGCACTTGCTTTAAGTGCACGGCCTGGGACTCACATGAAAGAAAACTGATCTGACCTCTGATACAGTGACTGTTGGGATAGGTTCGTCAGGACTTGTCGGAATAGGTGTTACCTCGCTGCCAAAATTCTGCTCAAAGCGAGCATAGAAGTCGTTGAGATGATCTGGGAGGGATGTGTCATCATCTATTATCTTGTACTGTCTCTTTTTAGAACCTGTGATGTCATTCAGTCCTTGCCATAGTCGCTGGGTGTCTGTCTGGGTCTCTAGTTTGGATCAGTATTGGTCCTTGGCTGTCTTAATGGCTCTGCGAAGGTCACACTTGGATTCCTTATATTTGAGTGGGTCTCCTGATCTGAAGGCCTCACACCTGGTTTTTAGTAGGTTCTGCATGTCCTGATTCATCCAGGGTTTCCTGTTGGGGAACTCCCAGATTGACTTCCTCGGTATACAGTCCTCCACACTCTTGCTGGTAAAGTCTGTGACAGTGGTGGCGTACTTGTCCAAGGTACCTGCGGACTGTTTGAACATGGCCCAATCAGCCGATTCCAGACAGCACCGGAGTTGATTTTCTGCTTTCTCCGACCAGCACTGGACCTGTATTCGCGAGGGGTCTCCTGCTTGAGCTTTTGCCTGTAAGCTGGGAGAAGAAACATGGCATTGTGTCGGAGTTCCCGAAATGAGGGCGGGGGCTGGAGTGGTAGGCATCTTTCACAGTGGTGTAGCAGTGGTCTAAAATGTTCGAGCCCCTGGTGTAGCAAGTAATGTTCTGGTGGATACTTGGGCAACACCTTCCTGAGATTGGCTTGATTGAAGTCTCCAGTTACAATAAACAGGGCCTTGAGGTGTTCCATCTCCAGGGTGTTAGTGGTGGAGTACAGCACATCCAGAGCTTCCTCAACCTTTGCTTGTGATGGTGTGTACACAGTAGTTAGTAAGTAGCAGTCATTTCCCATGGTAGATAGAAGGGGCGGCTTTTGATGGTTAGGAATTCAAGGTTTTGGAGAGCAATGGCTGCCCAAGGTTGCAATGTCCATGCACCATAAATTGTTGATTAAAAAGCAAACTCCTCCACCCTTTGTCTTACCTGAGAACGCTGTATGTCCCATATGATGGATAGAAAAGCCATCATCCTGAAGTGCGCAGTCGGGAACGGATGGATTGAGCCTGATTTCTGTGAAGCTGAATGCACATTAGTCCCGCAGTTCACACTGGAAGCTGAGCCGTGATCTGAGTTTGTCCATCTTGTTCTCCAGAGATTGTACATTTGCTAGGAGCAAGCTAGGAAAGGGGGCTTTTGAAACTGTGTAGTCTCAGTCTAACTAGCAGACCGGCACACTTACCCAACTTCCTCTCAGATTTTTTACATTAGAGTGGTCCGGTAGTCTGGTGGATTGGCTTGTGACTGCTCCCACTTAAGTGATCCTTCCTAGGACCCTGTGCAGCAGGTAGGTTGCAGTTTACTGTATTTTTGCAGAGGGTCTGCTCGGAGTCAGTGCAACAGGTAATTTACTGTGTGGTATTTTACCGGAAGGAGTTTGCTTAGGACCCAGTGGAGAAGCTCCTGGTTTCAGTTACTGCTGATTTGCCGCTCCAGGTCCAGCCAGGTTTTTGCAGAAGTGCTTCCCGGGCTGATTCCGGGGATGATGGGACTGATGTATGAGGAAAGATTGACTGGGTTAGGAGTGTTTTCGCTGGAGTTCAAACGAGTGGGGATCTCATAGAGACTTACAAAAGTCCAACAGGACTAGACAGGGTAGGTACAGGGATGATCTTCCCAATGGTGGGTGTGTCCAAAACCATGCATCACACTCTGAGGATTTGGGGTGGACCATTTAGGTCGGAGATGAGGAGACATTTCTTCACCCGAAAAGTGCCACAGGAAATAGTTGATGCCAAAACTTTGAATGTATTCAAGAGACAGCGAGATGTAGCACTTGGGGCGAATGGGATCAACGGGTTTTGAGGAGAAAGCAGGATTAGATTATTGAGTCGGATGATCAGCCATAGTCATCATGAATGACACAGCAAGCTCGAAGGGCTGAATGGCCTCCTCCGGCTCCTTTCTTCTATGTTCTTATGTTTGTAAAGATCAGTTGAGGAGTAACAGAGTGGATTTTCTATTCCACAAAACCAAAGGGCTGCAAAATAGAGTTCAAAGTTTATCTTCTGAGAAGAGACAAGTAAATCTGCTTCCATTACTGTGTTCCCTTTCCTCTGCAAAACAGAAACGACTCAACCGGAAGTATGGGACCCTCTATCTTACAGAACCAACACTTGATCACAAGGAAGAACTGGAGAATTATAATGGGACCTTATACAGCTACTTGAATCAAGATCACAAACAAAAGATGATGTAGTCATCATTACATGGCTGTTTATGGAAGTTTACTATGTGCAAATTGACTGCCACATTTTCCACATTACAATAATGACTACACTTCATAAAAACTTTGTAGGAGCAATTACCACAGATGCTGGAACCTGTACCAAAAATAACAAATGCAACGGGTCAGACAGCATCCATGCTGATGAACAATCATCTAGACTCGAAAGGTTAGTTTGCTTTCTCTCCATGGATGCTGCCTGACCCGCTGCAATCTCCTGCATTTGTTGTTTTCAGTTCATAAATACTTCATTAGTTTTAAAGTGCTTTGAGATATCCAGTGGTTACAGAAAGCACTATACATAAATGCAAACTTTTATTCATGGGCAAGTCTAGTCAGCAAGTATTAATCGTGGGTGATTAAGAATAACCAAGGGCGAGGATCAAAGACAGTTCAAAGCCTACTTTCCTGATGAAGGGCTTTTGCCTGAAACGTCGACTCTCCTGCTCCTCAGATGCTGCCAGACTTGTTGTGCTTTTCCAGCACCACACTCTTGACTCTAATCTCTAGCATCTGCAGTCCTCACTTTCAACTAGCCTCACTCATTGTCTATATATGCGCATACAAGCATTTGTATGTACCTACACATGGATACACACACACATACAACTTGCAACAGAACATGCTATCGAGTTTTGAGAAGAGTTCTAGCTCAGGTTGAGGTTCTGGATGTAGTTTTGCTCGCTGAAGTGAAAGGTTCACTTTCAGACATTTCATCACCATACTAGGTAACATCGTCAGTGAGCTACCGGATAGAGGCTCACTGAAGATCTTACCAAGTATGGTGATGAAATATCTGAAAATGAACCTTCCAGCTCAGCAAGCAAACCTACATCCAGAACCTGCTATAAGTGCATCGTCAGTGGAGAGCGATCCAGGGGCTTGAGCCCAGTCTGTTATTCTTTCAGATCTTGAGACTGAAAAGTCAGCATCCAACTTCCAATGCATGAGATCTGATGAAGGGTCACTGAACCCAAACATTCTGATTTCTCTCCACAGACCCACTGAGCCTTTCCATCAAGTTCTGTTTTTGCTTCTGATTTCCAACATTCACAATTCTTCTGGTTTTTAATCAGCATCCAGGTCTTTCCACCCATGCTACTGCCCTGTCAAAGGGAGCACAGACTGAGATTGAATAATTAGTTTTACTTTCCGAATGTTGATTTTACAATCAAAGTTAAAATAAGACAGCACTATGTTTATTGGTTTAGCTCAGGGTTACAGTGCCACATCTGTCTAAAGCCCCATGGCTAAAGCCAAAAGGGGCCATTGATTCCAGGGAATTATAGGTTTGAGTGATGTTATCACAATATAACAGTCATATCAAGCTTCCTTTGCCTTTATTTTAACAAAAATGCTGACATGTTTAAAATATAAGGAAGGTGAATACCTCTCTTGAACTAGCAGACAAAGGTTCAATGTGAGCATGTTAAGTAAATGTATAAAATCAGGAATCTCTAGACATACTCTTATATCCATACACAAATACCATTCCTGGCTGAACACAAGTCCACAAATAAAGATCAGAGTTACTTAAATAAAAGCAAAATTCTGTTGATAATCTGAAATGACCATTGTGAATTTAGGAGAAACTCAGCAGGACTGGCTGTAACAGTAGAAAGTAAAACAGAGGCAATGTTTCAAGTCTGGTATGACTCTTCTTCAGAACAGTTCTGCTTTACCTTTCAACACTCATAAATCTGTTTCCTTTGATAATGTGCAGGGAGACAGGATCGAGGAGGACTTGATGACTGACCTTCCACACCAGTCGCTGCCCCACTTTAGATGAAAGCCCACATGCACAAGGTCGAAGAGGAGGCTGCTTAGCATCTGTGTAACTCCACTGTGCACAGTTAACACCTTCAGGAAAGAGGAAGAGAGAGAGAGTAGAAGGATATAAATAGAAGCACATTTGAGCTTGTTGCACATCATTGTACAAGGCTGACTTTAGTAGATTAGATTCTCTACAGTGTGGAAACAGGCCCTTTGGCCCAACCAGTCCACACCAACCCTCCGAAGAGTCACCCACTCAGACCCATTTCCCTTTGATTAATGCACCTAACACCATGGGCAATTTAGCATGGCCAATTCACCTAACCTGCACATCTTTGGACTGTGGGAGGAAGCCCACGCAGACACAGGGAGAATGTGCAAACTTCACACAGACAGTCGCCCGTGGCTAGAATCGAACCTGGGATCCTGGTGCTGTGAGGCAGCAGTGCTGACCACTGAGCCATAGTACTGATTGACGTTTATTAGAAAGTATTATTACAATTGAACAATACTCCGTGATGCTGCCTCCTCTCACCAATCAGCACCTAAACTGTGCTGCAGCCTAACCACTAACAACTGCAGCTGAGATGTTTGTGGAGAGATACATTCAGAGCCCTCTGTCTCCTAACACCCCACTAATCTCATACAGCATTATACCAAACAAGACAATGAGGATTTTAACCAAATAACCCCTTTGATAGTTTATTTACATTGGCAGATTTGTTCAAACCTGGCCACTTCCTTCACAGTCGGGATAATTCCTTCCTTGAGTAGAAAGTTTCCTTTCCTTTTTGAATGTTTGCTGGAGTACAATATCATGATCACATCTGGATGCTTGTCATAAAATCATGGAATGGAGGTGTCCATTCAGCCCATTCTGCTTCTATTTCCACTGCTTTCCCTTTTCCCCTCCAGCCCTGCAGATCATCTCTTTTCAGATTGTTATCTCATTCTCTTTCACAGCCCGGACTGAATCTGCCCGTACCAATCTCTCGGGTAGATCCAAACCATTTGTTACTTTGAAGAACGTTTTCTCTCATCTTGTTATATTTTTTCCTTTTGTCCATCACATCAAATCCAGTTCCAGATCTTTCTGCCAATCACAATGGTTCATCTATATCATCAGACATAGGAGCAGAAATAGGCCAATCGATTCTGAGCTGCTGTCCAATGAGATCACGGCTGATCTGATAATCCTCAACTCCACCTTCCTTCCTTGAGCCATGACGTGATTAAAATTTGAATATATTTAATGACCAAACCTATACTAGTCTGTACCGTTGGCCCTATGATGTTCGATAATTCTATCAAACAGTGATTTGTCCCATGGGTATTCATGATGTGAATGTTTTTCGGGCATTAGCCAACAGTGAAAGGTTACTACAACTGAACCGGCCTCTTCTCCCACCTGACATGATTCAGTCAGGATTTGTACTCAGCAATGCCGCAGTGGAGGGTACAGCTGTTGTCAGAAAGATGATCTACAGACTCCCAGTGTCATGGGCTGCCTAAGGCCACAGGTAATGTGGATAATACAATGGCACAGTGGTTAGCACTGTTGTATCACAGCACTAAGGACCCAGGTTCGATCCCAGCCTTGGGTGACTGTGTGGAGGAGTCACCCTGTGTCTGTGTGCGTTTCCTCCCACAGGCCAAAGATAGTTGACTTATGGATGTGTGGGTTAGGTAAACCTTGCCCTGTACTGTCCAGGGATGTGCAGTTTTAGTGGGTTAGCCTCCATGTGGGGTTACAAGGATAGGGGAGGTGTGGGTCTGGGTAGGATAGTCTTTGGAGGGTCAGTGCAAACTCAATGGGCAAAATGGCCTCTTTCTGCATTGTAGGAATTCTATGATTTACGATAATATGAAGAACGGATCAAGGTGGGGGGGGTGGGGGGGGTGGAGCGGGGAAGAGCACTGTCAGCAGTAAAGGCAAGGTCTAGCTTTCAGCAGGTGTGCCATACCTGAAATGAAGATCCCTTATGGGGCACTGTGTATCTTTGATGACAGGATCCTCTCTTCTCCCCACTCCCTGCACCTTCCCACCTGTAGCTTAATTGTGTGGAAGTGGGCAAACCATGGGTTTCTGGAAAAGCGCAGCAGGTCAGGCAGCAAGGAAGGGCTTATGCCCGAAACGTCGATTCTCCTGCTCCTTGGATGCTGCCTAACCTGCTGCGCTTTTCCAGCAACACATTTTTCAGCTCTGATCTCCAGCATCTGCAGTCCTCACTTTTTCCAAGCCCATGGGTTTCAGTCACCCTGCCTAATTCACCTTTCTGCACCACCAAATGACCAAAGATTCTCATCCTTGGAGACAATTTATCGATGTTAGCAACTTACCATAGCTCCTTAACTGTGCCCACCCCCCCAAACCCACAACTTCTATCAACCAGAAAGACAAGACAGCGTACATATGGGAACATTACCACTGCCATGTTCCCCTCCAAGCCACTCACAATCTAGACTTGGAAATATATCGCTATTCCTTCTCTGTCATTGGTTCAAGATTCTGGAATTCCCTCCCTAACAGGTGCACCAGAACTGTTCAATAAGGTGACTCATCACCACTTTCTCAGGGATGAGCAACAAGTGCTGGCCTTGTCAACAACATTCATGTCCTACAAAAGAATAAGATAGTCATTCAGAATCTGAATCAGAGCAAGGCCAATATAAACACAGCAGCCCTTCTGATTAAAGAGCTAGCCCATCATTCCATGACTCAACAAATTTGGCTGAGGTTTGGTCCCTTGTTGAGTGGGAGCTGCATGGTATTTAGCTCAAGTGGGCATCTCTCATTGAGATGGTGAGCATGAGCAAAGCTATTTCACCTTGGACAGAACAGTCAACACATATACCCCATGTGGGTATATTGGATAATGGTTCAAATAACTGTGTTAATTGAACTCTGATTGGTTAGCTTTGCCCCCTTTCCAACTCAGCATTGCTGAGATGGGTTGTAGCCTCTTTGCTGCAGTGCCTATTGAGAATGGATAAATCTATTAGGCCAGGCTCCCAATCTAGGATACTTTCAGGACTGTGTGGGTTGTGTTTGACAGAGGACAAAGCTCTTAGCTTGCGACGTTATGAAGCCCCTTTTTATCTCCTTCCTTCTCAGAGCCAAATGTCGCCTACAGCTGTGATGACAGATAAGTACTTACTCCTGCCAACACTGCACTGAAGCTGTGGGAAACCAGCCTACCTTCTGATTCTCCAGCCTGCTCCTGCTCAATGAACAACCTTCTCACTTACAGCATTTTACTTCAACGGGAATACTCGCATTTCATTACTCTCATGCTCCCCACATGCCTCAGTGGGTCAGTGAATTTTTGGTGCGCAACCAAAATACATTTTAAAGGGACAACCAAGATCTCTCGAGCTGGCCCTCAGAAATTTACCGCAGAGCCCAGAGTCAACATTGATGACGTGTGATGTAAAGAATTAGAATTAGAAACAGGCCCTTCAGCCCAGCAAGTCCACATCGACCCTCTGAAGAATACCCCATCCAGACCCACTCCCCTATCACTCTACATTCACCCCTGACTAATGCACCTGACCTAAATATACCTGAACACTACGGGCAATTTAGCATGGCCGATTCACCTAACCTGCACATCTTTGGATTGTGGGACGAAATCGGAGCACCCAGAAGAAACCCACACATTCATGGGGAGAATGTGCAAACTCCACACGGTGGAGTGCCTATTAAACAGGGCTGAGTTGATCTTTGAAAAAGAATTAACCTTTCAGTGTAAGATTGTGTCTGTACCTTCCTTTGGGATCTGCAGAAATAGTTTCCACCACTTAAACCCAACCATTTATTATAAATAATAAATGTCAGTGTTAACTTGTTCCATTGGAATGTAAAGGTTCATTAAGTGCTTTTTTTCGTTCCTATATCAGGAGTCAAGTTTTATTAAAGAAGAGAAACAAAAAAATAATCCTTTTGTCTTCATTAGACCCAAAAAGTGATAATCTGGGCTTCATCTGAGAAACAAAAGCTAATGGGAGCTTACTATTCCTCAGTTACATTTATTAAATTCTGGTACAAATTGGTGACAATGGTACATAATGTCCGAGTCAGAGGATTGTGGGGTCAAGTCCCGCTCCAGAGATTTGAGAACAAAATCTAGGCCTGACCCCAGTGCAGTATCAAGGCAGCGCTGCACAGAAAGAGATGTCAACTTTCAAATGAACTGTTAAATCAATGCCTCTATTGTCCCTCAGGTGGATGCAAGAAAACTTCGATGACATCACAGGGAAGAAAAGTCAAAAAGATTTACATGTATATAGCACCATCCATACCTCAGGAGATCCTAAAGTGCTTTCCAGTCAATGAAGCCAATTTGAAATTGATATAACTCTATGAAGGCCAGTATCCCAGCACCAACTCACCCTTTATTTACAAGTGCATAGTACATGACACTGATCCAGCTTCCACAGAGCTGGATCCTAGAGTGAAAAGAACCCTAAACACTCCTAGCTTTCAATGATGCCACTAAGAAAAGAAATATAGGATGCTGACAAAGGCTTGAATGGGGAAAATTCTAGTCATAACCTAAGTCCAGTGAGGAAATGCTTAAGTTTGTGCGGACTTTACTAACATTTTATGAAAACAATGTGGAACCATTATTAATGTCATTTGAGGAAACAGCAAAATAAATGAAGTGGCCGTCAGAAAACTGGACATGGCCCATGCAGAGCTAGTTGACATGTCGAGCTCATGAAATTGTCATGTCAGAGACAAATATATTCTGGTTCCATTGCACAAAGTGCATTTGGAGTTTGACTTACTCATTGGAACAGTGGTAGCAGGAGTTGTTAAGAAATTACCCTTGAATGGAGTCAATTTACTTCAGGGTAATGATACACCAATAATGATAGAACGCTTGAATGAGATTAAGGAGATGGAACAATTAAAGGAAGAGGTTTTAAGGATTTTTCCATTGTGTGCGGTGACCAGAGCAGAGGCTGAACAAAGTGTGTCAGCAGATATCAGACTGATACTTAAAGCAGCTGTTAGATTAGCTGAAACTTTCTTTAAGGATGAAGATTCTTCAAAAGAGTGTTTGGCATGTCTTTGTTAATTAAGATGTGGAGCTGCCGGTGTAGGACTGGGGTGGCCAAAATTAAAAATCACATGACACCAGGTTATAGTCTAACAGGTTTATTTGGAAGTACAAGCTTTCAGAGTGCTGCTCCTTCATCAGGTAGCTAGTGGAGTAGGATCATAGGACACAGAGTTTATAACAAAAGGTCATAGTGTCATACACTGATGTGATATATTAAACAAACCTAGATTGCTGTTAAGTCGTTCATCTTTTAGAATGGGTTGCAGGTTTTGATTCATTGATATGCAACTCCCAGAACTTCGATCTAGTCACATCCCAAGATAACTTAAGGTTTTGTTTAAAAAAAGTGACATCTCAGCTGAGACAATGCATTAAAGGTGTGAGGTTAGAGTCTGTATGTATTCCAATCTTGAGTCATACTGGTTCTGATAGCCAAGTTCGGTACCCATCAGGACGACCTCAACTGGGACCTTGGGATCATGTCACACTACAAGTGGCCCCACCACACTATACACACACACACACTTACGCAGACCCTCTCACAGGCAGATACTCCATCACACTCATGCACACGCTCTATCAAACACACACTCTCCCTCCCACGCACAAATACACATACACACTCTCTCATTCTCTCTCACCCTCACATGTACATACATGCACACACACGTATAAGTCTATAGGGTGAATTGGCATTTGGAGAACTGTATTTGCAGATACATTCTACTTTGTTCAAAAAGCACACAATCTGTAGGCAATCAATATTTTCTATAATCCATGTGACATTTTATTAATTCCTACTTTGGAAACAGAATCATTTTGACTCAAGATTGGAATTCAGAAAGACTCTAACCTCACACTTTTAATGCATTGTCTCAGCTGAGATGGCACTTTTTTTTATAAAACCTTGTTATCTCAGGAATGTGATTTGAAAGAAGTTCTGAGGATGTGGTGGAGGCTGGTACAATTGCAACATCTTAGAGGCATTTGGATGGGTATATGAATAGGAAGCGTTTGGAGGGATATGGGCTGGATACTGGCAGGTGGGACTAGATTGGGTTGGGATATCTGGTCGGCATAGACAGGTTGGATTGAAGGGTCTGTTTCCGTGCACTACAGCTCTATGACTCTATGATTCTATGAGTAGCACATGAAATTCATATGGCAAGACATGTATGAATACAGAAAACTAGCATTTTACAGTGAAGTAAAGAAACAGCTATTGTCCTCTAAGGTGTTGCCACTCTGATTCTCAAAAGATCTGGTTTTGATATGTGATGCCTCCCCATACAGCATTGGGGTGGTATTAGCTTATATGTGACCCATTGTAGACGAATGCCCAATTGTGTATGTATCTAGGGCTTTAGCTAATGCCGAACATAAATATGCTGAGATCAAGAAGGAAGGTTTGTTGGTCATGTTTGGAGTCAAGATATCCACCAATATCTTTATAGTTGAACATTTTCAATAATCATGGACTGCTAAAACTGAAATACTAGGAGTGCTTTTCAACACAAAATGTTATTTTTTTTTTCAGATGTGCAAAACAGTGTTGCGTTTGGAAGTAGTGAGAGGGACAATTTGAGACTGAGCATCATCACGGATTTTTTAAGTTAAGGAAATTCTGCCTGACCTCTGATTGATTGAGCTGCCAAGTTTTGAAAGTACATAGCAATGAGAAACATCCAGAGTCTACAAGCAAAAAGCATCCATCTTTCCCTCTCTCTCTTTTCTTGTGGTGGGGGGGGGGGGGGGGGGTGTGAACAAGACAGAAATATCAAGAAAATTTAAAAGGAAGAATACTAAAGCAAGAAAAAGACCTAGGTCCATCTGATCAACCATCGAATTGAAGAACGAACATTGTCTTACAGTTAACAGTGTATCATTAGCACTAAAAATCTCAAAAGATTATATGAGACAATTTGATCCACCCTTGAAATCTGGGCTTTCGATCTTCAGAATCTTGTTTACCTTGTCTGTTTTCTTTATGACCCATTTTATATGCATTAAACTATTTGTGTTTTGTTTTAACTTTGATTGTCTGTGTTGGGACTTTTGAATTAGAACATTTTAAGCTGCATCATAGTACATTACAAAACTCCTCCTTTGTCAAGTTTTGTTATAGTTAAGTGTGTTACAATAAATAAACCATTCTTCCATTACTGATTAAAACCTGTTGCACATTGCTTTTGTCCTGAGTACCCAGTCAGGCAAATGGATAATTTTGGTGGTCTCATTTTGAGAAGGCTTTTGGAAATTTTCCATGAGTTTGAGAAACATTCATGGTTTTACTGCCAAGACCCATTACATCAGAGTTGCTACATGAGAAAATATCAAGGTCCTGACTGATCATCTTCCACCATTTTGAATTCTGAGAATGAAAGGAGTTTTAAAATCCTCATGGAGGACATATGGTGAATTATATTGCAAAGGAAAATATCCTCCATTGAAACTTCTTAGTTCACACAGCTTTCAAAACTGTTTGGCTTAGAACAGTAATGGTTTAGGAAAGTTCCATAGACAACACCAGAAAATAAAAATTCATTGCTTCCACATTTCTTTCATCCAACTGATGTTTTAATGGGTGCTGACATTTCAGTCGTGGTTACAGGATGGTGATTAGTCATGGAAATCCTGCCTTTTCCTTTGTTACCTAACCCTTATTCCAACCTAGCAACACAGTCGATTGAGGTGCCCCTGCCAATGTTTCCACTGGAATATCTCAGTTATTACTCATGAGTGCTTGATTCAAGGACTTCCTAGAACTCACACTATACTGGGTGGTTCATTCCTCTATGAAGAGAACTGATTGACTTTTTTGCAAATCTCTTTCCTCCCTCTCCTGACATCAACATGGAACAGGGGGCACTTCACAGTCTGTGATTATTTGACAATGGGGAAATATCAAAATTGAGGATGTTCTAGTTAAGTTGATGATTTGGAGATGCCGGTGTTGGACTGGGGTGTACAAGGTTAAATATCTCACAACACCAGGTTATAATCCAACAGGTTTAATTGGAAGCACCAGCTTTTGGAGTGCTGCTCCTTCATCAGGTAGTTGAGAGACTTAACAAATAATCAAGGCATTTTTCGATGTATAATTTCAGTTACATCACACTGCAAACTTTTGCTATAAATTATATGACTTACAATTGTGTACTCCACAACTACCTGATGAAGGAGCAGCGCTCCGAAAGCGAGTGCTTCCAATTAAGGAATGAACTATAACCTGGTGTTGTGTGATGTTTCACCTAGTCAAGGTAAAGTCACCATAGGGCTGCTCTCCCATAAGAAAAAGAGACAACTGGTGGTAGCTTAACCAAAGGGTCCCCACACCTCACACAAAGAGAGAGTCTTTCATGGTAACCTCAGGTGGCATAGGAATTGAACCCAAGTTGTCAGTACCAACTCTGTATTAGATCAGCTAGCTAGCCAAATGAGCTAAGCAAGTTGCCTCACAGAGCTGTATAGGTACTTAAATCAGCCTATTCAAACATATTATGACACACAAAAAGAGAAATTGGAATTGGATTCACCTTCTGAGTGAAAATAATTTCCCTCAAACCCCCTCCTTATCTTCAAGTATTTATCCTATTGCTTTTTGAATTCTGCTACTGAATCTATACCCAGAACTCTATCAGACAGGGCATTCCAAATCTTAACCACGCATTATGAGGCAAAACATTTTCCTCATATTGTCTCTGCCTCTTTTGCCATTCACCTTAAGCCTGTGCCCTCTGTTGACTGAAGTCATTTCCCCTTTTCTCTAATCCCTTTTGATTTTGAACGCCTCTATCAATCCACTGCTCAGAGGACAATACCACCATTTCTCCAGCTTTTCCATCTCGCTATAACCCTTTATCCATGGGACCATTTGCTTCTGACACCTGTGCAAATCCTTGCACAAGCTCCCTAAATGGTGGTGCCCAGAATTGGACACGCTACTCCAGCTAAGTCAATAAGCTTGTTTTAAACATGTCGTTTTGCCAATAGAACTAACAGCATCTTGATGTGTTTGCTTTCTTTGCTTAATAATAACTTAGCCTTTGCCCAGTAGATCTTACATTGGAATCCAGTGTCAGGAATGGAGTGAATGATGCTGTTATTCACATCCAAAACTGGGAAAATGTTTCATAGCTGAAGAGGCCTGCTTTTGTCTAGAATATTTTAAATTAGGTCCCATCCATTGTGGGAGATCCCATGGCATTCTTCACAGGAGATTTGAGAAGTATACCAGTATCTTGGAAACTTCAAATGGAAAAATGATCTGGTGGTAGGAAGGCAGTGGTTGCATGTAGAAGGAGGAATAAATTCTATCGTGTCATTTATTTATTCTTGGGATTATGACATCCCTGGCTGAGCTGGCATTTATTGGCTGTCCCTAATTGCACAGAGTCAACCACATTGCTGTGGATCTGGAGTCACATGTAGGCCGGACTAGGTCGGGAAGGCAGTTTCTTCCCTGAAGGACATTAGTGAACCAGATGGACATTTTCCCCAACAATCAATAACAGGCCCATGACCCCACCACTAGATTCTTAATTCCAGACTTTTATTGAATCCAAATTCCACCACATGAATGTGGGCCTACAGAACACTGACCTGGGTCTCTGGATTAACAATCAAACAACAATATCACTAGGCCTCACCTCTGGTCTAACTAATAAATGAGTTTATTGTAAGTAGTTTTAAATCTTAAAAGTATAAGGCCCAGAGACCAACCCTGCAATCAAACTGTCTTGTAAAGCTGTGGTACTCTTGATTCCTCCCCACGGAAAGTGTTTTAAAAAAAGGATGAAGGGACTGTAGCTATTTCTGGGCATAGGCTGCTTGAACTTACTGCTCCCCCCATAGCCTCTGAGCAGAATGGTGACTGCCATGGGTGTGGTCTAAACCACACAGCCATTTGTGACGTTGTGAACAAAGACTTACAAAACCACGTATAATGGCTCACACACCGTCACTGTTCAGCACCAAACGACTGTAGCGGCAAAGGAACTGTGGAAGCTTTTTGAAAATTCTATTAAACCATTGCTCAGAGTGCAGTAGAAAGGTCAGTTAGAGAAAGTTTGATTGTGTGTGTGTGTGTGTTTGTTAGGGATTGAGAAAGAGAGAGAGAGAGAGAGAGAGAGACAGACGTTCCTTCATTTGTTCACCTGATGACATTAGAAAGGAAGTCATGCATTTATATAGCACCTTTCAAGATTTTAAGATGCACCAAAGTACTTTGCAGCCTATTAATTCCTTTTGAGCCTTCGTCTGCAACACGACAGCCAATGTCCACACAGTAGGGTCAAGTAACAAGTGTGATGTTGAATAAGCGGGGGTTCTTTGTGAAGTTGTTTGAGGAATAAATATTGGCAAGGACACTGAGGAGAATTATCCTTCTTAACAATAATGCCATCAGATATTTTATACTCAGCTGAGAGTGTGTACACAGGACCTTGGCTTAATGTCTTATGCAAAGGACGTCTAGCATCCTCTGGTTTCAGCCTACAGATAGAACCTATAACCCTGGAGTGGAATTTGAACCTTAATTGGGAATTGAGGATTCTTGGGAACTGGGACTGGCAGCAATTCAATCAAGGAACTCAATGAGTTCTTAGGCCCTTCAAGGGCAGCCTCACCAGCATTGCCCATCCCCTGTGAATGAAGAAGAAAAATACTGATGAGTAACAAAAGTGCTCAAATCTATTCAAGTTACTCATGTGGCTGATGTAAATAATAATGGGCAACAAGAAACATCTACTGAATTTTATGTAGTGAATCAAAGAATAATATAAAGAAAAAGAACTTTAAATTGTTCTGTGTCTTTATTAACTTCAGGATATTCCAAGGGCTTTAGATCTAATGAAAACTTGTGAATTACAGTCACTGTTGAAGGAAATGTGGCAGTCAATTTGTGAACAAAAAGCACCAACAAATAGCAATGATTTGGAGATGCCGGTGTTGGACTGGGGTGGACAAAGTTAAAAATAACACAACACCAGGTTATAGTCCAACAGGTTTATTTGGAAGCACTATCTTTCAGAGCGCTGCTCCTTCATCAGGCGGTTGTGGAGTATAAGATCGTAAGACACAGAATTTACAGCAAAGGTTTACAGTGTGATGTAACTGAAACGATATATTGAAAAACACCTGGATTGTTTGTTAAGTCTCTCATATGTTCTTTCATATGTAAATCCCAAAACTTTTTTAAAGCTACCTTCTCAAGTGAACTTTAACAATAATTGCCACGTTGGCCCAGATAATGCATTGAAGGTGTGAGGTGCCCTATACTATCACACAACATAATAAAATAGATTTGTAGTGTACAGTCAGTTCTGCTAATAATGCAGTAGTTCCATTTGCATGTAATCCCATGTTATAAGAAAATCAAATATTAGCAGCACCATTTAAACTAATGGGGCCAAAATCGCATGATAGCCAATACACACTTTAAGACATCGTATTTTAGAAACACTGTTCCGAATTCGTCAATTTGTGTTAACGAAATGCATGTCAAATCATAACAACTTATGTTTCTAACACAGGTTTTTATGCTAAATATGAAGTGCTTATATATTTACAAAAAGGGAATGGAGTCCATTGCGTACAGAAACCACTTCTCTCTCATCTTCATGCTTCAAACTTAAGAAGGCACAATAGACAATGGTAAAATAATCACAGCAATGAAGGAGGGCATTTGGCCCATTAAATTAATTCTGCCTCTCTGCAAGCTATTCAATGGGTTCCACTTCCCCTCACTTACTCCATAGCTTTGCAAAATGTTTCCTTCAGGTACTTTATCCAATTCTCTTTTGCATTTGATTGAATCTGCCTCCAATACCCTTAAAGGGTAGTTCATTTCAGGTCATAACTACTAGTACTCTTCTCATGTTTCCTTAGTTCCCTTGCCAACCACTTTAAATCTGTTTGTTTTCACTCTCAACTCTTTCACCAACACAGTTTCCCTCTATCTACAATGCTTACCATTTTCATGATTCCGAATGCCTTCATCAATCTCTTCCTAATCTGTTTTTCTGTGAGGGAAACAAGCCCAGCTTATTCAATCTATCAATGTACCATGCCCCCTGTCCCCCAGGACTATTCTCATAAATCATTTATCCATGTACTCTAAAGTATTCACATTCTTCCTAAATCAACTGAGCAGTGATCTAATGGCGTGGGTAGTCAGCCCGTGAGAAGAATTTGAATTGTTGTAAGGGGCAGTAGAAAGTGTGTTAGGAAGGGTGCAAGGTGCATATAATAGTCACACAGTACAATGTTTCGCCACCCTTGCCACTTATATACCACCACCCTCTTTCTGTGCCACCAGGTTTCTGCTCTAAGGAGCACTGAGCCAGATAAGCATTTACAATTAAATGTAAAATTCCTGTCTCATCAACCCATTGCTTCATTTAACACCCAGATTGAAGATAATTGCCAAAAGGACTTTTTTTTCAACACAGTGAGTTTTTATGATGTGAAATGCACTACTCGAAAGGGAGGTGGAAGAAGAAGATTGAATAATAACATTCATACTGAAGAAGAATCAAATTTGACTCAACGTGCTAAATCTTACTTTATTTTGGCAATGTGTGAGTTGCGTCAGGCTTTTTGGAGAATATCACTGTACTTTATTAAAGCCACCCGAACAGTTGGTGTTATCATACCCTGTAGATGAGGGCTGCACCCATTCCTCCACACAGTGAGGCATGCATACCCCTCTCCCCAATAATTGAGGCCCATGTCTCCATCATTCATTCAGCTTCAGCCTCAGTGTGTGCACCAACCCGGTGTAGGGACCTGCACCAGCCATGTGACCAACACATCTCATCAAATAGGGGACCGAGTGCCTGCTGCACTCGGACAACATTCCCTTTCCAGACCCACATCAAATCATTCAAATTACCATTGCATTCCCCACAAAACAATGTTACATGTCAGATGGTGAATCAATACCTGATTCCCAGAGCTCCCTTGGAAGTTGCACAAATGATGGTTTGTCATTCGCCAGCGTTGGCCTCTTTTAAAGTCAATGCTGCCAATCTCAACATCATTGAGATGCCAATGTTCAAGTGACAAGGACTAATGACATGGGGCAAATTGCCTTTGAGCATCATCTGACCTCTAAGCACCTTGCCACTGCACACAAAGGAAATGGGCAATGAAAGGATTGCAAATTATGTGCGGCTGGACTTTGCAAAAACCTGGTTCATGTATTTGCCCCTCCAGGATCCTAATGTCCAGCAAACTGACACTGACCTTGAACTGGCCATTTTCCAGTTGCATTTTGCATCTTGAGAATTTCAAATTCAGCTTATGGTGGACAATATCAGGTCCTGGGCCCTTGTGTCAGTAGCTCCTTGACTGACGATGCACAATTGCCATGACTGCTGTTGCTAGTTCTAGAGGGCTGAACACTGCCCAGTGCCCCAGTTATTAGTCAAACAGCTCCCCTAGCCATGAGCAGTCTAAGCAGACAACAGAACATGGATCAACCCCCTGGACTGTGTGTGAATTGAGCCCGTGACTAATGGTACCAAGACCTCCTGACAGATAGCAGCACTCCTCCCACTTGACTGGAGCAATGGCCAGGCCCCACTATTTCTGACATGGCCATGTGATTGAATGGTGTATTTGTCAAGCCGGCAGATGCAGGTTTTGGATTGACATCTCAGTGTGTACTGTACAGTAAGATGTCCCATCCCAACAGAGAGCTCTCTAATGGCATGCAGTCTGGCAGTGTGTCTGTGCAAAAGATACATCAGCACTTTGGCTTCGGCAGAAGTGCCAACATGCCAAGTTGTATGGCACAACATGGCACGGCAAGGTATGGAGGCTGTAAACATGAAGGTAGGCCCAAAGTGATTAAGGGAGAAAATGAGCAGCCCTGAGATGCAATCTGGTCCAATCTGTGAGCTGGATGCCTGCCCTGCATACAATGTTCTTCTAGTAGTCTTTCAATGCATGTATTTAGGTCATTGGGTGTACTTAAGACAGAGACAGATAGTTCTTGATGAGTAAGGGGATCAAGGGTTATGGGAGATGGCAGGAGAATGGGGCTTAGAAAAATATCAGCCATGATCAAATGATGCAGTAAACTCATTGGGATGAATGGCTCCTATATCTTATGGTCCAATGTTAATTGCTGGTGGACCTTGCAATGCCAACCTGTACTTCCAAAGCAGCCTGCAAGTGAATTGGAGAGGTGCCATGATATTTGTGGGGGCATGGCAAATGGATGGCATGGTAAATGGATGGCATGGTTGCTATGGGTGACACATGTGGCTATGGGCAGCACAGTGGCTATGGATGGCACAGTGGTGAAGGGTGGCACAGTGGCTATGGGCAGCACAGTGGCTATGGGCAGCACAGTGGCTATGGGTGGCACAGTGGCTATGGATGGCACAGTGGCAATGGGTAGCACAATGGCTATGTGTGGCACAGTGGCTATGGGCAGCACAGTGGCTATAGGCAGCACAGTGGCAATGGGCAGCACAATGGCTCAGTGGTTAGCATTGCTGCCTCACAGCACCAGGGACCCGAATCCAATTCCAGCCTTGGGACACTGTCTGGGTAGAGTTTGCATGTTCTCCCTGTTACTGCGTGGGTTTCCACCGAGTGCTCCAGTTTCCTCCCACAATCCAAAGATGTGCAGGTCAGTTGGATTGGCCATGGGAAATGCTGGGTTATGGGGCTAGGGTGGGTGTGGAGGCCAGTGTGGGATGCTCTTTAGAGGGCTGTTGCAATCTCGATGGGCTGAATGCCATTGTAGGGGTTCTATGATTCTTAATGTGGCATGCCAATGTCCAAGAGGAGCTTATGCAATTGATTGTGCCTTGAGATGCTGTTTAATGCTGAGTAACATGGGGGCTGGGTGCAGTGGTGAGCTGGTGTTGCCAGGCACCTGCTCTGACTTCCGTGCCGAGACTTCTCTCGATCTCGCTTGCTCTGCGTGTTCACTAAGATAGGAAGCTGAATATCAATGAGCTATATTAATAGGGTGATTTACGAGTTATAATCTCCCTTAATCAGTGAGTCGCGGTTGCCTCATGGGAAACTTGCTTAGCTGCTCGGCAAAAGCATCAATGATGCAGCGAGATGCACTTCCCGTCAAGATCAGCCTCATCCAATTGCACCACGAATCTCGCCACACTAGTCCACACTGCTATTAGATCCCTCCCAATATTTCTCTCTGTCCACACATGCTGATTGTCTCTGGAACTTTCCGCATCCAATTATGTTTATCAGCAGTTGCAGTTTTCTGCTTTGCCTTTCAATACGGGAGAAGATGTGTAATCGAAAAAGAAACTGCAATGGGAAAAAAGATGAGGGGGACTAATTGACTTCCTCCTCCAAAGGCTAATACAGCCACAGTGGATTGAATGGCCACCGTTAGTGCTATATCATTCTGTAATTCCACCTTGAGAGTCCATAAGACATCAGAGCAGAAGTGGGCCATTCAGCCTATTAAGTCCCTGAATGCTTGTTGGAACCTCAGTTCAATTGTTGTGCTCAACTGGGACTTCAGGCCTAATTAACGTAGCTATCAGGAGGGACATCACCCTCAGTTATAATAATGAGTGGGTTGATGCATTTATAAGAAAATAATCCAGTGAGCGGCTAGATAATATGATAAACTGTAAAGCAAAGCTTGAGTGTGCCTGAAACCTCAGATGAAACCATTTTCATTATAAACACTCCCACACACTCGTTTTTATCATATATCTGCAGCAGCGTTATCATCACACCATAAAGGCAAGCTTGGCCTGTTGTTGCCATGGAGAAGATATTTACCTGTAGTATGTGTCATGGCTAACCCAAATACAATCCATTGCTAAAATGTGTAGAAATATCCTCACTACAAAATCAAGTTTTTCACTTAATTGCAATTGAGTCTAATGGGTCGCACATTTCATGGAAAAAGGGATGCAGAGATACATTTCCTTGCTACTCAGGTGTGAAAGTAAAATTGCGAAGCAGTTGCTGTTAAAGAAACTGCTCAATTTTCAGTCCCACGATTAACCTTACCAAGAGTCTGGGATTGTATGGAGACTCCAGGAATTGAAGATCAATCTCAACCCTGAATTAAAAATTTCATGGGTACTAAAACTATTAACATAAAATCAAAATACTGTGGATGCTGGAGATCTGAAATACACAACATGTTGGGGAAATTCAGCAGATCTGGCTGCAGAACTTACATTTCTGTCATTTTCCTTGATGATTTCTGTTTGCCGGATGCACACCTTGTGAAAATGATCGACACAAGAGGCTTTTTGGCTGGCAGTAAAGCATCATCCAATTGGGCAATAAGTCTGATTGGTGTAGGAAGGGAGTGCACCATCAAGATGGATGAGTTGGCCAATTAATGGCTGAAGAATGGGAGGCAAGCCCTATGAAATCTCCAGGAATGCACTCAATATTTGTTGGCAACAATAACTAAGACATTTGGTCCATAAAGGGTAACAGATTAAGGAAGTTCCATATGCAGGCAGCAAAGTGAAAATCTATCTCTGTAATTCAAAGTTCAAATCAAGATGGCAGTGACAGCAGAATAGGTAGCATCTTTATAGAATCCCTACAGTGTGGAAACAGGCCCTTTGGCCCAACAAGTCCACACCGACCAACCAAAGAGTATCCCACACAAACTCATTTCCTTACTCTATTACTCTACATTTATCCCAGACTAATGCACCTAAACTACACTTCCCTGAACACTATGGGGCAATTTACTACAGCCAATCCACCTAACCTGCACATCTTTGGATAGTGGAAGGAAAATGGAGCACCCAGGGGAAACCCATGCAGACACAGGGAGAATGTGCAAACGCCACACAGACAGTCACCCAAGACTGGAATCGAACACAGGTCCCTGGCACTATGAGGCAGCAGTGCTAACCACTGAGCCACCATGCCACCCCGAGGCTCTTGTGTCCAGGCTTGTCCTCTTCGTCAGCTTCTTCTTTGCTGTTCCTTTTCTCCCCTTCTTTTTTTCAGTTTTTTTTTTAGTTTTTGTTTAAACTTACCTTCTAAAGAGAGCTCTTCAATGGGAGGGTAATCAGTAGCATCTTCAAAGCTAGCGTGGCTACAGAGCTGGCCGGCATGTAAAACTCAGAATGGCACTCTGGCAGCAGCATGGGGTGGGCTGGTGAAGCCTGGAGCAAGACCCTGGTGATGGAGAAGGAAACGTTAGACTCTCTTTAATTTTTTAAAATTTTATTTTAAGTTAGTGAGAATGCTGCTGATGGATGGCGACAGTACAAACTTTCCACTGTATTTTGTATTGAATACAAGTGACAATAAATGATTCAATTCAATTCAAAGTTCTTAGTTTCTATTGGATTGACATTTTTCAATGCAAGTATCAGTGAGTTATAGAGTCGAGAGTGTGGTGCTGGAAAAGCACAGCAGGTCAAGCAGCATTCGAGGAGCAGGAGAATTGATGTATCGGGTAAGAGCCCTTCATCAGGAGTGAGGCAGTCCTCACTTTCTCCAAATGTATGATGTAACTGAACCCAAGTAAGATTACTGTAGACATAAACCATTTCAGTTTATGTGTTGTATTGATGTACAAATTATATGAGCATACGTTAAAATTAAATTTAGACATTCAAAGAATATTTTGATAAAAAGATGATTCTCCTTTGTTTAAAATAGCCAGTTCAAATGATTTAGCACGTTTTTCATTCAGTCATTCACAGGATGTGGGTGTAGCAAGCTGAGCCACCATTTATTGCCCATCCATAATTACTCTTGACAAAATGGTATTAGGGAATGATTCCTGAAGAAGGGCTTATGCCCGAATCATCAATTCTCCTGCTCCTTGGATGCTGCCTGACCTACTGCGCTTTTCCAGCAACACATTTTTCAGCTCTGATATAATTCCATATCAAGTTTATGTGTGCTTTGGAGGGGACACTTGCAGGCTGTAAAGTTACCAAATAGCTCCTCCCTATGTTCTTCAAGGTGTAGTGGTCTCAGGTTTAGATGGTGCTGTCCAGGGATTCTTGGTGAGTTGTCGTTGTGCATCTTGTAGATGGTAGGCACTGCTGCCACTGTGTATCAGTGTATCAGTAGTTGGAGGGACTGAATGTTGAAGCTAGTGTATGTGGCTAAAGTGAGTACTGTAGATGCTGGAGATGAGAGTCAAGAGTGTGGTGCTGGAAAAGCACAACAGATCAGGCAGAAACATCAACTTTCCTGCTCCCCGGTTACTGCCTGACCTGCTGTGTTTTTCCAGCACCGCACTCTTGATGCTATTGTATGTGGTTCCAGTCAAACTGGCTGCTTTGTCTTGGACATTGTCAAGCTCTTTGAGTATTATTGGAACTGCACTTATCCGAGCAAGTGGGGAGAATACTATAACAGTTCTGACTTGTGTCAGTAGATGATAGACAGGCTGTGGGGAGTCAGGAAGCTGCAGAGTCCCAGTGTCTGACCTGCTGTTATAACAACAGCATTTAAATGGTTGGTCCAGTTCAGTTCCTGGTCAATGGTAACACCCATAATGTAGGTAATGGGGAATTGAGTGATGATAATGTCTTTGAGGTAAGGGGAGCTAGCTGGATTCACTCAAGTTGGAGTTGGTCATCACCTGTCACATGTGGGGCCAATGCGACTTGTCACTTGTCAGCTTAAACTCAAGCATTGTCCAGGTCTTGCTTGTTTGAACATGGATTGCTTCAGAATCTGTGGCATGGTGCTGGACATTATCAATCATTAGCAAATATCCTCAGCTTTGACTTTATAGAACCATATGAAGTAGGAATAGGAGTAGGCCATTCAGGCCCTCAAGTCTGCTGTGCCATTCAATCAGATCTTGGCCAATCCAACATTCTTTGATTCCAATTTCCTATGTTTTCCCTGAAATTGTTGATGTTCCTCCTGATTAAGAATCTATCTATGTCTGTTTGTCTGTCTGTCGGCCTGCCTATCTGTCCATTCATCCATCCTTCCATCTATCTATCTATCTATCTATTTACTTATCTATCTATGATATAGGGCAGGTCATTGATGACGTCACTGAAGATTGGCGGGCCTTGAACACTACCCTGAGGAACTTTTGTGGTGATGTCCTGGAACTGAGTATTGACATTGAACAACCACAACCATCTTCTATGACTCCAAACAGCGGAAGGCTTAACCCCTATTTTCTCCTGATGCTGGTTTTGCTAGCATACCTGAATGCCATATTCGATCAAATGCTGCATTGAGATCAATCACACTCACCTTCTTGGGCTCAACTCCTTTACCCTTGTTTGAACCAAGGCTGGAATGAGCCTGGTAAACCCAAATTGATCATCAGTGAGCAGGTTATTGTTGAGTAAATGCCACTTGATAGAACTGTTGATGACACCGCCTATTACTTTGTTGATGATTGAGAGTAAACTGGTGGAGTGGAAATTGACTGAGTTTAAGCAACTGCAAGCAAGGAAATAAACAGGAAAGACAGCAAATATTCAACAGGTCAGGCAGTATCTGTGGGGAGAGAAACTGAATTAATGTTTCACATCTTTGACCTTTCAAGAGATCCAGAAGAAGCCAGAAACTAAATGATATTAAGTAAGAACAGGGAAACAGGTGAATGGGAAGGAAAGAGTAAATTCTGTGAAATGTTGGAAGGCATGAGATTCAATGACAGAACAGATGATGGTGTAAACAAGGGATGACAGAACAAATAAAGGAATAAACGGTGTGTCTAGAAGAGGTGTAAATGGCGGAAAGGAAACATTATCAGCATCAACTCCAGTGTTGGGTATGGGCTGAAATTATTGAAGCCAACATTGTCAAGAAGTCTCTTAGAACAAGAATAACATGTATTCATGACAGGAAGCAATGCATGGAGTCTTTTAACATGGGGAGGCTGTTAGCCAGCAACTATCACACTGCTTTACCCTTTGGTCATAGGTGTAGCAGAACAATTTAACAGACTGACGATCACCATACCTTGGTCATCATGCCCTGAGATGGAACTTGAATCTAGAGCACCTGGCAAAGGGGCACTACCATTGAGCCAGTCCAGACTAGTACTCCTTATTTAAGGGACGTATTGGATGCCATAGTAAATCTTTCAAGGCACCGGTGGACTGGCATTGAGAGGACACCGATTGGTCTCAATAGCTCTGGCTGGGAAAGTTACAAATAAAATTACAGTAGACTGGGTCCTTTTTCCTAATCACCAATCAGTGCCCTCTGCTTGTGGGCAGCATGGTGACTCACGGGTTAGCACTGCTGTCTCACAGTGCCAGGGACCTGGCTTCGATTCCTGCCTAGGGCGGAATACATGAAGATAGGGTACAGTTTGCACCATTTTACCAGGAATGTTTTACTCACGTTAAGGTGCCTGAGGCATCTGGATTTCTTCTCCATCTTACCCAGTTTTCTTCAGCTGGATGCCTAAACAACAAGCATCAAGTATGATCTATATCTGTTGGCAAAGGGCACACAATTAAATTGACATCCACGCCATCACTTTCTAGATTAGATACCCTACAGTATAGAAACAGGCCCTTCAGCCTAACAAGTCCACACCGACCCTCCGAAGAGCAACCCATTCCCCCCACCTCATATTTACCTCTGACTAATGTACCTAACACTATGGGCAATTTAGCACGGCCAATCCATCTAACTTATATATCTTTGAACTGTGGGAGGAAACCAGAGCGCCCAGAGGAAACCCACACAGACATGGGGAGAACGTGCAAACTCCACATAGTCACCTGAGGCTAGAATCGAACCTGGGTTCTTGGCAGTGTGAGTCAGTAGAGCTAACCACTGAGTCACTGTGCCACCTGAGCACAAGGATGACACTGGCAGTGTTTACGAAGGGAATATCACAGCTGCCAGAGATGCCATCTTTCAGATCAGATGTCAAGCTGAAGCACCATGGTAGTCTGATGATAAGATCACTGGATTTATAGACTGCAGCCCCAGGCTAGTGTTCACAGGACATGGGTTCACATCCTACCAGAGTAGCAAGTGAAATTTGAATTCAATAAAAAATATGGAATTAAAAACTAGTCTGGTGGCAACCACTGTCATTAAAAATAATCTCATTCAGTAAAGGAAATCTGCCTTCCTTACCTGGTCCACCCTATATGTGACTCCAAACACATAGCAATACCTTCAGGTTGGCTGAGCAAGCTACCAAGTTCAAGGGCAGTTAGGGATTGGTAACAAGGGCTTTTGCCCGAAACGTCGATTTTCCTGCTCCTCGGATGCTACCTGAACTGCTGTGCTTTTCCAGCACCACTCTACTCCAGAACAAATGCTTGCCTTGCCAATGATTTCCACATCCCATGAGAGAACAAAATAAACTCAGGTGACACACAAACAATTACATACCGCCCTTGAAAGATGGGTAGTTCTCCTCAGTGTCATTGACAATATTTCTCCTTGACCAACAGCGTTAAAACCAGAGTCTGGTCAATAAGGTTTGTCCACACAGGCTGATTGCTGTATTTTCCTACATTACAACAGTGACTACAATTCATTGATTGTAAAATGATTTGGAACAGCCTAAGACAGTGAAAAGTACCAATTCAGTGCAAAACCATTCCTTCCTTTTAATGAGTTTGTGCCCTCTTAAAGATCAGAGACTCACATGAGTGGTGAAACATAGCTGCTGGGATTGACTGGCTCAGCACAGCTTGGAATTGAACGAGAATTCTCCGTACCAGTCTTTCAGCAGCCTGCTGCTAGTGACACTTGCACTGGCTGAGACTCCCTGTGAGGAATTGTGAGCAGGTTCAACTCAAATGTGAATGCGCGGAGCTGTGAATATCCGTCTTATTTTGGGAAACATAGTGGATTGCTCAAGTGTGAATCTTTTCAAATATACACTACAGTCCTCCGGCATGCATCCACTTCTTCAATCTGTCACAGTTACGAGGGTCCAAAAACATCAAACGGTTCCTGAACAGACCTCAAACTGTGAGAAATCCAAAGATTCCAGAAAGAAATAATGGCAGAAATATTTTTTTTTGGACGAGACACAGAGCATGTTAAGAGGATACAGAGACAGTCATGAGAAGATTTGATAGTTTTGTTCAAAGTCACGAAAGGATTAATAAGATTGAGGACAACACAGCCCACTTGAATGGCATCAACTTAAACTTTCATTCTCTGTCACAGGATCTCACATGCGTCATGTGTACCTTTTACATTGAGAAAGACTGGGGCAGCAGACATATGTAATCATCCCAAGCCTGGAATGGAAAAAAAGACTATTTCCGGTGACAGAGGGTTCAGTAACCTGAAAAAAACTGCAAGAGAATGATAAGCAAAAGGACCATAGGCAACAGGAGGATTTATCTTTGAATACAGAGGTTATTATGAACTGGAATTCAAGTGCAATGGAAGCAGAGGCCAATCTGTTTGTGCTGATAGTGCTGTCATCTTGAGAAAACCAGAGAGCTTACAACATGAGCATCTATTACGATTGAACCCATGTCAGATGTAAACAGGAAATGGGCATGTCATTGGCACTCCAATTCTTCACCTTGCACTCGTGGTCAATGAGAAAAAGGACTTTATCAAGAAATCTTGAAAAGTAATCTCTTACATTTGAAAGAATTGCTTCCTTCTAAACTCACTGCTCTCTACTCTCTGCTGTCCACTCTCCTTGCATCTCTTTCCACTCCCCCGCCCCTTCCCTAGCCATTCCCTCTCCCCTTCCCTCTCCATTCCCCTCTCCCCTACTCTTGCATCTTCCCTCTTCATTCTCCTCAAGAAAATGTCGTCAATGCACCTGGTGTATAGCGTTGGTTGGAGGTCCTGTGTACAGAAGAAGTCTTGTTCGAACCTATGCATGAAATTGTTGGCATTTATTGGCTACACTATACACCAGGTATATTGGCAACAGTTTCTTCTTCTGGACCCATGGTGAGGAGCCACTGAAACAATTACACAGTGATATCAACGAGTTTCATCCCACCATCAAACTCACCATGGACTACTCTTTCATATCTGTCGCATTCTTGGACGTATGCATCTCCATCAAGGATAGGCACCTCAGCACCTCACTCTACCGCAAACCCATGGATAACTTCACAATTCTACACTGCTCCAGCTTCCACCCGAGACATTTTAAAACAGCCATCCCCTACGGACAAGCCTTATGCATACACAGGATCTGTTCAGATGAGGAGGAATGTGACGGGCACCTGAAGGTGCTCAAGGATGCCCTCATAAGAACAGGGTACAAGGCGTAACTCATCGATCACCAGTTCCAACGTACCACAGCAAGAAACCGTAATGACCTCCTCAGGAGATAAACACGAGCTGCAACCCACAGGGCACCCTTCATTGTCAAGTACTTCCTAGGAGCCGAAAAACTACGCCATGTTCTTCACAGCCTGCAACACATTATCAATGAGGATGAGCGCCTCACCAAGACCTTCCCCATGCCTTCACTTCTTGCCTTTAAACAACCACCAAACCTCAAACAGATCATTCTTCACAGCAAACTGCCCGGCTTTCAGGGCAATACCATACAACCTTGTCATGGTAGATGCTGCAAGACGTGTCAGAATGGCGACACAAATACCACCATTATGCGTGGGGACACCCACCACATATGCAGCAGGTATTTATGCGACTCCGCCAACATTGTCTATCTTATACTCTGCAGGCATGGTACATTGGCGAGGCTGAGCAGAGGCCACAGCAACAGAAGAATGGACACTGCACAACAATCAACAGACAGGAGTGTTCCCTCTCAATCGGAGAACACTTCAGCAATCTGGGACATTCAAACTTGGACCTTCGGGTAACCATCCTCCAAGGTGGACTTCAGGACAGGCAACAACGCAAAGTGGCTGAGCAGAGGCTGATAGCCAACTTCAGTAGCCATGGGGATGGCCTCAACTAGGACCTTGGGTTCATGTCACAGTACAGGTGACCCCACTGCACTACCACACACACACACTCAGATGCACACACACAGATATAAGTTTGTGGGGTGAATTTGTACTTGCAGAATTACATTTTATTTTGCTCAAAAACTGCATGAATCCATCTATGACATTGTAAATCCCTTTTTCAGGAATACAATCAGTCTGAACATTGGAGTACAGACAGCCTCTCTCAAGGCACCTCACCTTCAATGCATTATCTGAGTTGACATGGCACCTATTGTTAAAGTTCACTTGAGAATGTCTTTTAAAAAGATTCTGGGCTTTACAATTGAAAGAACTGAAACCAACGTGGTCATTCTAAAAGATGAGAGATGTAACAAACAATCCATGTCTTTTTCAATATATAATTTCAGTTACATCACACTGTAAACCTTTGCTATAAATTCTGTGTCTTATGATCTTATACTCCACAACCACTTGATGAAGGAGCAGCGCTCCGAAAGCTAGTGCTTCCAAATAAACCTGTTGGACTATAACCTGGTGCTGTGTGATTTTTAACTTTGTCCACCCCAGTCCAACACCGGCTCCTCCACATCCCAAGTTGCTCAGTTATTGATGTCTATTTTCTCCCATCAAAGCTACACAGAATGCATCAGATTTTCTGCCTGTTCAAAGAAAAAGACTCATTTTCATCACTGGACATAAAGTCAAGAAACAAAGTTTACTGATTTTGAAAAGAAAAAAGAAGAGCCAGGCTTTGGAATAGTCTTTGAAGCCAAGGTTGTGTGGATACCATAATGAGTGTCTGAAAGTCTACCACTTGCAAGTGTTGCAAGAGAAATGAGTGTGATGAGTCTCAAGCACAGTTTCCATTAAGTGTAAACAAATGAAGCTCTCAGTTTGAGAGCAAGGTGGTTCTTTTGCTCAATGAGGCCACACAACCCCTGGTGCAAATGACCAAAATCACTCAGACTCAGTAGAAGCAATATTCTGAAGTTGTGCACTGATTGCCTCCCTCAGGAACCTCAGTGAACTGATTTGGTATAATTAGCCTTGCACAGCCTCTCACTGTGGAGAGAGTTAAAAATCACACAACACCAGGTTATAGTCCAACCTGGTGTTGTGTGATTTTTAACTTTGTACACCCCAGTCCAACACCGGCATCTCCAAATCATGTGGAGTGAGTGTATGTGATTACATACTGGATGTGAAGCACGATGGTGGTATGTAAATATGTATTTTTTTTAAAAAATACCTTTAATAAATCTCATGGCATTTTCTCATTTAACACACTTGCAGAGTGACTTGAAGGTATAACATAGGCTAAAACCCCTATGCGATTCAGCATAATCAGAATTGAACAACATTACAATGTCAGAGAGGAGGAATTGGCCATTGTTTTCAGCACCGTGAATGATGGATCTGCTTTTCCTGCCAACATAAGACGCTAGCAACTGCAACATAAGACAACCGCATTTAGTTTTAAAAAGAACCCCTCATTGACTTTAAACTTCTTAAAGTAAGCACAGAAATTGCAAAAAAGCAAGTACTGTACTTGTTAAGAACTTATGATTTTTTGAACACTCTTGTGGTGCAGTGGTAATGTCCCAACACCTAGACTAGAAGCCCCAGGCTCAAGTCCCATCTGCACCAGAGGTGTGCAATAACATCGCTGAATGGGATTAGAAAAGTTGGTGAAATTAAAAACAACTTATAACGAACCTAAACCTGTGAGCTAAAAGTGCACTTTTAGATTGAGAGACTTTTTATTTCAATGACTAAATGACAATGCATAATTTTACCAAAAACCACAAACAAAAAACCAATAATAACGTGTTTTAGATGAGACATTAAGCAGAGACTCAGCCTGCCCTTTCAGGTGGCTGTATAAATCTCATGGCAACATTTGGAAGAAGTGCTCAGAGCTCCCTCACCACAAGTGACCACAAGATCAGCCACACCTTGTAGTCACATTCCAATGAGGGTCAACGCACTGACTATCAAGTCCCTGCTTCTACAATGCCAAAAGACTTAGCTCCCCATTCCCTACCCCCCCATTCCTGATGAAGAGCTTATACTCGAAACATTGACTCTCCTGCTCCTTGGATGCTGCCTGACCAGCTGTGCTTTTCCAGCGCAAAACGTTTTGACTCTAATCTCAATCATCTGCAGTCCTCACTTTCTCCTTAGTTCCAATCTGCACGATCTACTTGTACTGAGCTGGATTTCCAGCAATGAAAACAAAAGGTATCGGCAGGATGAACATTGACCATGACATGGTGCATGTGCTTACATAAGAGCACAAGAAATAAGAGCAATATGAGTCCATTCAGCCCTCCAAGACTGCCCCACCATTCTATGAGACCAAGGCAGCTTTGCCCCAGGCCTCAGCATCTCTTTGTGCTAACTTCTTGAAACCCTCAACACCCCAATATGTCCACCATCTATGTAACTCCTCTTTAAATACTTTCAGTGATCTAGCCTCTCAAACCTGGGATGGAGAATTCCAAACATTTACGATCTTCCTGGAGAAGAAATTCCTTCACAATGCAGTTTTAAATTTGTATCCCTTGTTCTGTAACCCTATATTAAAGCTATCAAATAGTGAGAAGCAGTGCTGTGGTGGCAATGTTGCTGAGCTAGTTAACCAGGTACCCCAGTTAATGCTCCAGGGAAGGGAGTTCAAATCCCATTATGGCAGAAGTTAAACTTTGAGTTCAACTAAAAATCTAGAATTGAAAAGCTAGCTGTGTGGTAGCCATGCAGCTATTGTTCATTGTCATAAAATCAGGTCTGGTTCACTAATGTACCTTGTTAGAAAGCAAATCAGCCATCCTTATCTAGACTGGCGTAAATGCTGGCATAGTCCATGAAATGTGAATTAATGATTTTTTAAAAATCTCCATTCAAGATTCCCTCACTATTGGAAACATGCATCCTTATAAAGTTGTATGCATCACTCGGAAAGTTGTGGACATGACCCCTCAAAATGCTCATGAATAATGATCAATTTGGTTATTGGAAATGCTTCCTTATAGAGTTATAGAGCTATAGAGCTGTACAGCATGGAAACAGATTCTTTCGTCCAACTCGTCCATGCTGATCAGATATCCTAAATTAATCAAGTCCCATTTGCCAGCACTTGGCCCATATTCCTCTAAACCATTCCTATTCATATACCCATCCAGATACCTTTTAAATATTGTGCTTGTACCCTCCACCACTTCCTCTGGCAGCTCAGTCCATACATATACAACCCTCTGCAAGAAAAGGTTGCCCCTTAGGTCCCTTTTAAATCATTCCCCTGTCACCTTAAACCTATGCCCTCTAGTTTTGGATGCCCCCACCCCAGGGAAAAGACTTTGGCCATTCACCCTATCTATGCCTCTCATAACTTTATAAATCTCTTTAAGGTCACCCCTCAGCTTCTGATACTCAGGGAAAACAGCCCCAGCCTATTCAGCCTCTCCCTTTGCTCAAACTCTCCAGCCCTGGCAACATCCTTGTACATCTTTTTCTAAACCCTTTCAAGTTTCACAACATCTTTCCTATAGTAGGGAGACCAGAATTGAACATCTCATTAGAATTGTTGCTTTGCACCAGCAACAAGTTTTGTATTAAATAAAACAAAAATAACAATAAATATTTATTGTAATTGCAATTTCTACAGAGAAAAGAAACACTTGCATTTTGTTATAGGTAGTCTGTGGAATTTTATATCACCAACAAGAACTTACACAGTATCTTTACCAAAAGAAAATGTTCCAAGGTGTTTCATAAGGATATTACACAGTAAAGTCTAACACAGAACTACAAAATGTGTTATCAAGACAATTGGTCAAAGAGAATGATTATAAGCAGCACCTCAAAGGGGAAAGAGAGGTAGAGACTAAGGAAATTAGGGAGGAAATTTCTTGGCAGCTGAAGGCATGGCTACCCATGTGGAGTGATTAAAATCAACGATGCATAAGAGGCTAGACTTAGGTGAGTATCTCTCAAAGGCTGTGGGGCAATAGGGGCTTCCAATAATAGAGAGGGTCAAGGGATTGGAAAACACAGGCAAGAAGTTTAAAATCAAAGCATCTTTCTGGCCACGAGCCAATATAATCCACTAGCATGAGGTTCTTTGGGTGGGTGGGAGTTGGCATGAGGAAGTCCAATGGCAACGGAGCTTTGGATGACACCACATTGACAGAGGGTAGTGTATAGGAAGCCAGTAAGGATGGTGGAAGGGTACCCTGAGAAGTAAACCATTGAGATGCACTGATGGACCCGAAGTAACAGCGCTTGATGCTGACACTGGGGTTTTGACATTTTGCTGTGGGATACTGTCAAAGGGATACACTACTTAATGATGTGAGAATCCTCTCTTTGCAGTGTTAACAGTCAATACAGAGTAAACACACTCATACGAACTCTAAGGAAAGTTTTTTTAGTTCATTCATGGGACATGAGTGAGTTCAGTGTCAACCACATTGCTGTGGGTCTGGAATCACATGTAGCTGGACCAGGTAAGGATGGCAGATTTCCTTTCCTGAAGGACATTTGTGAATCAGATTGGCTTTTTTCTAACAATCAACAATGGTTTCATAGTCATCATTAAACTCCCAATTCCAGATATTATTGAATTCAAATTTCACCATCTGCCATGGCACAATTTGAACCCAGATCCCCAGGAGATTACCAGGGTCTTTGAATTACTAGACTAGCGAAAATACCACAATGCCATCAGCCCCCTCCCACCCATTTCAGACTAGCAAATCAAGTGTTGTGTGCTAATATCCTATTCCACAAAGTTCTGTTTCCTCAAATACAGTATAAATGCTGTTTTCCCTTCATCTTGATATTTCTTGCAAATGGTCCCGATAAGTGCAAAATATATAAATTATATATTCTTCAACAGTACTCAAATTGAACTGTGTTGCACTTTATGTGATGTTAAATTGGAACTTCCATGAAATGTACCTTAAACTATTTTATGAACATAGTATTTTCTAAAACCAAAAATAATTTAAGGTGCCAAAATTATATGTTGTTCTCATCTACTTGTAAGCACCAAAAATATTATTCGAAGCAACTCAGCTCCAATGAGAGAATCTTTTTGAAAGATTAATTAGCATTCCAAGTTACAATTTGTTTTGAATTTTGACTGCTTGGAAGATCAGGATCTAATTCCAATATTTATTGCCTCTTCTTTACCTCAAGTTGAAGTTTATTTGTTCTTTCCAGAAGAGAAAATTAATTTTAAAAAGTCCTGCTCATAAGTTAAGTGATTACTTTTTAACACCTTTTCTCTGCCTCGGGCATGGATTGACATCCGAATTCAACGAAGAACGAATGAGACATTTAGCTCCTGTTCACTGACGTCAGGTTTTCGACCTCGGGCAATTCCGAACAGCGGTGAATCATCAGAAATGCAAAGCTTCATATGGAGGAGAGAGGGAAAGGGAAAACAGCCACTAATTTATATACAGTACACGTCTGTTAATGAGGGCTCGATAATGTTGAGCAGCTCTGAATCCATTTCTTCTCCCTCCCTCTGTCACCACAGTGTGTAGCATGTGCAAGATACACACTAACTTCCTAAAACTTCTTTGACTGCAAATTCCAACCCCACAATGTCACGGAGTCATAGAGTCGTATAACACAGAAACAGACCCTTCAGTCCAACTCGTCCATGCCGATCAAATATCCAAAATTAATCTATTCCCATTTGCCAGCATTTGGCCCACATCTCTCTAAACCATTCCGATTCATATACCCATCCAGATGCCTTTTAAATGTTGTAATTGTACCAGCCTCCAGCACTTCCTCTGGTAGCTCATTCTATGCACACATCAGCCTCTGCTTGAAAAAGTTGCCTCTTAGGTCCCTTTTATATCTTTCCCCTCTCACTTTAAATCCATGCCCTCTAGGGTTGGATCCCCTCCCCCACCATGGGGAAAAGACCTTGCCTATTTATCCCATCCATGCCCCTCATGATTTTATAAACCTCTATAAGGCCACCCCTCAGCCTCCGACCCGCCTTGGAAAACAGCCCCTGCCTATTCAGCCTCTCCCCGAAGCTCAAACCCTCCAATCCTGATAAATCTTTTCTGAACCCTTTCAAGCTTCACAACATCCTTCCTATATAGGAGGGAGACCAGAATTGCACACAATATTCCAAAAGTGGCCTAAACAATATCCTGTACAGCTGCAACATGACCTCCCGACTCCTGTACTCAATGCTCTGACCAATAAAGGAAAGCATATCAAATGCCTTCTTCACTACCCTATCTACCTGCAAATCCACTTTCAAGGAACTATGCACCTGCACTCCAAGGTCTCTTTGTTCAGCAACACTCACTAGGACCTTACCATTAAGTGCATAAGTCCTGCCCTGACTTGCCTTTCCAAAGTGCAACACCTCACGTTTACCAGACAATTTACCAAGACAACACCTAGATAGCCGGTTGTTTTTGACTGGCATGAATGTGTTGGGCAGAAGGGCAGTTTCTGTGTTGGAGATCTCTATGACTCCAGCAAGGACAGCAGACACATTGGAACACCACCCACAGAGGACTGTTCATGGAGCTTCCTAGCATGGACTTAGTCAGGCACTGCTCATAATATGAGCAAAAGCACAACTCAGTGAATAAATGTGGTGAAAATTAATTTTCTTTTGACAATAAATGTGGGATGGTAGATTCCAATGTGGGTTCCATTCCAGATTAATGGATCCTGTTCCCATCTGATGCCCACATTTAGATGTTTTTAATCAGAATCATTGAATAGTGATAAACCAGAATGATCCTGCACAAGCCTAAACAATATTCACTTGATGGAGATCAGCCAATTCAACCTGAATTTGTTTTGCACTATACAGCTTACTAGCTGGTATGGATATCAGTTACCTGGGATGGCTGAATGACAATGGCAACAGCATGGGCTCAATTCCCGGACAGTTGAGGTTACAATAAAGGATCTCCTTCTCAACATCACCCCTTACCTGAGGCATGGTGACCCTCAGGTTAAACCACTTCCAGTTAGCTCTAATGAGAGAGCAGCCCTATGTCTGATAGGAATTTGGCAACTTTACCTCTTAGCTGGTATACCCACTGCTAAGCATATAGCGACAGCTGCAGTTTGTTTTGAGGATATTATACACCTGGATTTAGGCAATTAGATATTTTCTGTGGAGTGGGTTGCACAAATGTTCAAGTTCTGCTTCCAAAAAAATCCCTTAATGTGTTATCTGTCCTCACACAGGTTTAGTCAAATAGTGGTTATGAACTGAGCTACTAACCCAAAACTCTGGACTAATAATCTGATTAAACATAAAATTAACTCTTCCTATGATGATTGAAGAATTTAAATTCAGTTGATTAGGTGAATCTGGAGTATTGGGTATCAATAATGATAACCTTAAAGCCACCAGATTGTCATAAAAATACGACTGAACTACTGTCTCACTGCGTCTGGTCTATATGTGTCTCTAGACTCACAACAATGTGGTTGATTCTGAACCGCCCTCTGAAGTGAACAAGCAAGCCACTCAATTGCACCAAAGCTGCTGTAATCGACTGCAGTAGTGCAACAAGAATGCTCACCAATATTTTCTGGAGGGTAATTAAGATTGGACAATAAATGTTGGCCAATCTACTGATGCCCACATCCTGTGAATGAATGAAAACAAATACATTTTTGTATCTGCAAGCTTCCTCAGTCTTCTGAGTTTTTAAAAAATAATTGAATGGTTATAAGTCGATAGCATAAGACACCAAATCAAAAACAAGGCAATTACATAACTAACATACAGAACTGTGAATGCTGGAAATCGGAAACAAAAGCAGAGAGTTTTGGAGAAATTCAGCAGGTCTGGCCATATCTGTAGAGAGAAAACAGAATGATAGTTTGTGTCCAGTTCATCAGAACTGAAGACAGCTAGGCAAAGAGTGAAATGTATGTTGATTGCTGCATAGAGTGATGAGAAGATAGAGTACATAAAGATGGTGCCGAGAGAGAGAGAGAGAAAGGGAGAGAGAGAGAGAGGCAAAAACAGAGCTAGATGATGATAAACTGAGAGAATAATAAAAGCTAGGTGGAGGTAATGTGAAGTCGAAGAGTGTGATGCTGGAAAAGCACAGCTGGTCAGGCAGCATCCGAGGAGCAGGAGAATCAACGTTTCGGGCATAAGCCTTTCATTGGGGGTTTAAGCTCGAAACTTTGATTCTCCTGCTCCTCGGATACTGCCTGACCAGCTGTGCTTTTCCAGCATCACATTCTTTGACTCTGATCTTCAGCATCCGCAGTGCTCATTTTCTCCTTGCTAATGAGAAGTATAAATGTTTGAAAATGGGTTGGCTGTGCTGGGATCAGCTCATACAGGATCTAGGTGTGTTGGGGAAAGAAAGGAACATGAGGGAGGGTATTTATGCTCTGAAATGATTAAACTCAGTGTTAAGCTCTGAAGGCTGAAAGGTACCTAAACCGAAGGTGAGCTAGTGTTCCTTCAGCTTGGGTTGAACTTCACTGGAGCACTGCAGTGGGTCTGAGACAGAAATGCTGGCATGGAGGAATGATTATTTTTACGGACAGAATGTAGCTGTTTGGCAAAGCGGGCATTCAGACTGCGTTTAATCTCCAAAGTGTGGAGGACATCACACTGAGCAGCAAATACAATAGGCTAGATTCAGTGAAGTACAAGCAACTCACTGCTTCACCTGGAAGGATAGTGAGGAGGGAGGAGATCAATGGTCAAGTGGTGTACATTCTGTGATTGCAGGGGGAGGTGCCGGAGTCACAGAACAAAAGAATGACTGCGAGAGACAAATTGGTCATTGTTCTGAGGCACTGGGAAGGTCAGTCCCACCCTTTCACATTCTTATTATCCACTGTAGGTCTTATGTCTTGGTGCCAACTTTAGCTCAGTGAGTAGTATGCTCACTTCCGATCCAGGAAGCATTGAGAATCTCAACTAACACTCGAGTGCAAACGTGAAGGCACACTCATTGCTGCAGCTGGACTCCAATGAATGAGCACAAACAGTTCCAACAGTAAACAGTGTGAGATGCTCCTTCTGCTGACGAAGCAAGCAGAGCCACCAAAGCTTAGGGTCTGCCTGGATCTCCAGAAGCCACGATAAGCACAGTTGTGCTGCACATTGCTTCATGGCGGCCTTGGCTCTAGGTTCCATGTAAAGGACAGTGCTGTTGTTTTCCATTCAGTGGATGTGCCTCACAGATCTTCTTTTACCTTCGTACACAGTCCAGCAGCAGCAATAATGTCACAAATGTCAAACTGCATGTTTGTGCATGGAACCCATACCAGAACATTAAAGGCAAAAGTTACCAGAAAGGACCTGGTGCTCAGGGTGGTTCTGTCATGTTGAGAGGGTGGTAGACATGAAGCTTCAAGTTACTGTCAGTGATATTAGTGCCTGACACCAACTACCTTCATTTGCTTTACCCTCACTCTTCTTCATCTAAACACATAGCACATTCTTCTTTTCTTTCTCTGTCATGCTATTGTCTAGCTTCCTTTGATTTACATCTGTGCTATTTCCCTCAAACATTCCATGTCGTTGTAAGTTCCACATTTTAACTCTTTGCATGCAGTGGTCAGAAGGACTGAAAGCCAAGAGTGGGACTTGAACCCACGTTTGCAGTGGAGGCCTCAACAATAAAGAATATTGCGTGCAATTCTGGTCTCCTTCCTCTCGGAGAGATGTTATGAAACTTGAAAGGGTTCAGAAAAGATTTACAAGGATGTTGCCAGGGTTGGAGGATTTGAGCTATAGGGAGAGGCTGAACAGGCTGGGGCTGTTTTCCCTGGAGCATCGGAGGCTGAGGGGTGACTTCATAGAGGTTTACAAAATTATGAAGGGCACGGATAGGGTAAATAGGCAAAGTCTTTTCCCTGGGGTGGGGGAGTCCAGAACTAGAGGGCGTAGGTTTAGGGTGAGAGGGGAAAGATATAAAAGAGACCTAAGGGGCAGCTTTTTCATGCAGAGGGTGGTACGTGCATGGAATGAACTGCCAGAGGAAGTGGTGGAGGCTGGTACAATTGCAACATTTAAGAGGCATTTGGATGGGTATATGAATAGGAAGGGTTTGGAGGGATATGAGCCGGGTGCTGGCAGGTGGGACTAGATTGGGTTGGGATATCTGGTCAGCATGGACGGATTGGACGGAAGGGTCTGTTTCCATGCTGTACATCTCTATGACTCTATGACTATAATAAACGCCACACTGACCCATCCTGAATTTCTAAGCTTTGATAATTTAAACAGGGTCAGAAAAGAGCGTCCATTTAGTGGGCGGCACTGTGGCACAGTGGTTAGCACTGCTGCCTAACAGCACCAAAGACCTGCGTTCAATTCCCGCCTCAGGCGGCTGACTGTGTGGAGTTTGCACATTCTCCGGGTTTCCTCCCACAGTCCAAAAATGTGCAGATTAGGTGAATTGGCCATGCTAAATTGCCCCTAGTGTTAGGTGAAGGGGTAAATGTAGGAGAATGGGTCTGGGTGGGTGGCGGGTCGGTGTGGACTTGTTGGGCCGAAGGGCCTGTTTCCACACTGTAAGTAATCTTATCTAATCTAGTTCTATGACAAAAAGGAATTGTAGATTCCCCTTCATAGGTTAACAGTCCTCTCTTTGGCAGGTAGCATTTGGCAGATAGGAAAGGTTTAGCCTCACACAGTAGCCACATGTTAAAACCACAGTGGTTATGAATGAGGAGACAACGAACAACTGTTATATGGGAGCAGCCCACCTTGTCTGCCTTCTCCCAGACTGTGCCCACAGTGGACTCTCATTTCTCAAAAAGCCTGGACCATTTTCAAGAAAAAGAAAGTGCATGTTCTTGAAAAAGAAATAAAACAAGAGACATTCTCTTATCATTATTCAGCGAGGGAGTACACTAGCAAGTGCGTTCTTTCCATTCAAGCTCTTGTGGTCTAAAACTCTCGACCAAATTCAAAACAAAACTCGGGGGTTAACCACAGACCTTCATCTTTTCCAATAACAGTCAGACCCTCACAGATTGAGAAGGTTTTTATAAGAAATGAATCAAATTTGTGAGGGCTTTTCTTGAAAATTGGTTTTTCAATTATGACAAAAACAAAATTAAGGAAAAGTCACCCTGATTCAACAGAAAAGGGAACTAAAAATATCACTAGAATCCTCCTGACCTAGAAGTATTCGAGTTGTCTGTTACATCCTGTTCATGGAAGTTACAGTCAAGTCCTGTTCTCTGTTTTAGACTGTGTAAGGATACTTGTAGTCCGTGTACACTTACCATTATTTATCATGGTTATGTTGAAGATATCATCACTGTAGCGGCAAGTTACATCACAACGTTCCATGGATCAAGGACCCATTGACTCAAGAGGCAACGAGGACATTAAGTTCCACTCCAATCTTCTGTGAGTGAAACTACATTTTGGAATCATCGCTATTGCAGGTGAGGTATCCAGTTTCTTAACAGGATGAAATCATGATGTTTACCCTTGGCTTCCATTAAAGCATAGCGCACAATAGTGTGCTGCTTCAACGTGGTGCTAAACCACAAATACCACAGATATCACAGGTTCAATCCCTGGCCTGTGAGAAAGGAGCCAATCTCAACTGGGATGCTAGTATGGATACTAGAAACCACAGTATGTCTGGATTATGGAGAGGTGAGCAGCACCTTCGAACTGTTATCTGAAGATCACTTGAGGTCATCCAACACCCTGTCGCCCCAGTTGTAACTCCCATCTTCTATCACTCCTGTGCTCACTGACCCACATTAGCCCTTAGTCAAGCAATCTCTAGACTTTAAATTCTCATCCTTCTTTTCAAATCCCTCCCTAGCTGTGATTTCCTCCAGCTCCACAATACTCTGAAATATTTGCACCCATCAAATTCTGTCCTCTGTACGTATCCTCGATTTTAATCACTTCACTACTGCAGACTGTGCTGTCAGTTCACAGTACCCTCTGTACATCTCTCAAACTAATTGCCATACTTTCCACCTTTAAGGTGCTCTTGGAACCCACCATTTTGACCAAAGCTTGTAGTCCTAATAACTCTTTATTTGGCTTGGTGTTGTGCAATTATTTAATCTATTATTCCAAAGAAGCACCTTTGAATGCTTCATTGGACTAAAGGTGCTATATAGTTATAATTTATTGCTGTTCATTCCCACTTATTATGCCCTGTCTCTGGACATTAGGTATAAACAAGGTCCAGTTCAACTCTCCTCAATATTTGAATCTCACTCACTATACTGCTACACCCCATGAATGGGCAAGGTGGCACAGAAAATTAAAGCAACATTCTGAGATCTGGAGCCCTCTTTTCCAAAAAGCTGTTGAGCTTCCCAAGAGCAATCAAGACTGGGATTGCTAGATTTTTGTTCATCTGTCTCAGCAAATGAGGACGGAGTAGATTCATGAATATTGCAGTCGAGGATAAAATATTGTTTCAGATTAAATTAGATCGGCAAGAGGTGCTGAATGGATTACTATTTCATTAAGCTTAACAACTCAACTGATCCAGACAGGATACGTCCTAAGTGTGCATACTGAGAAGTGTTTGAACATGGCAGGGCTTTTTGATAGAATTGTTAAGGAAGATAGAGACATCATCAAATATAAAAACAAATTACTGGTTAGGTCTCCACTGGGCTTTTGTGTAAAATTCTAGATATCGTACTTTAGCAAGAAAGTCAAAGCCAGGAGGGGCAAATTGTAAGTTTTATCAGGATGGAACATAGTGATAGATTGAATTGGACAGAAAAATGGAGAAGAAAATCTCCATTTACTTGGAGAAGAAAATCTTGAAGACCTATGAATAGAGGAGTGGATATTTTTAATTCATTGGATGTGGGTATTGTTGGCTTGGCTGGCATTTATTGCCATTTTAAACGGGGCAGTTAAGAGTTAATCACATTGCTGTGGGTCTAGAGCTATTTGTAGGTCAGAGCTAGCAGTTTCCTTCCCTAAAGGTTATTCATGAACCAGATGGGTTTTTCCCCAACCATCAGCAACAGTTTCATGACCATCATTAGACTCTTAACTCCAGATTTTTGTTGAATTCAAATACAAACATCTGCCATGGTAGGATTCAAACCTGGCCCCTAGACAATCATTTGGGTTTCTGGGATAATAAACTGGCAATAATGCCACAAGGCCATGAGCTTTCCACGCCAAACAGCCTGGAAAAATGAAATAGGATATTTACTTGGAGGAGAACATCTTACAAGCCTAACAATAGTGAAATGAGATTAATTGGATTAATCTTCCAAAGAGAAAGACATGATGGACTGAAAGTTCCTTCTCTGTTGTATCATTCTATGCTTTAATGTTGTCTAAAACTCTTTGAGTGCTTTGGTTGTTGAATAATTTCACCTTAACTAATTTGATTTGATTTATTATTGTCACATGCACCGAGATACATTGAAAAGTATTGTTTCATGTGCCAACCAGACAAATCATGCCTTACATAAGTGCATCAGGGTAATAGAACAGAACGCAGAATATAGTGCAGGAGCAAGTGACTCAGATACTGGAATCTGTCATGAAAACAGTGCTGAAAATAATGTTACAGCTACAGAGAAGGTGCAGGGAGTGATCAACTCTAATATATGAGAGGTCCATTCACAACAGGAAGGAAGAAGCTGTTCTAGAAGTAGCAATGAAAAATGCTTCAGTGCTGCAGGATTATCACAAAGAATAACTAAGATTGAAAAACCCATTCTCATGTGGAAACACGGTCTGGAGATAGTGCTTATGTCCCTTCATATGGTACTGCCATGTAATCTGTTGATAAAACAATTACTTATATTTATAAAGCATACTAACGCAATGAAATGTCTCAAGGTGCTTCATTAGAAATTAAAATATGAAGCTGAACAACACAAGAAGATATCAAGTCAGGTGACCAAGACAGAAGTAGGTTTTGAGGAGGATCGTAAAGGAGGAAATCAAGCTGAGAGATGGGGAGATTTAAGGAGGAAATTCCTGAGCTTAGGGTGTAGGCAGGTGAAGGGGCAGTCACGGAGAGATTAGAACTGCAGATGCATGAGCAACCAGAGTGCACATATCTGAGAAAGCTGGGGTGCAGGTGGAGATTGCAAAGATTGTGTGTGTGTGTGCGTGTGGGGGGGGGGGGGGGGGGGGGGTTGGATGGAGGGGTGGGGTGGGAGAAGGTGCGTGGTGCTTGCAGGGGGGATGGTAAGAATGGTGGCTGGAAACATGGAAAGATTTAAAAAGAACAGATGGTAAGTTCAAATTTAAGATGAATATTGCTGAAAACAAAGACATCTTGTTGAAGCTTTTCATCTTGCACTCATCAGGACAATTCAGAAGAATACAAATTGTAGGGAAAACCCAGCATTTTAGCTGCATGAGAGCAGAGTGCTGATTAGTTAGTAAGTGGTCGCTGAATGGTAAAGGTGGTGCCTCAGAGATTGTGGCGATTAATGCAGATTGACAATTAACAGCAAAACTTTGTTAAATTTTAAAATCAGACAGATTGACTCAGATTGGTCGGGGGATTGCTCTGAGATAGGAGACAGCAAATTTTGTCACCTATTTTATGGAGTTGAAACAGGAGCAGTGTATCTCCATGTTCCTTGTTGTGCCTGCAATGAACAAGACCCTGTATATTAATATATGAAACTTCCAGTGCACATCAGTGTGCCACACTGTAAGACAAACTGACAATTCTATAATTGTTTGCAGTGCAATTCCTTGCACATTCAGGATTATCCAGCAAATGATGTTCAATTGCAGAATCGCATCAAATGTTAGACACTCATGTGAGTTTTGCAAGAATGGATAGTGTTAGTACCTTGCAAGTTGCAAAAATCCAAAGAGATAAGCTTTTTGATATAACATTTGATTCAGACATTGCCTGACCAGGAACTAATGTAGGTCAGCAAACATAGGGATGCAAGGGACTTGATGTGAGTCAAAACATGGGTTGAATAGTTTTGAATTACCTGCTAATGCCCATTATTGTCCAAATGGTGATATAACCAATACAGGTGTGGCCTGCTTTCTTATCCGAATACTGCCCGAGGAACACAATATGCTCGCTGCCTGGGTGTTGTGCTCTTCTCAAACCTTGATGAACCATAATGGTGACTGTTCAGGCCAGTTTCAGTGTGTGATGAGGCACTTCAGGAAGACTCGTACCTCAATAACATTTGGTTCTCTCTGATGTGGTCTGAGTCGGGTAGGTCAGTACTCAATGCCTGACTGATCGGTCATTTCTAACAGCGCATGGATGTGGCAACTCGAGAACAAGCCACCGCCTCCAACATCCTGTCATTGGAGAGCAGGGTGGGGGATGATTGAGGAGGAAATTGGGTTAGTAACCCATTTATAACAAGAGAAAACCGTGACAATTGAGATAAACAGAAGTTGGCTGCACCTTCTCGCCCAATTGAAAGTGGTGACTCACTCTGGTGTAAAAATGCCCATCGACTGCCCACATTTTAAAGTGCCCCCAACGACACTCTATATGAGGTTGGAACAGCATTTTCCTGCTTTTGGTCAAATACCTTGTAACTACATTTCATTAGTGTTGCGGCTAACAACTTTACATAGGCTTGAAAGTATTCAGAAAATGATGAATAATCAGATCAAGTTCTTTTTCCACTTTTCATCAACAAACATATTTCCTGTTCTGGCACACTTTTTACAGAGAATTGGCACCACAACAGAAATCTGCCCTAGTTCACTTCCCAATCAGTGCAGATTCAAACTGACCACCTGGCCATACCTCATCCATATTTCATACCAAACAAGTTGTCGCCATTTTATAAGAAAGGATATTTGTTATATTTAATACTTTGCAAGATTGCAGTAACTGGTACTTCTACAGCACTGTTAACATCCAGAAATGTCACACAGCACTTCACAAAAGTGCAATTGAGGTTATACAGGGGAACGGGACAGTTATCCGAAGAGAAACATAAGAACACAGGGCTTCAAGAGAGGATGGGGAAATGGGACAAGCTGAGTTGTTCATGCAGACTGCCAGCATGGATCAGAATGGGTTAAATGACCCAATCTATGACAAAGAAGTCTCGGCAGGAGGAACTGGAAATCTGGCCAAAAACCTACAGATTTCCAGATTGGGGGCAAATATTGAGAGATGAGGCGGGAGGAGGGCAATCAATTTAGAGAGGCTTTTTCTTGCAGTTAGTGAAAGTACTCAGTGATTTTTAATTGTTTATGGAAGATGGGTGTCACTGCCAAGGGCAAAGTATTTGCCCGCAGAGAAGGCTGTTGGTGAGTTTTGATCTTGAAACGTTGCAGACCGTGCGCTATTAGGTTCTCCAGGATTTTGATTCCAAGTGTGATGCTACGCGTTAACCACATCATGTCAGGTTAACGGATCCAAACTGTGAGTGCCAGGGGTCTCACCACAGTCAGTTGAGGGAGTAAGAGAGATAGCCAAAAGATCTCATTCCCACTGGTGATCTACTGACCCCTACTGGAAAGGTTCCATCTGAAGGATGTTGGGTAAAGACAAAGTTAATCTTGTGTGTCTTGCCCAAAGATCCCAATAGTTACTTGGTCAGTTGGTACTCACTACATAGGGACCCAAACAATGGAATAGCACCGAGGCAAAGTATCAAGAGGGTGTGCAGAGTCAGAACTTCCACCGTGAGTCAGCAAGGGCAGGGGAGGAAGGTGAAAGAGAGAAATGCCAAAGGCAAGAAAAAAAAACAGGAAGTAAAAAGAAAATCTTTACTAGCTTTCAATAATCCGGTAAGATGACCCTACAGACTGTCACATTTCTGGGAATGCTTCCTGTTGTCTCCTCTCGACTTCGCTGCTTTCCTTGATCATGTTTGTCCCGGCCTAGCTCCCTTGTTACATTACGCTGCTGCTCTCTGCTCCCTCTTCAGTTGCAATCACACTCGCTGCAACTCCGGTCCTCCCTTCCCCCTATCCGAGACCTACTCCTGCCTCAGGCCCCTTATTCCGTGGATCACAGCTCTATTCCGTCACCTTCCCCAGTACCGAAGCGTGAAAAGAAAAACTTGCAATATCTATTAGCACTTTCAGCAGAGTGTTAGGTACTGAACCTGGCGCCGACATAAAATGCAATATGCTCTGCAGTTTAATCCTCCGGAGAGTAAGAGAGAGACAGAGAGAGAGAGGTTCAACTGTCAGAACACATCATCCCAAAGTAACTAAATCAGAGTTATGTGCAGACCCCCTTCATGGAGGACCTGTTGGCTCCTAATCCCTCCAGCTGTTTGGGTCATTGACACACAATCCTTCCACAGTGGAGAGACAAGAGTGAGAATTCTGTACTGATTCAGTTAAAAGGTGGGACTCAACATTAAACAGAAAAACCTGGGGAACAGATCATACCTCTCGACTTACAGCAAAATTTTTAAGTAGTCCAATTCAATTGTATTGCTTGGGCAGCCTATAATACACTTTGACAAATTAATTATGTCCTTTGTGATCCAAGGAGACTTACATTATTTCATTACCAGAGGTTAGATTGTTATTGCTCCCAATCATTCTCAATAAACCCTGAGGGAGTGAAGCATTTTTACAGCTTTTGAAAGGCACTTTATTTCAACTGAGAAACCTATAGGGAGAGGTCCAAAACTCTATGAAAGTTGAATAATGGAAAGATGTGCTAAGCAGCAAGTGGTGATTAAGTTCAAAAAGACTGTTGCTGATCACGGCTTTGAGTTTGTATTTTACAGAAAGGGCAGATTTTTCTTTATACAGCACTATTGACAGCCACAGGATATCCCAAAGTGTATTATAGCCAATTAAGTGCTTCAGATGTGTGGCCATTGTTGTAATGACAGAAACTGGCAAGCAATTTGGGCACAGCAGGCTTCCACAATCAGCAATGTGATCGTGGCCAGACAGGAGAAACTGAGGACTGCAGATGCTGGAGATCAGGGTCAAAAAGTGTGGCTCTGGAAAAGCACAGCCAATCAGGCAGCATCCGAGGAGCAGGAGAGTCAACATTTCGAGCATCATCTCTTCATCAGGAATGTGGGAGCGGGGTATTGGGGCTGAGAGATAAGTGGGAGGGGGCTTGGGCTGGGAGGGAAGGTAGCTGGGAATGCAGTAGGTAGAGTACAGTGGGGGAGTGATGAGTGGAGCGGATAGGTGGGAAGGAAGATGGACAGGTAGGACAGGTCAAGAGAGCAGTGCCGAGTTGGGTGGTTGGATCTGTGACACGGTGGGGGGAGGGGAGATGAACATGACCAGATAACCAACGGGTTTTGTTAAGTGCATGCATTCTGGGGGGGGGGGGGATGTGGTGGTGAGGGGAAGAAATCAGGTTCCACCCATGATTCTGAAATTCAAACCTGATTCCCTTCCAGAACTGTGAATGGAGATAATGAATTTTTCCCAAAACTGGAGTTAGCAATCCTCCAGGGTAGGTGGAGGTATGGGAAAAACTGCACTGCTTGAAAAATTAAAATCCCTACACTGTGGTAGCAGCCATTTGACCCATCAAGCCCATACTGACCCACGAAAGAGCATCCCATCCAGACCCACAACCCTGCATTTCCCATGGCTAATCCAGCTAGCTTGCAGATAGAGTCAGACAGCATGGAACCAGACCCCTTGTTCCCAACCTGTTTCCCAAGTTGAACTAGTCCCACTTGCCTGTGTTTGGCCCCTATCCCTCCAAACCTCTCCTATGCATGTACTTATCCAAATGTCTTTAAATGTTGTAACTGCACACATCTTTGGATTGTGGGAGGAAACCCTCACAGACACAGGGAGAATGCATAAACTCCACACAGGCAGTCAACCAAGGGAGGGATTGAACCCAGGTCCCTGGAACTGTGAGGCAGTCATACTAAAAACTGAGCCACCATGCCACCCAGAGTTGGGAGCAGAATGTGAAGAGAGAGGCTTGTTATATCCATGTTCACTTTTGAAATGTAGTAACTGCTGTAAAAGTCCTGGCAGATGGACTGGACACAGCAAAGTCTCACCAGCAGTAGTTTGATAATGACCATAGTGGATCAATGGAGAAAGAAAGTCGGGCAAAGACTGGGAGCAAGGCTGATTCGTTTTGCCAATTGTATCCCAAATGCACCATCAAGACGCTCCTGTGTGGTCATGCAATGGAGGCAGAACACAAAGCTGAAAACACAGGGCCACTTTGGGAAACTTTGGGAAACCTTTCCCTGCACACCACACCAATCCTCACCATATAAGACAATCGAGTGAGCTGAAGGATAGCAGAGTAACTCATGACAAGGATCCCTCATTGATGGAGCTGTCGGCTTTGCCTTCTCTGTCATTTTCAAGTGCACTTTCCCTGATTCGAGATGTCCTTCATTTCCATTCCAACAACAACTTTAAAGATGGCACCTATAAAGGTGTAAACCTCCATAAGTGCTTTACAGGGGTTTTAGCAAACAAACTGTGACACCAAACCGTAGGACATGTCAAAGTGGTAGATTTTAAAATGTACCTTAAAGTGGAAGCAGACAGTTGACAAGGCTACAGGAGGCAATTGCCAATCTCAGACTGCTGGTAGTCACAGCCACCTGATGAAGGAGCAGCACTCCGAAAGCTAGTGCTTCCAAACAAACCTGTTGGACTATAACCTGGTGTTGTGTGATTTTTAACTTTGTCCATCCCAGTCCAACACCGGCAGCTCAGTGCCAGCACTGCAGCCTCGCAGCACCAGGCTCCCAGGTTCGATTCCACCCTCGGGTGACTGTCTGTGTGGAGTTTGCACATTCTTCCCGTGTCTGTGTGGATTTCCTCTGGGTGCTCTGGTTTCCTCCCACAGTCCAAAGATATGCAGGTGAATTGGCCATACTAAATTGCCCATAGTGTTAGGTGCATTAGTCAGAGGGAAATGGGTCTGGGTAGGTTACTCTTCGGAGGGTCGGTGTGGACTGGTTGGGCTGAAGGGCCTGTTTCCACACTGTAGGGAATCCAATCTAATGTCCAAATCACGCTGGTAGTTGGGACATCTTGTAAAAGTGTAGTGGGAGTTGGTGCTGTTATATCTGAAGTACTGTGTATGGTTTCAGTCCTCATATTTGAAAAATTAAACATTGGCATTGGAGGTTGTTAAATGAGATTACTAGCTGAATGACTGAACAGGTTAGGCCTTTATTCATGAGAGTTTATAGGAATGAGAGGTAATTTTAGTAAAGCAAACAAGATTCCAGAGGGCTCAAAAAGGAAGATGTTTCTACTCATGGGGGAATCTCAAACTAGGGGATATAGTTACAGAATAAGGGAACACACATTTAATACTGAGATGTGAATGAACTCCTTCCCCCAGAGGGTACTGAATTTCTGAAATTCTCAACCCCAGAGAGTTGTGGAGGCCAAACCACTGAAAGTATTTAAACAGGAGCTCAATAGAGTTTTGCAATACCAAGAAATTGATGGCTGTGCTGCGCTGGGATAATGGAGGAGTTGAGGCCTGGGGCAGATCAGATATGGCAGGACAGGCTTGTGGGGCTGAATGGTCTACTCCTGACTTATTAAAGGCACAGCTGCCAATGATCCAGTCCATCTTTATTTTGAGTCAAGCCTGTACTTGGCACACATGCTGACGCATGGATCACAGTCATGTGAAGCAAACAAGGCTAAATGGGTGAGAGATCTTCTAGATCATTACCAATCTTCTTACAGCCATTGGAGCTACTGTTTAGTTGCAGAAAATGATATCATCAGGTGAACTAACTGCTGACATGCCATCATCATGCCAGCATTGATGAATGTACCATGACCAGTTTGTGCAAGTGTGAGTGAAATAGCAAGGCCCAAAGGTTAGGAAGGTCCAAAGGCCCAACATGGGAGCATAGCATGGGGTGGCACGGTGGCTCAGTGGTTAGCACTGCTGCCTCACAGCACCAGGGTCCCCAGGTTCGATTCCAGCCTCGGGTGACTGACTGTGTGGAGTTTGCACATTCTCCCCATGTCTGTGTGGGTTTTTTCCAGGTGCTCTGGTTTCTTCCCACAGTCCAAAGATGTGCAGATTAAGTGAATTGGCCATGCTAAATTTTCCATAGTGTTAGGTGCATTAGTCAGAAGGAAATGGATCTGGGTGGGTTACTATTTGGAGGGTCAGTGTGGACTGGTTGGGGTGAAGGACCAGTTTCCACACTGGAGGGAATCTAATCTAACCCATTGTAACCAGGCTGAAACATAAAAGTAGTTCCAATCATTCAGCTGAAGGCTGCCTGTGGCTTAATCTTTGTGTCTCTCTGAGACACTTAATCAGCTAAAGGCAGACAGAAATAACTGCACAGAGGCTGGCATCCTATCACCAAGTTACCTTTTATTTACATGTGCACAATGCATGGGCACTGACCAGACAGTTCCAAGCCAGTCACTAGACTGAGGAGACTTTCTGAATCTCCTGTTTATATATTTTAAAAATGTTATTAACCAGTACAAATTACAAACAAACAGTTAACATGAACAGTTATGTACAACAAACAGGAATTTACAGGGAAATGGGAGGATGTGGTGGCAAAGCCAGGTACGACCAGTTCACAGAGAAATGAGGACAAACCTCAAATCCCAATTTCAGTCATCACAAAACAGTAACAGTAACAAATATATACACAACCGTCCAATCAAATAAGAAACAGTGCTTAGAATCTTCTGTTTATATCTGTCAGCTAAAGCTCCCTGATTGGCCCAGGTTAACAACATTCCTGATGAAGGACTTAAGTCCGAAACATCGACTCTCCTGCTCCTCGGATGTTGCCTGACCTGCTGTGCTTTTCAGCACAAACCTTTTTGAACCAGGTTAAAAAATCCAATTAAGGATCTCATAGACAATAAGATCCACCTGGCCCTGGTACTACTCAATACACAGACGTAACAAGAAAACATGACTGCAGAATGAAAGAGTGTGGTGCTGGAAAAGGATTCCTGATGAAGGGCTCTTGTCCAAAACATCAATTCTCCTGCTCTTCGGATGCTGCCTGACCTGCTGTGTTTTTCCAGCACCACACTCTCAACTCTGACCTCCAGCATCTGCAGTCCTCACTTTCTCCCTGCAGAATGAAAGCAATGGATTCAGGAACAATGGTTCCAGCTTCACATTTAATGACAAACCTGTGTAATAAATATCTGGAATTGAAAGCTGGCATAATGACAACCATACAACCTATTTTGATTGTCATTAAAAAAAATCAGATTTACTAATGTCCTTTAAGGAAGGAAATCAACTATCCTTACTGAGTCTGGCCTACATATAACTCCAGACCCACAGCAATGTGGCTGATGCAATTGCTTTCTGGGCAATTAGGGATGGACAATAAATGCTGACCAACCAGTCATGCCAACACTCCCATGAGCGAATTTTAAAAAGACGCAACCCTCGCTGGAGTACCAGGATGTGACAGTAGTATAAATAGTTTATCCAGTATTGTATCACCTTCAGAGGCTCAATATCAACAAAATTTTAGCAATGAGATTTCCAACCAAATAAATTGAGATAAATTCCAATCAATTGAAAACATGCAGAATGAAATTTTGACCTGCAATATGAAAATGTTAACATGTTCGCAAGAAGATCTTTCATCCGCTGTTAAATGAACCTGTTAACCTGTTTACATTTAACAGTTTATTGTTCCTATTAAATATAACAGACTGCAGGAATGTCATGTGGACATATAAACACATTCATACCAGTGCTGCAAGCACAGTGGAGATGTATGTATTAAGAGCGGAAATCCTCAAAGTGGGTCACATATTTTAAAGCAAGCTGAATGAATCTCACTCCAATGAATGAGATCTGACAGGTCCTGATCATGTCTGAGAAGCTGTACAGATTTTACAGCTTTGACAGCAATTGAGCTGGAAATTTGAGAATGTGATTCAGTAACTTCACCCAAGCATGGAGAACAATATCAGTTACTGTATTCAATGTCCAAGATCATGGCACAATTTGATATCATACTTCCAGCCCTGGTTACTGAAAAATCACTGCACTCTGAGCTTTAAAACACAGTTTATTTTACAGCATTCTTCTTTTGCCGGAGCACATGCACATTAACACAAACTTGACTTGTATCCCCTCGAGTATAGAAGGCAGAATGTGATCTGATCAAAGTGTTGAAAATGTGACAGAGATATGCAATGAAGTAGGTACGTAAAAATTACTTCTGTTAAGTGGAAAAGTCAAAAGCAAAAAGGCAAAATGTTCAAAGTAGAATTGGGCCACTCGAGAGTGAAATCAGAGAGAACCTTTTCATAACAAAAAGAAGGCAGTAAAAGTCAGGGAGGAGCAAATTACAGCAGATGCTGGAATCTGTCCTGAAAACAGCAAGTGCTGGAGATCACAGCGGGTCAGGCAGCATCCATGGAGAGGAAGCAAGCTAATGTTTCAAGTCTAGATGATTAGCTTGCTGTATCTCTGTGGATGCTGACTGACCTGCTGTGATCTCCAGCACTTGCTGTTTTGAGTAAAAGTCAGGATTTCTCTTCCCTAAAAGAACATGGTTATTGAGAAAATTGGTACTTTCAAGACTGAGGGAGATGAAATTTTGTTAGGTGTTCAAGGGATTTGGAGCAAAGACAGGTAAATGAAGTTGATGGAGTAGGCTCAAGGGGCTGAATGGTCTCCTCCTGTCCTTAATGTTCCTATGACACCCACAAACACACTAGATGTTTCATTGAGGCTGAAAGTATTGCCTATTAAACAAAGACTGTCCTAATCTGTGTATGTCAAGAGGCCCTCTATCCACCATCTGCCCAGACAGATTGATTAAGGATTGACATGATACGGAAGTGACATTACATGGCCCCTGGGCAGCATGCTGGCAACAAAAACAAAAAAAAATGCTTCCACTTCATCTGGAGATAGAACGGTGACAGCATCGCAGCTCTCAAACATCTCAGCATATGACAGGTTACAAATTCAGAGTGCATTGACAGGTCATGGCCCAGACAATTTCAAAAGCAGCACCCAACCGAAGCATTTACTGTCAATAAAAATTAGAGGAACGTGCTGCTAATTAATGAACAAAAGGGGGTCAGAAATGAACAGTTTGAAGGCAAAAGGCATTTTGGACATTTGTAGATGAAAACAGAGCTTGTGATGCTTTACAGATAAATGATATAAAGGTTCTTTGAGGTGTAAATCTGAGATAATTAATATTTGGACAGTATGTTCAGCAAGCTATTGTCCGTAAAAATTAAAGGGTCTACAAGGTTGGGTGGCTCCTAGATACAAAGGAGGCAAATTACATGGCTTTCTCATCCTTGACAGTTTTGAGTACATACTGACTTTATGCAAAACCTTAACCAGCAACTCATGTTATATCTCTCCTGATTTCTATTTTCACACTGGCATTACTGCTAATTTTCACGTTTATTAATTACTCAGAGTTGCTAATACGGGGGCATAATTTCAAAGGTCAAAGGCAACAGGAAATTTGGAAATGTAATTCGCAACGCGGAGATTATGACAAACTTGAGGAGGACGATATAGGCACACCGCAAATGGGCTGATTCATGATATAGAAATATATTTAATGTAGAGAAGTGCTATGTGACTCACGTCGGGCAGAAGAGTGGGGAGAAACAATGTAAACTAAATACCACAATTTCCAAACATGCACAGGAACAGGGAGACTTAAAATGGTCGAAGCACTTTAAGAAGTTTGAAAGTTCCGGGATAAGTTGAGAAGATTGTTGAAAAAACATATGGCTTTATGAACTGAAACATAAATGCAAACAAGCAAGACACTGCACTATACCTTCATAAAACACTGGTTAGATGGAATACTGTGTTCAATTCTGAAGATTGCTCTTTAGAAAGGTACATCAAAGCAAAGAGTTGGGACAAAGGAGTCATTTTCAGGATGGTAACCTGTGAGCAGTGGAGAGCCACAGGATTAGTGCTGTGGGTACAATTGCTTACAATATGTTTTAATAAATTGGATGAGGAAAGTGAATGTTGCGCAGCCAGATTACAGATGACACAAAAATAAGGAGAACGGCAAGTGGTGAGGACAACCCAAAGAGCCTGTGTGGGTGTGTAGACAGGTTAAGTGAGTGGGTAAAAACTTGGCAGGTAGAACATAATTTGGGAAAATGTGAGGCTATGCACTTTGGCAGGAAGAATAGAGAAGCTGAACGTTATTTAAACAGAGAAAGACACCAGGAGAGGGATTTGGGAGCATAAATCAGAAAATGTTAGCATCCTAATTCAGCAGGTAATTGGGAAAGCCAAAAGGATTTTTTTTTTATTTCAAAGGGAATGGAGTATAAAAATAAGAAAGTCTTGCTAAATTGATAAAAGGTTTAATTTGGAGCACGTATGGAGTACTATAAACAGTTTTGATCCCTTTATCGATGGAAACTGGCATTTGAGGGAGTCGAGAGAAAGCTCACAAGATTGATCCAGGATATGGAGCATTTTGCTTCCAAGGGAGGTTGAGTGGGTTCAGCCTGTACTCATTGGAATTTTAAATAAATGAGGTGACCTTACTGAAACATAAAAAATTGTTGTGGACTTGACAGGGTGGGTGAAGAGATGTTGTTTCCCCTTTTAGGAGAGTTTAGGACCAATGAGTTTGTTTTTTATTCATTCACAGAGTGAAAGCATTTATTGCCCATCCCTAAAGGTCAACCACATTGCTGTGGGTCTGGAGTCTCATGTAGGCCAGACCAGGTAAGGAGGGCAGTTTCCTTCCCTAAAGGACATTAGTGAACCAGATGGGTCTTTTCCAACAATTGATTCATGGTCACCATTAGATTCTTAATTCCAGATTTTTATTGAATTCAAATTCCACCATCTGCCTTGGGATTCAAACCCTGGTTCTCAGAACATTACCTGGGTCTCTGAATTAACAGTCTAGTGACAATACCATAAGACCATAGCTTCCCCATAATCTCAGAGCAAGAGATTGTCCAGTTAGGATAAAAATGAAGAAGAATTTTTTCTCTCAGAGGTGATGAATCTCAGGAATTCTTTGCCCCATCACCTTTGATTCCCTTACTGGTTAAAAATTTGTCACCCAGTTAACCTTTTACATTCCAGGGGATACAATTTGGGGAAGATAAGAAGCCATGTATCGATAGGAAAATTAAATTGGAAATGTTGCCAATTTCTGTTGCAGCATTTTGAAGACAAGAAAGGAAAACCAGCAAAAAAAAGCATTTGTATATTTATTCACAGAGAAAAGAATAATTTAAAACAATCGTATTTAGAGTTTTGGAAGAAACTACCTTCATTTTATCTGCCCACTGAAGTTTGTGGTCTGAGGATTAGAAGCTTAAAGACCATAAAAACATCACCATGTGATGCAGGTACACTAATGCTCACCCAAGCATATGTTACGAATCCAAAGAACTAAAATACGGAGGTGGTATAAATAGCATAACATGTACACGTGATTTTGTTAAAGAGAAAACTTAGAGCTAACCGATTGTCCATAGTGTTGCTAAGCTACATTGCATTGTCCAATTTATCAGTGTCAAAAAGAAGGCAGCCACATCAATGAGCTTTGAGTCACATTCAAGTCATCAAGTTCTTGAAGTCTACTGATGCATTTTGTTTGAGGGTAAAATATCAAATTTCTTTCATGAACAAGAGAATTAATATTTAGCCTATTTCTATTTTATGACCAACACACCAGTGCTGACATCTGGAACTACAGCCATGTGGATAGTACTGATTATTTGTGAGTAGAGACCTTGCTGGTATCTGGTAGGTTAACTTGGATTTGGGAGGTCGTGGCTTCTTGATGATCTCGGATGCGGGATAGTTAGTGGGGGCTCTTAAGGAAGATCTGATTCCCTGAAATTCTGACTTTGTCCCTTCTCTCCTGAAGGAGCTATAGCTGCAATCATTTGCCTCAGTTCATCTGGCAGCAAATCCCTCCTCCATGGCTATGTTGCCTCAAGCCTCAACTAATCCAATATTTCTACAGATAGCCTTCCACTTTCTATCCTCCAGAAATATAAGCTCATTCAGACCTCTGTTACTTGGATTGCTTGCACTGAATCTCATTCACTTAACATACTAGATGACCTGCATTGATCTCCAGTACAACAATGCTTCGATTTTTAAATTCTCATTCCTGTGTTCAATCCCCTCCATATCCTTGCTTATATCCATCCTGTATTCGACTCAACCTACACCTTACTGAGATCCCTACATGCCTCCATTGTAACCTCTTGTATAGTCTTGATTTTCATCATTCTACAATCCTTCTCAAGGACAATAAATACTGGCCCAGCCAGTGGCGCTTGCACCCAATGAGTGAAGTTTTTAAAACACAGTTTAGCTGTGTACACCCTAATCTCCGTGATTCCTTCCCTAAACGTTTCCCATTCTCATCCTTCCACTTCTCTCTTTAGAGTCTGACTTGTCCTCATGCCTCCCTATGGGCCTCATATCAAAGGTTGCTTAATAGAAAGCTTGTGAAATGTCTCAGGGCATTTTTCTTTGTTAAATGTGTCAAGAGATTCAGGAGGGTGTAGGTGTTTAGGTGACCAGCCCAGATTGGGCTGAACAATGGATTGAAAACAAGACCATTTTCTATGAAACAAAACAGTCCATTCTTAGGAAGTGGGAAAGATCAATGTTCATCACCTCTCCCACTACGCCTGAGAAGCTGGTGTTGGGCATTCTTCATGAACTGCGGTACTCTACCTAGTGATGGTGCTCTGACAGTGCTGTCAGATAGGGAATCCTGGGACAGTGGTTCAGCTATGATGATGCAATGATGATGTCTCTCCAAGCCAGGGTGTTGTCTGCCTTAGAGAGAATAATTTGAAAGTGACAAAGGAGCAGCACTGCGAAAGCTTATGATTTCAAATAAACCTGTTGGACTATATCCTGGTGTCATGTGACTTCTGACCTTGTCCATCCCAGTCCAACACCAGCACCTCACGTTCTTAAAATTGGCAAAGTCTTCACGGCTGTCAGCATCTTATAATGCTGGATATTACCTGCAATCAAGGCCAAAATACAGTCTAATTTCAAGAACGATTTGATCACAACACTTGGGGCGTCAGGAATCAAACAATATGGGTGTCAAGTGGGAATAAGCTATTGGATTGGATGATCAACCATGATCATAATGAACAGTGGCGCAGGCACAAAGAGCCACATGGCCTACTCTTACTCATTTTGTTGGCCTGTGTTGTGAATCGCTGGGGTCCAAGCACTGATCCCTGAATTAGGAGGCAGAGTAAATGGAAGCCAGGCTAAGAATGCCAGTGACAGATTAGTCTTTGCTTTCTTGCGATTGCTCTTATATTCTTAATGGACTGAAGTTGTCAAGTATTTCATCTCTACAAAGAGATAAACTCAAGGTAATCGCCAAACAAAAACACAAACATATCTTGAGATTACAGTGAATTGTTACGAAAGGCATGAATTGCCTGAAAGGGTCATGGGTGCTGACTCAAAAAGTAACGTTCAAAGAGGAATTGTATAGCTGTTTGAGGAGGAGAAAAACAATTATAGGACAGTGAGGAAAAGTAAGGGCACAGACAAATTGGATAGTGGCTTCCAAGAGCCAACACCAGTATGATGGGCCAAATGGCTCCCTTATCCACTGGGATATGGTTGAAATAATGATGTCAGTGTCATTATTTCAGTGTGGAAATCAGTCTGAATTTGCTGTGTGAATGTGAGTAACAGTCAGTCCCGAGAGCTGATGCCAGTGTTCAGTCTCATCTGTACACAGAGAAAATCCATAGCTGCAGGTGTTCACAGCTCAGAATGAAATGTGTTGGCCTGACCTATTTTTAACATTTGATCTCTGCACAGAGGTTAAGTTCCTGAGGGGTTGCACTGTCTGTCTTGTATCTTATCATTCATTGGAAAGTGGAGAAGGTTTAGCAGTTTATTTTCAGAGCATCTTTGATTCTCGCTGTATGGGCTGCTGGAACTCCAGTAGCCAAACAGAGAGCTTTGTCTCTTTACCCCTCAGTGATTCCCTCTCCTTCCCCTACTGTCCTGTAGACCACAATCTTGCTATTATTGTGACAGCCCGTGAGTTGGAGGCAGACGGGACTCGCAGCCTGTAGGCCTTACAGCCAAATATGTGCATTTTACCATAATTGAGAACTCAAAAAAAGAAGCAACCTATTTAGAGATGGTATGTAAAAAGAGTGTTTGAAATGCAGCAAGCTGAATTATTACATCAAATCAATCCCAGTCACTTACAGCTGTGATTGACTGGGGAATTATACAGTTGCTCTGTTCTGGCTGGGAATGCAGCCTATTCTCACTGGGATATCATTGCATTCCCACCCTCAATTACTGCAGCAAGTAGTCTCCAGTCATGTGTGAGCCCCACAAGACACCACCGCCTCACACAGTCCAGTCACTCAGCAATTGGTTGTCGGCATATTGTAATGAGGATCCAATGGGCCAACCCAAAAAAAGTGGTCAAGTCTGTCTAAGAGTCTTTAAAAACATGATATAACTTCCCCAGGTCTGACTTCCACCCACTAACAAAAAAGAATCTGACTGAAATAACTACACAAAGGCTATTATCTCGTCACCAAGTCATCCTTTACTTCCATGTGCACAATACACTGGCTGTTACCAGCTAGCTCAGAGCCAGTGCCTGAAATAAGGAGACTCTAAATCTTCTCTTTATTTATCTTTTTTCTCATCTTGTCTTCACTTGGGAAATGCAGAATTGGAGAGGAGCTGAAGAAAATGACTTTGGGTGATCCATGATAGCCCCAGCCTATTCAGCTTCTCCCTATAGCTCAAACCCTCCAACTTTGGCGACATCCTTTCAAATTTAACAACATCTTTTCTATAGCTGGGAAGCCAGAACTGAACGCAGTATTCCAAAAGTGGTCTAATTAATGTCCTGTACAGCCGCACAATGCTGTATCAACTTCTTACTTCTCGAGACTAAGAGCTGTACAGCATGGAAACAGACCCTTTGGTCAACACGTCCAGGCCGACCAGAATACCTAAATTAATCTAGTCCCATTTTCCAGTACTTGGCCCATAACCCTCTAAACACTTCCTATTCATATACCCATCTGGATGCCTTTTAAATGTTGCAACTGTACGAGCCTCCAGCACTTCCTCTGGCAGCTCATTTCATACACATGCCACCCTCTATGTGAAAAGGTTGCCCCTTCAATCCCTTTTATATCTTTCCCCTCTCACCCTAAATCTATGCCCTCTAGTTCTGGACTTCCCCCATTCCAGGGAAAAGACCTTGTCTATTTATCCTATTCATGCCTCTCATGATTTTATAAACATGTATAAAATTTGACCTCTGCACAGAGGTTAAGTTCCTGAGGGGCTGCACTATCTGTCCTGTATCTTATCATTCATTGGAAAGTGGAGAAGGTTTAGCAGTTTATTTTCAGAGCATCTTTGACTCTCGCTGTATGGGCTGCTGGACCTCCAGTAGCCAAACAGAGAGCTTTGTCTCTTTACCCCTCAGTGATTCCCTCTCCTCCCCTTACTGTCCTGTAGACCACAATCTTGCTATTATTGTGACAGCCTGTGAGTTGGAGGCAGACAGGAACACCTCTGATGCTCCAAGGGAAACCCTTTAACTCAAACCCTCGAACCCTGGCAACATTCTTCTAAATCTTTTCTGAACCTTTGGAAGGAGGGAGACCAGAATTGCACATGATATTCCAAAAGTGGCCTAACCAATGTCCTGTACAGTTGCAACATGACCTCCCAACTCCTATATCAGTGTTCTGACTAATAAAGGAAAGCATACCAAACGCCTCCTACACTATCCTATCTACCTGCGACTCCATTTTCAAGGAACTATGAACCTGCACTCCAAGGTCTCTTTTTTCAGCAGCACTCCCCAGGACCTTACCATTAAGTGTGTAAGTCCTGTCCTGATTTGCCTTGCAGCACCTCACATTTATCTAAATCAAACTCCATCTGCCACTCCTCGGCCCATTGGCCCATCTGATCAAGATTCTGTTGTTCTCTGAAGTGCTGCAGTGTGCTGCTCCCTCTCTTTATTACTTGATCATTCGGTTGTGCTCAACAATGCTCCATAATTTTCAACAGAATTTCCCAATCATACATGTATTGCAATTCCCATGTGTTGGAAGCAGTATAAGCCCAGGAACTGTGGTAACTGAGGGGCCCAGGAATTCTCATCTGCTGACACACGAAACCCCCAAAACACTAACGTTTTGCAAGATATGATTATTTTTCTCTTCCTAACCTTACTTTTAGTAATTGTCAGCCATTCTTCTATGCACTAAGTGCTTGTTGAACCTTTCTCTTTGCTCCTTTATGATAACGACAATAACTTGTATCAATATCGTAACTGTAACATATTATAAAGTCCAGAAGCAGTTGAGACAGTATTCTAAAGACACACACACAAGTGGATTCTAGGGCAGGTGACCAAAAGATTGAACAAAAACAAAACACCTTAAAGAATGAAAGGGAGGAAGAAGTGTGGAGAGATTTAGTAAGGCGATCCCAGAGATTAGAGTCTTGGCAGCTAGCGACATGGCACCAATGTAGACTGACAAACATTGAGCAAGATCAAAAGAGAAGCAAAGGCAGAGGGTTATGGAGCTGGAAAAGACTGCAGAGATTGGGGAAAGGCAAGGTCTTAAAGGGACTTGAGAACAAAGATGGGAATTTAGTTTTTAGTTAAGTGACAGTCAATGTAGGGTCGAGAGCACAGGAACTGACAGGTACTGTAGGGAATCTAATCTAATCTAATCTAAATCTGATTTAGTACAAATTAAGAATCAGGCAGCAGTTTTGGATGACTTTATGTTTACAGAAATGGAAAATGGGAGACTGACCAACAGGACATTAGAATAGTAAACTTTAAGATTTTTAAAAGCCTGGATGAAGGTTCAAGTGTCAAATGAGCTGAGGCAGGTATGATGTCAGGTGATGTTATGGAAATAGATCAAAGCGATGGTGCAGCTCTGTGATTAGAAGGATGACTTTGTGAACAGTTCCCATTCAGTTGACAGGGAATGGGATGAAATCATTGGTCTGTGACCAGAAGGTGTCAGAAGAATGAAAGATAATCCCACTCTTAGCAAAGCTTAGAGTCATAGAGTTTTACAGCGAGGGAAAAGCCTTTGGCCCATCATGTCCACATTAGTCATTAAGCACCTATCTATTCTAGTCCCATCTTCCAGCACTTGGCTTGTAGCCTTGTGTGTTACAGCATTTCAAGTGATCATTTAAAACACTTCTTAATTGTTGTGAAGATTTACAGCTATAGCAATCTTTCAGTCAGTGAATTCCAGATACCCACAAGTACTGGAAGATTGTACAACATTGACAGCGCTATATAAGTACATATTGTTGTTGTTGTAGCCCAATTATCCTGAGCTTGGGGTAGACTTTCAACTTGGTGCCCAGATGTCAGTCTGTTTGATCAATCATCCAGTCTTCAACTCCATTGCTATAACTTTTATGCCCAGGTAGCAAGCTGATACTAGATTAGATTCCCTACAGTGTGGACACAGGCCATTCAGGCCAAAAAGTCCACACCAACCCACCCAGTCCCATCTCCATCTGACTAATGCACCTAACACTATGGGCAATTTAGCATGGCCAATTCACCTGACCTTCACATCTTTGTGACTGTGCGAGGAAACCAACACAGACAATGTGCAAACTCCACACCAGACAGTCACCCAAGGCTGGAATTGAACCTGGGACCCTGGTGTTGTGAGGCAGCAGTGTTAACCGCTGAGCCACCGTATCACCCCACATATCAAAGCCATTAGGATTAATTGACCAGATACAAGATCAAACCAAAGTAAATTTTAGCAACATAAATAAAGGTTTCCAAAATTAAAGGGCCTTGATAGAGCAGACAGGGAGAAATGATTTTCACTGACAGGACAAGTTTAAGATAATCAACAAAAGAGGAAGAGGAAATGTGGTGAATTTTGCTACACAATGAATTGATATGATTGAAATATGCAGCCTGACAGGGTGATGGAGGCAGATTAATTAGTTAATTGTAATGTGAAAAAGGATAATTCCTTACAAATAAGGTATTTACAGGGTTATAGACAATGATCAGAGGAATGGAATTAACTGGATAGTTTCTTCCAAGAGACAACACCAGGATAATCAAACAAATGGCCTCATCCTGAGCCATGCAATTTTAAGATTGAATGAGTAGAGCAGCTTGTCCTTGACCCGACATCCTACAGTCCTCTTATGAGCTCTAATTCAACTTGAACATGCACTTACAACAGGCAATGGTAGGATGTAATATCATGTGGAGGATATACTCAGCTGACTGAATGCCAGTTGTTCCAGCAGATTCAGACATAATTCCAGCCAAAACCTTTGTTTGGCCTCTGCCAAGGTTGGACGTGCCCTTTTCTCGCAGCTGTTCTTCAGCCATGATCATATTGAATGGCTAGCTGGGCTCAAAGGGCCGAGCGACCTACTCCTACTCCTATATTCTATGCTACTAATGTTGAATCTCTCCAGTCCGTGTAACTCAATATCACACTGGATGGCACATTTCCCTGAAAGTAGCAACACAGGAGGATAAGGTGATCAAGAAGGCATTTGGCATGTTGCCTTCTTGAGTCGGGGCATAGAGTATAAAAATTGGCAAGGCATATATAGAACTTTTATTAGGCCACATTGCAACATTGTGTACGGTTCTGATAACCCCACCACCAGAAGGATATGGAAGTTTTGGAGAAGGTACAAAAGAAGGTTTACCAGGATGGTGCTTGATTTGGCGGGATTAGCTTTAAGGAGAGTTCAGGCAAACTTGGTTTATTTTCATTTGAGTGTCAGGGTGCGGGACACCTGATAGAAGCGTACAGAACTACATGAAGCATGGATAGTTGGAGTCTTTTTCTTAGGGTAGAAATGTCAATTACTAGGGGACATAGGTTTAAGGTAGAATCATAGAATCCCTACAGTGCAGAAAGAGGCCATTCAGTCCATTCAGTCTGCACCAACCCTCCAAAGAACATACCACCCAGACCCAGACCCCACCCTATATTTATCATCCACTAAGTCTGCACGTTCCTGGATATTTCAGGGCAGTTTAGCATGGCCAAAGCACCTACCCTGCACATCTTTGGATGTGAGAGGAAACCAGAGATCCCGGGAGGAAACCCACACAGACACAGGAGAACATACAAGCTCCACAAAGGCAGTCACCCAAGGCTGGAATCAAACCCGCATCCCTGGTGCTGTAAGGTCATGGTGCTAATTACCATTAGCCACCATGCCGCTCTGAAAGTAAAAGGGGGCAAGTTTAAAGAAGACGTGAGAAGTAAGTTTTTAAACACATAGGTACGTGCTGCCAGAAGAGGTGGGAGAAGCAGATACAATAGCAATGTTTAAGAGGCATCTTCACAGATACTCGAATAGGGAAGGGAACAGAGGGATGCAGATCGCATGGAGGCAAAAGGTTTTAGTTTGGTAAGGCCATGTATGTTGGCACAGGCATGGTGGTCGGAAGGGTGAGTTCCTGCGCGGTTCTTTTATTTATTCTCAAAGCATTAATGGGACCTCACAATGTCTAAACTGTCAACGCAAGGAGCCCTCTGTATCTCAGTCAGGGCACAGGGTTCCATCCTCAAATCGTTGACAACAGCAGACTGCTAAGCTGCGATAGCATCACCTTGTGTTAGACCCTGTGACCCCCAAGGCAATGACTAGCCGTCTCTGTGCCAGTGTGTACTGGCTGGTGCCATCTCTGCCGATCACACAGACAAAAATAAGTAAGATAACACACATCCCATCTACTGGCTTCTCTGAGCCATCACAGAAACAGCACAAAGTCTGACTGTCAGTGAGACGGAGAGCCAGCAGCCACTCAGCGTTCCTGTGAGACTCGATATCCCTTGTTACACCAAGTCTGGACAGATTCCAGACAGTATTGTGAGTCCCTCTGTTCCAAATAATTAATTTGTGTGGAATCATGACAAGAAACTGCGAAGATCATTTAATCTGAATTTTTTTTTAACAATCTGCAATGACAAGGAAGGTGTTGAGGGGGCAGCGAGAATGGGGGTGGCAAGTGTTTGCCAGCCCAGGTACATTGCAAACAGGAACTGTACTTAATTAGCTGCGGAGCACAACAATGTTCATGGAAGGCAGTATATAAACATAAATCTTTCACTGATTGAGCTTTGTCTTTGTCAATGCTCAGAGATGTTTTCCCGGACTAATCACATTCAGCAGTAGAGATTACATCCCTGACTAACTGCAGAAATCACAGCTTCTTCTGCATGAGCTGTGTGAAGCTCACTGCCATGAAGTGACACTCTAATTCCTGCTTTACGGAGGGGTTATGTTTTTGAAGTTCCTTGGCAATCCTATTCCCACATTACCAGAACATCAAAGCAGATTCAGTAGTGATCCCAGGCAATTATAGACTTGGGCACGTATGGAGTAGGAGCAGCAGTAGGCCATTTGGCCCTTTAAGCCCATTCTGCCATTCAATAAGATTGATCTGTTTGCGTTTCAAATTCCATTTTCCCATCTGCCCCCATAACCTTTGATCCCCTCATCTAACAAGCATCTATCCATTCCAAGCAACAGTCATCCTAAAGTCATAGAAATCCTAAGGTGTGGTGACAGGCCATTTGGCCTATCAAGTCCATATCAACCTTCCAAAGAGGAAACATCCATCTCACATCGACCTTATCAAGACCATTCAGGATCTTATACACTTCAATCAAAAAGAGTGCCTGAGGAATTTGCACCTCCTTTTAACCCGGTAATACCTCCACTCTCCGGAGGGTCTCAACTCAGACTGAAGTAAAGCTAGCAATCCTTTGCAATGGTCCTCAGGACTTTAGTGAAGTGGACATTCCTTACATCCAGGCCTTTCGCCCATAACTACTAATTCTCCGACTGATCAAGAATGTGTCTCAGTCTTAAATACATGCAAGGTCTCTACCCCGACAGCTCTGTGTGGTAACGAATTCCAAAGACTGACAACCCTCTGAGAGAACAAATTCCTGTTCATCTCAAGCTTAAATTGCTGCCCCTTAATTCTGAGCCTACGCCCTCTGGTCCTAGACTCTCCCACGAGGAGAAACATCCTCTCAGCATTTAAGACCATAAGAATATAAGAAATAGGAGCAGGATTAGCCCATTTGGCCCATCAAGTCTGCTCAGCCATTTAATAAGATCATGCTCCTGTCAAGCCCCTTAAGAATTCCACATTTCTCAATGAGATCACCTCTCAGTCTTCTAAACTACAAGTATAGAGTCCCATCCTATTGAATCTTTAATCATAAGACAATCATTCCATAATGGGGATTATCCCAATGAACATTCTGTAAACAGCCTCCAATGAAATGATATTTTTCCTTAAACCGCTAACAGTACTCCAGCAGTTGTCTCCCCATCACCTTGTACAGTTGCAGGAAGGTTTCCCTACTCTTATATTCCAACCGCCTTGAAACAAGGACCAACATTCCATTAGCCTTCCTGATTACTTGTTACACCTGTGTGCTAGCCTTCTGTGTTTGATGCACAATTCCCCCCAAGTACCTTTATGTTGCGGCATTCAGCAGTTTTTCTCCATTTAGATAATATTCTGTTCTTTTATTCTCCTTTCAGAAATGAACCATCTCACGTTTTCCCACATTATTCTCCACTTGCTAACTCATTGACCACTTCCTTAACTTGTATCATTCTTTTGCCTATTAACTGGATGTTTGAATTTGTTTCCTGAAGTTGTGGTCTCTGTGGCGATCAAGGTAGGAGTTTGAACCCTCTGACTGAGAGATGAGAGCGCTTGCACTGAACAAACGCTGACCCCTGTAGTGAGGTTCAGGAAACGGAAGATGAGTCGTTTTTGAAAATGAGGAGTGAACTGATATAATGAAAGATTTTCAGATTTAATTGTAGCAGAGAGGGAAGTAGCAGCTAAAACAGCAACTCCCTATTCACTTTGGAAACTTTGTTGTCATCATTGAGGCCAGTAGGATGTTCGCAAGGCTGACATGAAAGCCTTGAGAGACACTAGCTGACAGCAGCGGAAAATGGCAATATCTCCGGTGAGCCATTCATGATGGCCAGTGGCTACACCGGCTTACCAACAGGTACCAACACAAAACACACCAGCCCACATCGCCACCTCACATGCCACGCTTGAAGCAGAACTTGCTTCTCATGGAGTCAGCCAACATTAAGAGCTTTTTTAATTCACTCATGGACATTGTTGGCTGGTCAGCATTTTTATTACCAGTCCTTAGTTGCTCTTGAGAAGGTGGTAGTGAACTGCCCTCTTGAACCGCTGCAGTCCACGTGCTGTAGGTTGTCCAGCAATGCGCTTAGGGAGGGAATTCCATGATTTTGATCCAGTGACAGTGAAGGAATGGTGGTATATTTCCAAGTCAGGATGGTGCGTAGCGCTGTGTTGTGGTGCTTTATGAGAGTCTCCTCCATCCCAGGTAGATATGATTGTCTTTTGGTGCAATATCGGAACCTACCCCATCCCCAGTGGGTGTGATTTGTCCCATGTCCATTATTTTATGTACAAGGAAGAAGCTAAAGACAATATCACTAAAGTACATTCCTGTAGATGGCATCATTTAGCCTGTTGTTCAGCCAAGTGTCCATGAAAAGCATCAGGTACTGCACCACACAAGCTGCTTTCTCAGTCGGGTTTCACTATTATTGTCTCCCAGCTTGTGGGTCTTGTGAGGTCAAGGATAATTCCAAGGTCTAAAGAATGGGTCTGACAGCAAGAGATGTACAATAAAGTGTGCTTTAATTCCCAGATCTTGCCAGCACTTGCCCTTAGCATGATGCTCTTTGGAGCACGAGTTACAATTCAGAGACAACTCATTCTGGCAATTTCAAGGCTGCACAATTCAAAGGTTTGTAAAGTGTGCTCACAGGTTTTCCATTGAATTATAGAATGGGTACAGCCCAGAAAGTGATCATTTGTCCCTTCATGTCCATACCAGCTCTCTGTGAGATCAACTCAGCTTTCCCAATTCCCAATCTATGCCCTACAGTGCCACTATTCCTTTCTCTTCCAGTTATCATTCAATTTCTTTTTGAAAGGCAAGTTTGAATCCACCTCCACCACATTCTCAGGCAGTGCATTCCTGATCACAATCACTCGGGATGCAAAATATTTTTTTTTCTGTCTCCTCATTTGGCTTTTTGGGCATTCCCCTTATACCAGTTTCCTCTGATCCTGACCATCTGGTTTCTCACTGCCTGCACTGCTGACCCCTCAACATTTAGATAAAGGGCAAATATAGATGTCAGAAATCAGAAACAAACAGAGTTTGCTGGGAAACTCACAAGGTTCAGGCAGCATTTGCAGAGAGAGAAAAACAGAGTTAAGGTTTCAGGTCCAGTATGACTCTTATTCAGAAATGGTTTGATTACCTACAGTGTGGAAACAGGCCCTTCAGCCCAACAAGTCCACACCAACCCTCCGAAGGGCAACCCACACATTCCCCTACATTTACCCATGACTAATCCACCTAACACTATGGGCAATTTAGCATGGCCAATTCACCTAACCTGCACATCTTTGAACCGTGGGAGGAAACCAGAGGGAACCCATGCACACACTGGGAGAATGTGCAAATTCCACACAGACAGTCGCCCAAGGCTGGAATCGAATCTAGGACCCTGGTGCTGTGAGGCAGCAGTGCTAGCCACTGAACCACTGTGCCACCCCTAAAAGAGGTTGTGGCTGCCTTGCTGGTATGTTGCCCATGAGGGGCATTGTTAGATTGTCAGTGTTTGTCAAGTGGCTTTTAAAAGATGGAACAAGCTCAGGGAGCGCTGATAGAATGGCTACTGTTCTGTGGAAGACTCATACTGGAATCAGAATGTTAACTCTGCTTTCTCTCCTCAGGTGCTGCCAGACCTGCTGAGTTTCTCCAGCAATTTCTGTTTCTGTTTCTCTCAACATCTGGAACAGGTTTATCAAATCTGCTCCATGTCTTCCTTTGTCTCAGACCTAGTTTCTCTAATCTGTCGATTTACTATTGAAAAAAACAGGATCCTATTTGCCTTTTTTACCAATGTCTCAACTGCCCTGCTGCCTTCATTGATTTGTATAGGTCTGCAGCCACAGGAAACACCTGTCTGTTTTGACCATCCATAGGCCTTTTGGATATATTAAGCAGGAGCGAGAATCCGCACTTATATTCAAACTTCAGGTCAAGGCATGAACTTTTTAAAGTCTCGCCTGTACAATTTCAACCACTTATAGAGACAGCCACAACCACTAATGAAACAACACTGGCCAGTTAAAAATACACAAGGCCATGTGGTTTAACCAGCTGCCACTCAAGATACAAGGACTGCAGTTACATTTGACCATGGCAATCAGTTCAATGGTGTGCAGTAACTAAATGTGTACTGCTGGAGATAATGTGTCGAGCTAAAAGTAAAGATGAACTGTGTGTAACCTCAAAGGGAGATCTCTGCATTTGTTTCGCTGTGCCTAGGACAGGCAGCTCTGCTTTGGAGACACTGTGACGACCAAACCAGAACAGTTGTGAATTCCATCACAGAGTTCACACTTCAGCCTCAATATTTTGTTCATTTTTTCAGCTGTAGAAATTGTATACTTGTGAAGTCCGCTTCCTTGGATCTAGTGGTTTTTTCTTTTCCTTCATTCATTCATGGAACAAGGATGTCAATGGATAGGTCGGCATTTATTGCCCATCCCTCATTGCCCAGGGCGCATTTAAGGGTCAACACGTTCCAATGGGTCTGGAGTCACATGTAGGCCAGACCAGGTAAGGATGGCACTGTTCTAATGGGCATTAGTGAACCAGATGGGGATTGCCCTCCACCGATAATCAACAATGGATTTACAGCCATCACTAGACTCATAATTCAGATTTTTTTTAATATATTGAATTCTAATTCCACTATCTGCTGTGGCAGGATTTGAACCTGAATCCCCCAGAACATTCCCCTTAGAACAGAAATAAGGAGAAACATCTTCAGCCAGGGAATGGTGATTCTATGGAATTCATTGCCACTGAAGGCTGTGGAGGCTAGGTCATGAGTATATTTAATTTCAGAGACAGATAGTTTCTTGATTGTCAAGGGGATCAAGGGTTACAGAGAGAAAATGGGAAAATGGAGTGGAGAAATCTATCAGCCATGAATGAATGGTGGAGCAGACTCGATGGGCTGACTGGCCTAATTTCTGCTCCTATGTCTTATAGTCTTATTAGGAGAAAGTGAGGTCTGCAGATGCTGGAGATCAGAGCTGAAAATGTGTTGCTGGAAAAGCGCAGCAGGCCAGGCAGCATCCAGGGAAATCCTGTTCCCTGGATGCTGCCTGGCCTGCTGCGCTTTTCCAGCAACACATTTTCAGCTTATGGTCTTATTACCCAGGTCTCTGGATTAACAGCTCAGTGATAATACCACTGGGCCATCACCTCCTTCTAGGTGGCTATCATTCTTGGTAATACATCTATCATTATATTTTATATAGAGACAGCTATCAGATATTCCAAATGTGCAGGGATAAAGGACTGAATCTTACATTTTTTTTGGTAAAGTGCGAGGTGTTTCACATTCTTTGGAGAGTTTTTTGCCATGTGGCCCAGAGAAATTTCACACCATCCTTTCCCAAACTCCCCTCCTTATCTCCCAAAACCCACCTCATGCCGTCTGACTCACCCGAATCTTGCCCCATCTAACCACGCATGATTCCCAGAATGGTTCACCACTCAGCGGACGTTGGCCTTGAGCTCATTCCATCTTTAAAAGACCGTTGTTCAATTCGGTGTTGCCCCTTGCGGATTATTAATAGCACAGCAACTCTGCAGTTCATAGCATATAGCCAACATGTTTGACACTCCCTGGCACATATAACCCCATTCTCACATCCTGGTCGCCATTTATCCACCAGGCCACACAGTTTACCTATTCTCAGCTACATCCCATTTAAGCACCCTCTCTAAGTCACCGGTACTCTGTCCCTAGTGTCTGATAGGGACCTGCCTCTTGTCATCGTCCAGTAGACGAACATCACAGACAGGCAAGCAATCAGCCAACTCCAAAAATGAACTTGTATTTACAACCAACAAAAGGGATCACAAACAAAAGGAACAGAAGCTACATTCTCCAATCACTATGCAATCCAAACACTGGCATCGTGACCAATGACGATTCTGTCGTCCATGATGGTCTGCTGCAGCCAGCTTTCATTGACTGGAACCAGGTGTGAATGAGCTCCTGTCTGCTTTGTAGCTCCCAATGCAGCTAAGATTAGATTAGATTAGATTACTTACAGTGTGGAAACAGGCCCTTCGGCCCAACAAGTCCACACCAACCGGCCGAAGCGCAACCCACCCATACCCCTACATTTACCCCTTACCTAACACTACGGGCAATTTAGCATGGCCAATTCACCTGACCTGCACATCTTTGGACTGTGGGAGGAAACCGGAGCACCCGGAGGAAACCCACGCAGACACGGGGAGAATGTGCAAACTCCACACAGTCAGTCGCCTGAGGCGGGAATTGAACCCGGGTCTCTGGCGCTGTGAGGCAGCAGTGCTAACCACTGTGCCACTGTGCCACCCACACGGTGCTCTGCCATAGACAAGGAGATCTCCATCCTCCTCAATGTCCTCACCCTTCTCTTTAACAGACTGTTTCAGCTCCCCCAGTTCCCTCTCACAACACCTGTTACCTGCTCCAATTGTATGGAGCACAGCATATCAGGACGGTGCAGTACACTCTGCCCAGTCTGTACAGGAGGCTCCAACCAACCCCCCCCAGACCGTCTGAGCAATGATACTACATCTTCAGCAGCTCCACCGTCTGCTCCGCCATGGTCCTGGGCAAAACGTGGGCACCAATTTGGTGTAGGTGTAACACCAGCTGAGTGACCAACACATTAAATCGAAATGGGTGTACCTGCTGCACTCCACCCTCCTTCCGACCCCAGACCCACATCAAATCATTTCTATGAAAATCCTCGGTAGAAGAGGCAGGTTGTATTCCATTTAGAACATAGAACATTATAGCTCAGTACAGGTCCTTCAGCCCTCAATGCTGCATCGACCTGTGAAACCAATCTGAAAACATTTAACCTAAACCATTCCATTCTTGTCCATATATTTATCCAATGATTATTTAAATACCCTTAAAGTTGAGTAGTCTACTACTGTTGCAGGGATGGTATTCCACGCCCTCACTGCTCTCTGAGTAAAGAACCACCTCTATATCTGTCCTATGTCTATCACCCATTTAATTCAGAGGTCCCCAAATAGGGGGCACAAATTTATAGTGAGATGCAGGAGAGGAATTGTAGGAAAGTCTTTCATCCAAAGAATGTACACTAGGTTGAGGGACTGTCTTAAGAGGAAAGGATGATCAGGTAAGGTCTGAATTCATTAGAATTTAGGATAATGAGAGGTGAGCCTGAAGCATAAAAGCATTTTTCAGGGTCTTGGCAGGTTAGATACTCAGAACTTGTTTCCGCTTGTGGGAGAGTCTGGATTCAGAGGGCGCCATTTTAGAATGAAAGGTTTCTGTTAAAGACATTGATGGGGAAGAACTCCTTCCCTCATATAGTAGTGGATCTGATACAGCAGAGGGCTGCTCTGGCTGGAACAAAATCTCCAAGAAATTGCTTGGAAAATCTCAGCATGTATGGCAGACTGCTGAATCTGTGAAGATAAAACTTGAGTTAACATTTTGAGTCCAGTATTCCTTCTTCAGAACCAAACCTGCCGAGTTTTCCCAGCAACTTTTGTTTTATTTTGTTGTTCTGGTTGAGTCTTTAAGTATATTTAAGGCTGAGATGGACAGCTTTTTAATTAAATTGAGGGTTACAGGGATAAGTCAGGAAAAGTGGAGTTCAGGATTAACAGATTGGCCACAATCTCATGGATTGGTGGAGCAGATCAATGCTCTGAATGGGTTACTTCTGCTCCTATGTCGTCAGACACACGCCATCTTGACTTGCAAATATATGGCTGCCCTTTCATGACCGCTGCGTCAAAACCCTGTACATCCCACCTGAACAATACTGTGCATGAACCTGCACTGAATGGACTGTAGCAGTTAAGGAAGTGAGACACCATTAATTATTTAAGCTCAATTAGGTAGAGAAAACATTGGTATTTGTATCCAATGAATGAGAAAGCATGGATTTCAAATTCCTTCCGAATATCAGAGACACCTTCCATGTTTCTCCTCAACATTCCTTTATTTTTGAAGAATTTGCATTATTATTTCTCTATTTTCTATTTCTTCCTATGATCTATAATGCTGGACTTTTTATTTCTTTATTTTTCTAATTTCTTTTCCCCAAGAACTTGTACTAAAGAATCTGTACCCAGGTACCTTTGTACCTAAGATGGCGACTTGTAAACTTTGTCGTACAATGAGTACATATGATAATAAGTCAAGTTTAGAGTGGTGCTGGAAAAGCACAGCAGGTCAGACAGCATCCAAGGAGCAGGAAGAATCGACGTTTTGGGCAAAAGCCCTTCATCAGGAATGCTCCTGCTCCTCAGATGCTGCCTGACCTGCTGTGCTTTTCCAGCACCACTCTAATCTTGATTCTGATCTCCAGCATCTGCAGTACCATCTTCTGCTCACATCTGATAATAAAGCTAATTTAATTTAGAGCTCATGGAATCCCTACAATGTAGAGACTGACCATTCAAGTCTACACCAACGTTCCAAAGATCATCCCAACCAGTCCCACCTTCTCTAACCTGGAGTTTCCCATGGCTGTTCCACCTAACCTGCAAATCTTTGGACTGTGGGAGGAAACCAGTGCAGATGCAGGGAAAATGTGCCAACCCCAACACTGGCATTGAACCTGGGGCTCCTGACACTGAGCCACCTGCCACCCCACTGTAATTCAATTCAATTACATCAAAAGTCATTTCTGCCAATCTCACAGACCAGCTGAGCTGTTTTCTCAAATGGATCACTGGGCACAGGAAAGCACAGTTTGAACTTCCCAGTTATTAGCAGATTGGGCTTTGCTCGGTCCACGTGTCCATTCATTTCCTGAACAGTCAAAAGGATCCATATAAAAGCAGAGAGTGCTGTAAAAACTCAGCAGGTCCGGCAGCGTCTTTGGAGAGAACAATAGAGTTAATAGTATGACCCTTTTCTGAGTTCTGAACACTAATTCTATTTCACTGGATGCTACCAAACCTGATGAGTTTCTCCAGCATTGCCTGTTGTTATTTTAAATTTCCAGCATCAGTAATATTTTGCTTTTATTTGGATTCACCTTGCTTACACTTCACAATGCAATCCTCCCTCCAATGAAAAATGTAATACTGTCAAAAGTGCCCCAAGTTAAGCACATGCTAATAGGATTGCTTGTAGCATCTGAACTGCCTCTTGGGGAGACAGAATTATTTATTGACTCATTACACAAGGTTAACAGCACAAGGATCAGGGAAGGGCAGGGGTTACTTTAAGAAAAGCAAACAGAGCCAAAGCAAGCTAATCTTCTCCTGCCAGACAGGCCATGTTTGCAGCTTGTTAACACCTCTCTAAGATGGTAATTAGTTCATTTCACAGTTCGAGCGATGCTGTCTGACTGTGTGGAGCTGCATGATGTGTGTGTGTGTATGTATGTCTGTATCTATGTGTATGTGTGTCTGTCTGTGTCTATGTGTAACTATGTGTGCATGTGTGTATTTGTGTCTGTGTGTGTGTTTGTGTAATTATGTGTATGTGTGTGTCTGTGTGTATTTTTCCCCTTTGAGTGAATGAAACAGGTTCTGAGAAACTTAAAATTAAATGCAGAAGGGCCCATCAACAAAAGAACTTTGTAACTGAGAGGGAAGGAAGAGAAAATTTTCGCTTCACCTTTTAAAAATCATGGAAGGCTTTAATAATCAAGGTGCTGCCTTGAATGGATAGAGAGTGCCCAGCCCCCCCCCCCTCTCTCTCTCTCTCTCTCCTCTATGTTCAATTGTGGGTAGAAGTGGCACAAAAGTCATCACTCACTGAGTGGTGAGGGAGGGGAAATGGGCTCCAGTTGCCCCTCCTGGTCTCTATGCAATGAATGGTCCCTGCTCAAAAGGGGCAGGATCAGCCTACATTGCCACATTAGTCAGTAGGGTCTGTGGCACTCGATGGAAGATGTCACACATGAAGCCTGGCGTCTCGGGCAATGTAGTGATGCTTCAGGACTTCAGCATCTGTGGAAGAGTGAGGGAGTAAAGTTGGGTGTGGAGGAGGGAGCTCTGAAAGGAAGAGCTCAGTCGCTAGCAGATGGATCTTCACGATGTCAATCTGTGAAGTGCCTTGGGACATGTTTTTTATTTCAGAGGCTACAGAGGAGGAAGTCGCTGTTGTTGGGTTTACACAAATTAATGGAGAAGCAAAGGGACAAGCTCAGATTCTAGATCATAAGATTATAGCATTATAGGATCCCTGCAGTGTGGAAGCTAGCCATTCAGCCCATTGAGTCTGCACCGACCCTCCGAAAAGCACCCATCGAGACACACCCCCTGACTACGTCACAGTATCCCGGCATTTCCCATGGCTAATCCACCAAGTCTACACATCCCTGGACACTACAAGGCAATTTAACATGGCCAGCCAATCCACCTAACCTGTACATCTTTGGATTATGGGAGGAAACCAGATCTCCCAGATGAAACCCATGCAGACACAGGAAGAATATGAAAACTCCACACAGGGGGTGGAATCAAACCCACGTCCTTGGTGCTGTGCAGCTGCAATGCGAAACCTTAAGGACCCTGTAAAGTTTCAAACTCAATCATGGAATCGCTACAGCGTGGAAACAGGCTATTTGGCCCACCGATCCACCGAGGGGTAATCCACCCAGAGCCATTCCCCAACCTTACATTTACCCCTGACCAAAGCACCTAACCTACACATCCCTGGATTTTGGATTAGTGTTGCTGGAAGAGACAGCAGTTCAGGCAGCATCCAAGGAGCAGCAAAATCGACGTTTCGGGCAAAAGCCCTTTACCTACACATCCCTGGTTACTATGGCCAATTGAGCATAGCCAATTCACCTAACCTGCACATCTTTGGATTGTGGCAGGACCAAGAGGAAACACACAGACACAGGGAGAATGTGCAAACTCCACCCAGAGGGTTCCCCGAGGTTGGAATCGAACCCGGGTCTCTGGCACTGTGAGAATCTTTATTCCAATCCCTTTTCCAAGATAATGAGCAGATTTCAATGAGCACTCCTTCTATTAAGATCCAAATATCCCAACCTCCCACTCTCAATCTCATGAAACCAAAACACCAAATACCAATGTTTGCACGTCCCAGTGCTGATAGAGAACAATAGATTAGGCTTCTTTGTTGGGTTAGTACAGGTTGGCATAATCACTCATTGGTTAGCATTGCTGCCTCACTGCGCCAGGTACCCAAGTTTGATTCCAGCCTCGGGTGACTGTGTGGAGTTTGCACGCTTTCCCTGTGTCTGTATGGGTTTCCTTTGGGTCTCTGGTTACCTCCCAGAGCCTAAAGATGTGCAAGTTACTTGGATTAGGCATGGAAAATGTAGAGTTACAGGGATAAAGTAGGGGGTGGGGTCTGAGTGGAATGCTCTTTGGAGGGGCAGTGTGGACTCAATGGGCTAAATGGCCTGTTTCCACACTGCAGGGATTCTAATTAAAGCTCTTCATAGACACTGGGATACCTAATTTTTCTGTTTCTCCCCAGTTTTCTTCAGCCTAGATCCTGTAACCTATCTGCTTTAAGGAGTTTTTTTAAAATTTACTTAATTTACAAGAACTGCAAGATTAGATATGACAACTTATTGATTATATTTGATTTGTTTTCAGCTCCTTTCAAACTTAACCAATTCTCTCAGTCCCTTATTAAGGTCATTTCTTCACATGCCTGAGCCTTAAATTCTGGGATATCTTCCATAGAACTCAATATTTTCTCTCTCCTTCCTCGGAGGTATCCTTTCAAGCATGCACCTTGAAATACCCATTTGTTGTCCATTCCAACATCACTTGCTTCTTTTCTGTGACAACCTTTGGCTGATTTATGCACTCAGAACATTTTTATTCACACAAGGATGTTAGATAAATGCAAGTTGTTATTGCATTAGCAGCAGCCAACCAGAGTTGTTGTAAGACTTGACTTCAGCAACCCTGGCTTAGCGATGAACCAAGGAAATCTCTTAGCATTTTTGTTACACCAGCTGTCCTGCAGTTCAGGCAACCCCTATGACCAAACCGTCTTCCATCACTCATCAACCAGGCTCCCACATCTGGAAAGGCCATTTGACTGTGCTTCCGGAAAGGCTGCCTGTGATAAAAGTTTGCATTGTCAGGAGACGAGGCGTGAGGTTTGAGGAAAGTAACATAAAACTAAGAAGCATGGATGCTGGAGATCTGAAACAAAACCAGAAGTTGTCGGTGAAACATAGCAGGCCTGGCAGCATCTGTGGAGAGAGAAAGCAAAGTGATGTTTCACTTCCAGTGACTCTGATGCCGTCATAGATTCACAGAGATGTACAGCACAGAAACAGACCCTTCGGTCCAACCTGTCCATGCCGACCAGATATCCCACCACCCTCTGCGTGAAATAATTGCCCCCTAGGTTTCTTTTCATTGGACTTGAAATGTTAACTCTGGTTTCTTCCTATAGATGCTACCAGACCTACTGAATTTCACCAACAATTTCTGTTTTTATTGGAACAAGTAACATCTGATTGAAAGAAACAATTTGCGTGAAGAGATTTTGATATTGTGTGATAAGACTCCATGCAATGGCTCCATTTAACTGCATGTATGGAGTTGTGTGCAATGGATAACATACCTGCCTCTAAGTCAGAATCTCTGGGCTCAAGTCTCACACTAGAATTTGATGGCCAAAGAATGTACATTTGTAACACTGTCAACAAATTGACCATCAACTTGTAAATCCTTCTAACGCGTTCAACGATAAGAGCGAGAAAGATTCCTGGTCAGCCCTGTTCTTTTTTGATTCATTCAAAGGATATATAGAATCATAGAGTCTTAGAGATGTACAGCATGGAAACAGACCCTTCAGTCCAACCTGTCCATGCCGACCAGATATCCCAATCCAATCTAGTCCCACCTGCCAGCACTCGGCCCATATCCCTCCAAACCCTTCCTATTCATATACCTATCCAGATGCCTTTTAAATGTTGCAATTGTACCAGCCTCCACATGATGTGGAATTTACTACCCTCCCTAGTTGCCCTTGGGTATAACTGAAAACAAAAATTGCTGGCGATCACAGCGGGTCAGGCAGCATCCATACACAGAGAGCAAGCTTGCTTTCTCTCCAGGGAAGCTGCCTGACCCACTGTGATCCCCAGCATGTTTTGTTTTGAGTATCGTTTCCAGCATCTGCAGGAATTTGCCCTTACTTGGATACAACTGAGTGGCTTCCTAGGCCATTTCAAAGACAATTAAAAGGTGAGCACATTGCTGTGGGTCTGGGGTCACATGGAGGCCAGATCAGGTAAAGACAGCAGTTTCCTTCGCTCAAAGACATTTGTGAACCAGGTGGGGGTTTTGACAATCAACAAAGGTTTTGTGGTCATCATCAGATGATTAATTCCACATTTTGAATGAATTCAAATTCCAATTTCTGATGTGGTGGAATTCTAATTCAAAACATTGTCTGAGTCTCCAAATTATTAGCCGAGTAACAACGCCACTCAGTCATCACTTGAGCTGTGCGATGGGGAGAGAATTGGAGTCTCTAACATCATTATTCATTATTCATGAATAATGCATGTAAAGGTGCAAGTTGCCACAGTAATACAGAATGAAGGCAGGTCAGTCAACTCAGTCAGCTGGACATCTGACATGGATCAGGTTGATGGTAACAGCATGACGTTGGATCCTCTTCTGGTGTGTGTGTCTGCGTGTGTATGTGTGTGTGTACATGTATGTATGTGTGTGTGTTTGAGAGAGTGTGAGTGTGTATGCGCGCGCGCGTGTGTATATGTGTGTGTGAATGTGCGTGTGCGTGTGAGTATGTGTGTGAATGTGTGTGTGTGATGTGTGTGTGCGTGCAAGTGTGTGTATGTGAGAGAATGTGTGTGTGTGAATGTGAGTGTGTGTGTGATGTGTGTGTGCGTGCAAGTGTGTGTGTGTTGAGAGTGTGCATGTGTGTGTGCATGTGTGAGAATGTGTGAGAGAGTGTGTGTATATGTGTGTGTGTGCATGTGTGAGAATGTGTGAGAGAGTGTGTGTATTTGTGTGAATGTGTGTGCGTGTATACACACAGGTGCAAACCTGTCCTTTCTTGCTTAAAAAGACTGTTAGGGCAAGAGGCCACCTGCTAGGACTGGTAATTAATAAGTTGTGGTGTTCTCACCCTGTGTCATGTGAATAGCCCCCACAGAAGCACGGCGAAAACCTGCACAAATTCAAGAGTCGAGTAATCTGCCTCTTCCTGGTTTATATTTAGACCGTTATAATTCCATTCTGCTGCTTGGCAAGTGAGGCGAGGGGAGCAGCTGCTGAGGATAGGGTTATCACGCCACATCTGAAATGCCTTGACAGTGCAGACTGTTCAACTGCAGGGGGACGAGGCAGGATCGCACATTTAACACATGATAGAGGAGGCCAGATGGGATGGGAGGCAGATTCCTTTACACATCCTCTCTTGGCTCATTTTCAGAAGTAACAGTGAACCAGCTACAAAGAATCTCAACAGCCTCCACCCTACACTTCCAACCAGTCTCCCCAATAATTCCCTTCTTCAGAAAAGAAGAACCTACATTGAAATTCCTTGCCTGTTTAAATGTGTATGCACATATATAAACTGACAAGGCTTAGGGGGATTCATTTGAGACTTTTTAAATTGCTGCATATTTTGTAAAACTCAGACCCACTGCTGGATTTGTCAACCAGACCTGGAGAACGAACAGTATCCAGGGACTTGAGACCTTCCACAGACAAAAGTGACTGGAGGCAGTGGAATGCAATGTCTAACAGTAATAATATTTCATTTATTTTATAACACACTGTTTTTGGCCCAATTGAAAGGAGAGTTCCTTTATTGGTTGCATATCTTCAAAACAAAATGTTAAGTGTTTCTCAGTTGATGACACTGGAGTAACTAATAAATGTTGAACAATACAGCACAGAAGGAGGGCAAAAGATATTGGTATTTCTGAAATGAAAGTAGAAAATTCTAGAGAAACTGACTAGAATTGGCAGCTTTTATAAGAGAAATAACATAAAATATTGCAGGGCTTGGGATTATAATCAGAGATAATTTCATAATGAGGCATTTATTGAGATATTGGGACTCATTACTGATGTTTCATCAAACCAGCAGGTTCCAAATCCCAATGTTAAGGAAGTCGCTGTAGGTGGGGAGGTTTAACAAGTGTATTTCTGGGCTTAGAGATAGGCAGCTGAAGGCATTGCTGCCAATGTTAATGGGATGTAAATGGAAAACTCACAGAGAGCTGGAATTGGAGGAGCGTAAAGATCTTGGGGCAGATTACCGAGATAAGGGAGGATCGGTCATGGTGCATTTTAAAACAAAATGAGGAAACAATCGAGGTTGGAATTGGAGGACGTCAGGGTTGGAGGAGGTTGGGATTGGAGGACGTCAGGGTTGGAGGAGGTTGGGATTGGAGGACATCAGGGTTGGAGGAGGTTGGGATTGGAGGACGTCGGGATTGGAGGAGGTTAGGAACTAAGGAGGTTGGAATTGGAGGAGGTTGAGATTGGAGGAGTTTGGGATTGGAGGAGGTTGTGATTGGAGGTGGTTAGGATTGTAGGAGTTTGGAATCGGAGGTGGTTAAGATTGGAGGAGGTTGGGAATGGAGGAGGTTGGGATCGGAGGAGGTTGGGATGGGAGGAGGTTGGGATGGGAGGAGGTTGGAATAGGAGGAGGTTGTGATTGGAGGAGGTTGTGATTGGAGGAGGTTGGAATTGGAGGAGGTTGTGATTGGTGGTGGTTAGGATTGGAGGAGGTTGGAATTGGAGGAGGTTGTGATTGGAGGAGTTTGGGATTGGAGGAGTTTGGGATTGGATGATGTTGGAATTGGAGGAGGTTGTGATTGGTGGTGGTGGTTAGGATTGGAGGAGGTTGGAATTGGAGGAGGTTGGGATTGGAGGAGGTTGGAATAGGAGAAGTTTGGGATTGGAGGAGGTTGGGATTGGAGGAGGCTGTGCCAGTGATTTGCTGCAATCCCGACTCCAAGCTGGGTTGGGGTCAGTTACTGTAAATAGTCTGTGGACAATTATTAGCAAATTCATTTCATTACGGAGCACTTTTCGGTTCCACGTGCATATTTATTATCAAGATAATCATGGGATACGCAGAGAACGCGGGAGAATGGGATTGAGAAACTAATCAACCAGGATTGAATGGCGGAGCTGACTCATAGAATAGAATTGAATCCCCACAGTGTGGAAACAGGCCCTTTGACCCAACATGTCCACACCGACCCTCCAAACAGTAACCCACCCAGACCCATACCCGTACCCTATTATCATTTATTTACCCCGACTAAGCACCTAATCTACATATCCCTGAGCACTATGGGCAATTTAACATGGCCAATTCACCTAACCTGCACATCTTTGGATTGTAGGAGGAAGCCAGTGGACCTGGAGGAAACTCACGCAGACACGTGGAGAATGTGCAAACTCCATACAGACAGTTGCCTGAGGCTGGAATCGAACACAGGTCTCTGGCATTGTGAGGCAGAAATACTCACCACTGAGCCATTGTCTGCACCAAATGGACTGAATGGCCTAATTTCTGCTCCTTTGTCTTATGGCCTTATAGCCTGAGTTGGATTTCCAGCTGGTGTGTAAGCAGATCACCTCTGCCTGGGCCCAGGTCAATGTGATAGGCTCAAGGCAGAAAATGCAGGGCAGGAGCAAGAATGGTTCATGCACGTGATTCCCCCCTCCACCGCTGCAGCTATACCTGATCAGTGGGCTTGACCTCCAGCCTCTGGACATTTTAAAAATGAAAAAGGCTACCTGGCCTTCTCCATCATTGTTCCCACCTTTTAACCTTTAGCTTAACCTTGGCCAGTGGGTGGGGTTGCCTGAGACATTTTGTGTCTTATTTTGTCTCTTCCCTGGGTTGGACCAGCAGGTATCATGCATTCATAATTGCCCTTATGAGGGTTGTGTTGAGGCACCTTCTTGAACAGTTATAATTCATTTTGTGTGGGGACACCCAGAGTGCTGCTCGGAATGGAGTTCAATGATAGTGTCACCGAAAGAACGGCAATGTATATCCAAGATAGGATGGTGAGTGGGTTGGAGGGGATCTTGCAGGTGGTGGCATTTCCCCCTGTCCTTCTTGGTGGGAGAGGTCTAAGGTTTGGAAAATTATTTTGAAGGCGCTATAGGGAGTAGCTGCAGGTACATATTGTAGATAGTGCACACTTTCTACAAGATGCACCTGCATGTTGTAAGTTGAAGGGTCACTCATTGACCCTCCAGTATCAGAAGCCTGTCCACCAACCAAATAGTGAGCTCACTCCCTGCCATTCAATTGCGCACCCCCTCCCCCCTCCCCCCATGCCTGTTTACTGTATGGTGTTAGGGCTTGGAACTAACCTCCATGTTGGATCCCTGCCCTACCACACTGAACTAAAATTGGCCTGAACGCTTCAGATTTGTGGCCTATTGTCATATCCTTTTATGCCAAATTTTGCTTGAGATTAGACAGGCAGGAGGCCGGAAGAACACAGCAAGCCAGGCAGCATCGGGAGGTGGAGAAGTTGACGTTTTGGGTGTGACCCTTCATCAGGACTGGGGGTGGGTATTGGGGGAGCTTGAGAGCACCACCATAAAACATTTTGAGACATTTTGTTAATTGGAGGCGCTGTTCAAATGAAAGCAGTTGTTGTAACCCAGGGTAAATTTATCGTAGTGGCTGAAGTGAGGCCTTCTAAAAGCCGAGTTGGGTTTCTCTGGTGTTGCTGTAGCCTCAAGGAATGCCTGCCCAAAGGAAACTAGCATCCGGAATACCCGACTGAAGCCATTCCAGCATTTCACCCAGTTTCAGTTTAACAGCTTCACAAAATGACAGACTAAGAGCAAAGCATGACAAAGTGAAGTGAAAGGACAAAGCAGCTCTAAACATGGAGACCACAACATCAGCTTATCTGCTACTTTTGTGTATTTGGTTCATTGCTGCTAGACATTGTATTCAAATGTAAGTGAGTTTCCTGCCTTTGTGTGAAAGATAGGGGGAATAGTCACTTCCCCTTCAAACATCTTTTCGAGATGTTTAATTCAAAGTGTTTCAAATGTAAAAGATTTGTATCGCACCTTTACTTTCACAATCCCCTCCCTAGTTTCTCTTCTCTTCAGGCTCCAACTGAGTAGCTTTTTATGTCTATGAACAGATTCCCAGAGTGAAAAGAGAGAAGGAAACAATTCATTTCTAGTTGCATAGTCCTTGGGTTTTAAGGTTGTCTACTTATTTGTCAATCTTGGCTCACTCTCATCTCTGAATTTGCAAATACATAATTCACTGCACTGTATTATTGGAGGTGATGGAGGCATTATACTGTGGGCCCTTCCTCCCAGGGCCCAACATTGTTTGCAGAAGCTGGGGAGTTCTGATCTCTTAAAGAACATTACTGATGATTTATTACTTTGCTTTTTTGGTAAGTATTTCCATTTTGGCTGACATTTCACCTACGCCATGAAAGTGAACCAATTCAATTTTTACAGTGATCTTTTCGTGACAACATTGTTTTAATTTCAGATTATAAAGAAGTGAACTCAAGGGAATAGAATTCATACTGAAATTCTCTAGATGAATACTCCAATAACATAACCACTGTTCTACCGTACCCATGTCTCTGCTCACTTCCCTTTAAGTTTTAATCTTCTTCTTTTGTTATCTCTGTAACCTCCTGCAGCCTTGAATCAGACTGAGGTTTTTGAGCTCCTTTAATTCTGATTTTATGCATCCCCGATTGTAAACCTTCCACAATTGGCAATCGATTAGCTAATCCTAAAGCCCCGGCATTCCCTCCAGAAGTTTCTCTGCCTCTCTACCAACCCTTTCCTCTTTAATGCACATCTTTAAGACCTACCTCTTTGACCAAAAGCTTCTGTCCTAGTAATAGCTCGCTCACATGTCTCAACATCTTTGTTTTGTTTGACAACACTCAAGTGACTGAACTGACTTGCAATAATTCAGAACACCAAAAGAGCTCCATAAATTCATGATTTGGAGATACCGGTGTTGGACTGGGATGTACAAAGTTAAAAATTGCACAACACCAGGTTATAGTCCAACAGGTTTATTTGGAAGCACACTATCTTTCGGAGTGCCACAACTACCTGATAAAGGAGCTGTTGGACTATAACTTGGTGTTATGTGATTTTTAACTACATAAATTCAAGTTGTTGTTGCTACCACCAATGACTCCTGATGTTCAAGGGCCCTTGGGCTAACTTCAAATGGGCTTGGTTCACAAAAGAAAAGCAACTGATGCATTGTAAACGAAAGTATCAAGGGATACAAGACACACTGCAGAAATTCATTTAAGCTCTTCTGATTGTACTTTCTAAGCTAGACTCTGTCTAGTTTTTCTGCTGTAGCACAGATCTCTGAGGTTTATGTTCAGCAGCAGCTTCTGAAAGCGGAAGACAACGTGTCAGCACGGTGCAGGCACACCGATTGGTGTGTACAGAACCTCAGAGTGGCTGCATGGCTCCACAGCTCAGAGGGAACCTTACTTCCAAGCTGTCAACTTCTACTACCTGGAAGGCCAAGTGCAGCAGATGCATGGGAACACCCACAGCAGCAAGCTCCCTTTCAAGCCACTCACCATCCTGTAATATATCACCATTCCTTCACTGTCACTGGGTCAAAATCCAGACCCCCAACAACAGATGGACTGCAACAGTTCAAGAAGCCAGCTCTGTGCCATCTTCTCAAGGGCAATTATAGAGATAAATGCTGACTTAGCCGGTGAGGTCCATGTCCCATGAATGAATATAAAAAGAAGAAACCTAGTGTACCTAGACAACAGATGCAGAAACATTCAGAAACCTTGTGAGGTCATGAGTCTCCTCAGATCCACTGATAGCAATGCAAATTAAATAATCCAGTATTAAAATAGGAGGAAATCATAAACAGATCTTTGAAGGTGACAGGGCAAGCTGTTTAAAAGCATTTGGACCTTTGGCATCATAAATAGATGGGTTGAGTGTAACAGCAAGTACGTTATGATTAACCTTTAGAAAACACTGGTTGGGCACCATCACACTTTAGGAATAGTGAAAAGAGTTTGGAGAGAGTGTAGAGGAGGCTTACTACAATGGCACCAAGATAGGCTGGATTTCAAGTCATCCATGATATCCCACAATTAAATCGTCACAGTCAAATCAGCAGCCCCTGGAGGACAATGAACATCAGTGTTACCAAAATTCAACAAGAAGGTAACATTCCTAGGCTGATACATGAACAAAACATGACAATATAAACCCGGGTCAGATGGCTCAGTTGGCTGGACAGCTGGTTTGTGAGGCTAATGGCATGGGTTCAGTTCTTCACTGAGTTGACCATAAAGGATTCTCCTCCTTAACGACTCCCCTCACCTAACGCATGGTGACCCTCAGGTTAAACCACCACCAGTTATCTCTCTGAGTGGGACTATGGCAACTTTACCTTTATTAAAAACAGACCAGGCAACACATGTTTCAAGCCAAAATCTTTTGCGTTATATTGAATAAGTCACCATTGAAAATTTATCTCAAACAATGTGGCAAAAAAGAGACTATTTAGGCCTTTTAGACTAGTTTCAGAGTAACATTCCTCTTAGTAGCAGGTCATTGTTAGTTGGGGCATTGAATATGGGAGCAGCGAGATGTTTAGATTAGATTACTTACAGTGTGGAAACAGGCCCTTCAACCCAAAACTGACCCGCCGAAGAGCAACCCGCCCAGACCCATTCCCCTACACCTAAAACTACGGGCAACTTAGCATGGCCAATTCACCTAACCTGCACATCTTTGGACTGTGGGAGGAAACCGGAGCACCCAGAGGAAACCCACGCAGAGAACGTGCAAACTCCACACAGACAGTTGCCCAAGGCTGGAATTGAACCCAGGTCTCTGGCGCTGTGAGGCAGCAGTGCTAACCACTGAGCCACTATGCTGCCCGATTATGATGCAATTGCAGTTAATGTTAGCTAGGCAACAGCTAGAGTACTATTTGCTATTCTGGTCACCACACTATAGGAAAGAGAGAGAATGCAAAGGAGACTTACCAGGATGTTGCCTGGCCTGGAGCATTTCAACACTGTAGAGAGAATAGATAGGCTAGATTTGGAGGTGCCGGTGTTGGACTGGGGTAATCACACAACACCAGGTTATAGTCCAACAGGTTTATTTGGAAGCACTAGCTTTCAGAGCAGCGCTCCTTCATCAGGTGGTTATGAACAGCACTCCAAAAGCTAGTGCTTTCAAATAAAACTGTTGGACTATAACCTGGTGTTGTGTGATTTTTAACTAGATAGACTAGGTTTGTTTTCCTTACAGCAGAGAAGGCTGAGTGAGAACATTACTGAGGTGCGTAAAATGATGAGAGGCTTAGATAAGAGAGATAGGCAGAAACCCCTTAGTAGAGGGGTCCATTACCAAAAGGGTATGCATTTAATGTAAAGGCAGGAAGTATGGAAGGAATTTAATTTCTGGGTTTGGGTATTGCTGGAACTCATCACCTTGAACGGGTGATAAAGACGGGAACCCTCACAACATTTAAGAAGGTCTTTTTCCCAGGGAGAGGGAGTCCACAACTAGAGGACATAGATTTAAGGTGAAAGCAGAAAGATTTAATAGGGAGCAAAGGGGCAACTTTTTCACTCAGAAATGTGTATGGAATGAGCTGCCAGAGGAGGTGATGGAAGCTGGTACAACATTTAAACGGTGTCTGGATCAGTACATGAATAGGAAGGGTTTAGAGGGATATGGGCTACATGCTGTCAAATAGGACTTGATTAATTTAGGATATCTGGTCAGCATGGACAAGTTGAACTGATGCTGTACATCTCTATGACTCTCAGTATTTAGATGATCACTTGAAGCACCTTGTTATACATGGTTACCAATCAACTGCTGGAAAATAGGACTAAAATAGATAGGCACCCGATGATCGGAGCGTACATGATGGGCCAAAGGACCTCTTTCTGTGCTGTAAAACTTTATGGTTGTACAATTGTTTGGCTTGTTAGTGATGAACTCTAACACTTTGGGTGAAGTTGCATATCAAAGTGTAAAGAATTGGCTTACGCTCCCGACATAAAATTAATTAGGCTCCAGAACTGCATGCAATGCCTCTAAAGATACTGAGCAAGGTGAGTAGGGAAATTGCAGAGACACTAGCTGGAATTTTCAGTCTTCCTTCGATTCAGTGGTGGTACATGCTAGAGGACTGGAGAGTTGAAAACATTACATCTGTGTTGACAAATGAGTGGGGCGATATGCTCAGCAATTATAGGTCAGTCAGTTGAAACTTGGTGGTGAAGAAGCTTTGAGAAGCAATTCTACAGGACAAAATTAATACTCGCTTGATATGAAATCCAAGGTCTCCCGAGGGTCTGTTACCTTCTGGAACCCCTTGGAGCTTGTATGGGAACACAAATAATTTCTTGTCATTATTTAGTAAATATTTCAAAGTTGCATTTGGATGGCGGCATCTAGGAGTGCAACATACAAATGAAAACTTGAATATTTCTATTGTATTTTTGAAATGTTTGACCTGAATTTATATTTGTATCTGAATAATGTATTTAAAAATGAAGGTTTTTTTTGAAAAAAGAAAAAAGAATCTCTTGGCAAATGCAAGTTAAGTTTGGAAAGCCAGCACAAATTTGTCATAGAGTCATAGAGTTATAGAGATGTACAGCATGGAAACAAACCCTTCAGTCCAACCTGTCCATGCCGACCAGATATCCCAACCCAATTTCGTCCCACCTGCCAGCAGCCGGCCCATATCCCTCCAAACTCTTCCTATTCATATACCCATCCAAATGCCTCTTAAATGTTGCAATTGTACCAGTCTCCACCACGTCCTCTGGCAGCTCATTCCTTACATGTACCACCCTCTGCGTGAAAAAGTTGCCCCTTAGGTCTCTTTTATATCTTTCTCCTCTCACCATAAGCCTATGCCCTCTAATTCTGGACTCCCTGACCCCAGGGAAAAGACTTTGCCTATTTATCCTATCCATACGCCTCATAATTTTGTAAACCTCTATAAGGTCACCCCTTCAGCCTCCAACGCTCCAGGGAAAACAGTCCCAACCTGTTCAGCCTCTCCCTGTAGCTGAAATCCTCCAACCTGACAACATCCTTGTAAATCTTTTCTGAACCCTTTCAAGTTTCACAACATCTTTCCGATAGGAAGGAGAACAGAATTGCATGCAATATTCTAACAGTGGCCTAGCCAATGTCCTGTATAGCTGCAACATTACCTCCTAACTCCTGTACTCAATACTCTGACCAATAAAAATTATCACTAACTAACTCGCTCGAGTTTTTGATTAAGTAACACCATAATGTCAGATTAATACTGTTAATGCAGTGTCAGGCACTTGATAAAGTACCACACACAGTGATAGGCTTGTTAGCAAAGTTAGAGATCATGAAATGAAAGGAACAGAAAGAGATATCAAATTGGCTGATGGACAGGAAACACAGAGTAGTGGTTAATAGACAGTTTTTGACTTGGAAGATGGCTTGTCATGAAGTTCTCAAGGATTTGGTGTTAACAGCTGGCTTTTCGAATATATCTTAATGAACTAGATCTTGGTACGTAGACCATAGGATGGTGGAATGGATAGACAAAGGATAGATGAAATTTATTGAAATAATAGAAAAGTGTGAAGTGATTTGTGGAAGAAAGCTTTGTAATATAGCAGCTGGTTGAATTTAAATTCAATTAATAAAAAAAATGGAGGTAAAACTACTCTCACTAGTAGACACCATGAAACTATCATCAGTTGTTGTAAATAGCCATCCAAGTGGTCTTTGGAGAAAGAAATCTTCCATTCCTATATAGTCTGGCCAACATGCGACTCCAGATCCACAGCAATGTGGTTCATTCTTAACTGCCCCCTGAAATGACTTAACAAGCCAGTCAGTTCAAGGGCGTTTGGGGATAAACAACAAATGACAGATCTTGCTTGCAATGTCTGTAGTCCATGGAAAATTACATTTTTTCAAAGGGCACAAGCCTAAAGGGGATGCAAGAACAGAGGGGTCTGGAATATAAGTACATAAATCACTGAAAACAGGTTGAGAGTGTCGTAAATCAAGAATACAGAACCTGAATCATTATTAATGGGAGTGGAGAATACAACAGCTAGGGAGCAACGTTAAACTTGTATAAAATTCTGGTTCATCTTCAACGAGAGTATTCCATCATGTTCTGGGTTCTATACTTTAGGAAATATGTGAACACATTGGTGAGAGAGCAGAAAATATTCAGAAGAATGGCTCCAGGGAAGAGGCATACAATCACGCAGCCAGATTGGAGAAGCTGGGCTGGGTTTCCATGTAGAAGAGAAGATTGGGAGACAATTCGACAGAGGAATTGAAAATCATGGGAGGTGATGAAAAAGTTCATCAGGAAACGTTGGCCTCCTTGGTGGGAGGATCTGAGAACAGTAGGGTGCGGATATAAAGCAATGGGCGTAAGAAGCAAGGACGACATTAGGAGGAACTTTATCACACAGTGAGTCAGTGAAATGTACCCTGAGATTCAGGTAGAGGTGGATTCAATTGAGAAATTCAAGGAGAAATTGCAGTGTTAGAAGGAGAGGTGAGAAAGTGGCATTTTGTGAATTGCTTCTTCAGAAAGCCAGGATAGACACAGTGGGCTGAATGGCCTCCTTCTGTGCTGTAACTATTTCGTAATTCTGTGCAATAATAGTGAAGCCACCAGTATCTGAGTGACTATCAATGTGTTCACTGCTGCCATTAAAACATAACACTCACCGCTTGCATCAGTGTTTTTGTGAGTTGAGATGATTCACGGATCTGCCACTTGACTCAGCTCTTACTCTGCAGCATCACATACGCCAGGCCAGGCCAAAACAGGAAGTCACCCGCAGGCAACAAGCCCTCACTGTGAAACCTGGTGTTGCTAAAACATGAGATGCCACTACTCAGCTTTCTAGCAAACTAGATCTGCAAAATGTCAGTGGAAAATGCAACCTGTCGGGCAATTACGGTGAAGCGCAATGAGAAAAAATTTACTTTGGTATCAATCTAGCGAGCATTGGCATTGTCATTAATAATGGCCATGTGCAAAGGTCATTTGCTGCAGTGTCAGTACTCAACCCTGATGTAAAATAAAATAGAGAACAGAAAATCTGCATGCTTACTCTTGAATGCAGAGATTCATTCAAGATTCTCTGCATTTGAAAGTGATATGTTGAGCACTTTTCATATTTAATTTCAAGACCCAACTCTGTATTCACCGCACATCTACAGACAGAATGAATATGCATTGATATAGCTACTATCACAGACTGAGGTCATCTCAAAGAGCTATACAGCCATAAAGTTCTTTTAGAGTGCAATTATTGGTGTCATGTATGAAACACAGAGCTCATTTGCGCAACAAACAGCCACAAACAAAAATATAGTTCTGATAAGTTTAGCTGTTTTAGTAATGTTGACTGAGATATACATATAGATTCAGATATTGGGGAGCACTCTGCTCTTCCCCTTCAAAACAAACTTACCTTGGGATTCTTTTTTTCACATCGTCTCAATCAAAAGACAGCACCTTCAATTGTATTGTCTTCTCTCAAAACCGCGCAAGAGAGTCAGCTTAAGTTTTATACTCCATGCATTAGAATGAGGTTTGAACTTAGAACCTTTTGACTTAGAAGAGACTATCTTACCCACTATATCAGTGCAGTGAGCCACATCCTAACGTCAGAGCCAGAGCCCAAGTCCAGATCGACTGCAAGATGGCTGACTCTTAACTGTCCTGTGAAATGACCCAATCATTATATTCAAGAATGGAACTTGAAGGGCAATGAGGGATGGACAATAAATGCTGGCCCAGCCAGTGACCTCCATAGACCGTGATTAAGTTTTTAAGAAGAACTTAGAAGCAAATCAACAACCAACTTGTAGTGGCATTTACAGAGCCCTGAGGACAGCTACATGCAGGAGAAACAAAGCCTCTCTTGGAAGGTTAAAAGAGGAAAAGCAATATCGTAAGAATTTGATGGAACAGCTATTTAAGTTGCAAGTTGCAATTTGCAGCTAATACCACAGAATTTGGCTTGAATTAGACCTTGAGGGTAGAAGGTCTGGGTTACATAGAAAGAAAGATCTTCTGCAGTTCTGATGAGGCCACTAATGAGATCAGAACGATATCAGTTTTCATCATCATAGTGCAAACTGTAGCAGTTTCTCATATATTTTTCTGAAGAAAGAAGAATGCATCATGCAGTTAATTACTTGAATTTATCAGTTCATTCAGAAATCAAAAGGATTCTTTTAAAAAGAATGGAACAGGGAGAATCATGTTGTAAGATAGGATTTCATCATGTTGAAACTTTTTTCTCCCAAAATATACTTAATGCATAAAATTTGTAAAAAATACATTGCATAGCATTCAAACGTGACATTAATTAAATTGTGCTGAGAGAGGAAAGGAGGCAGCTTGCCGAACAGTTTTGTACGGAGTACATCAGGACAAGTGCAAGAATTCCAAACTTTGGAACTTGATTTGAAATTTTGTCTGAAAATCTTCATTCTTGCCTTTGTCCTGATGAGTGCAAAATAAAAATCGTCAGTAAAATGTCTCTCTTTAGAGCAAACTTTGACTTCACATAAGGTGCAATATTGACCAGTTACTTTAAGTGCAGTACGTGGGGTGCCTTGATCTCTACATCATGAAACAACACGTGGAGGAATAATACAGCTAGTGGCTTTCTGTACACAGTTGTCGGCTCTCGTCAAAACCTCTTGGTATCATAGCCTCAGGCCGACTGCACCACCACTTTCCTGCTCTTGATTAGCCATGACACTGTCATCGCAGCCAATTAAAAACAGAGTTAAAAATCACACAACAGCAGGTTATAGTCCAACAGGTTCACGTGATGAAGAAGCAGCACTCTGAAAACTAGTGCTTCCAAATAAAACTGTTGGACTATAATTTGGTGTTGCGTGATTTTTAACTTTCTCCGCCCCAGTTCAACACTGGCACCTCCAAGTCACAACTATAAACAAATACACTTTTTTTCAAATTGAATAGATGATTTTCAACTGCCTTTTAGCTCCTGTCCAAGAACCAAATCATAAGCAGAATACAGTGAATGACTAATCCTGTGAAGAGTTTAGAAGTTTCTTTTACTCGGAGGTGGTTTGAAAGCAGAACACACTATCAATATTGTTACAATCAGAGGAAAACTAGATCAACACATGAGAGAGAAAGAGAGCAGGTACATTGCTGGGGTTAGATGGAGTAATGTGGGAGGTAGCTCCTTGGAGCATGAGTACCACGTGCCCCGAACAGGCCTTTTTCTCTGCTGTAAATACCACACAATATTATATAACATCAGGGAAGGTCTATGTCATGCTGAACAGGTCCTGTGCACTTGCTCATCTATCCTGCACTAATAGAAAACTGTCACCAAGGATGAGGCTTAAAGTCATTTTATCAACAACATGAATGAACAAGCTAATCATTGGAGGCACAGGTAGAAAAATACATCTGCGCTTATTCATTTTATAAGCCAGAATTAACTAAATCCAATTGTTGTGGCATAAGATTCAAGATGTCAGCCAGAATTCTTACTCTCAATAATCTAAGTGCTCATGTGTATCGATAACAGACAAAAACAAAACAATGACTCCTATGAGTCATACCCGACTCAAAATGTTAACTCTGTTCCCATCTCCACTGATGCTGCCAAAGCTGCTGAGTTTCTCCAGCAATTTCTGTCTTTGTTTCAGATTTCCAGCATCCTTTATTTTGCCTTGGAATAAAACTTAGGCTTAGAAACAATTGGGCAAGCAGCCTGCTAAAAACTCATTTCCTAGCCTTGCAGCTGAAAATGTTCATTTGGTTGAGGTCATGGAGTACTGCCACTGCTTGTGGAATGATATCCCAGCAGATAGTGGACCCTTTGGGAGGAAACAACAATGAAAACAACATTCACGTAGAATGCATGAGCTGGCAGAATGGAAACCAAAAGGAAACTCAGAGCTGATGGATAATCACAAAAGGCATTTTGCCAATGTGTCAGTTAGGAATATTTCTGCGTGATTTAAGCAAAAATGTGAGAGAGCAGATGTGAAGAGAATTTATATGAGGGGGGGGGGGTAGTATATTTCAAATATTGCATGGTGATTCCGTAATTGAAGTTGAAAATTAAGAGGATGCATCCAACACTAACTTGGCTCACCTCCCATCACCCCCACACCCTATTCTTGAACTCATCTGAAGTTGTGGTGCCCAGATCCTAACCCACACCCTAACCCACACCACATCACTCTCCCATACTCACATTGATTCCCCATTCAGCATCAAATCCTCATCCTTGTCTTCAACTCTTTCCATCGCCTGCCTCTCTCTATAACCATCCTCAGCCCTACATCTTTCCCTGGAACATGCCTGTGATGGTCTTTTGGTACATCTCCAATGTTCTTTGGCCCTCCCTTGGTGACCATGCTCTCAGCTGGGTCAGCTGTAAACCTCTCACTGTTTAAAAGATCTATTCACGCAATGTGGGTGTCACTGGTAGGCCAGCATTTATTGCCCATTCCTAATTGCTCAGAGGACAGTTAAAGGTTGACCATATTACTGTGGGTCTGGAGTCACATTAGGCCAGATCAAGGAAGGCTGTCAGATTTACTTCCCGAAAGAGAACCTGATGGGTTTTTACAACAATAACTACATGGTCATCATTAACGAGCTTTGGATTTCTATTGACTTTACATTTCGCAATCTGCCACAATGAGAGTCAGACCCATGACCCAAGAACAATAGACTGGTTCGAGGTTACGAGCCAGTGACATTACTACTATTCCACTATCTCTGTTTATAGTCGTTCCCCTAAATGTTTACTTCTGTCTCCTCTTTAATCAAAATTTTGGTCACCTGTCTTATTATTTCTTATTTTACCTGGTTTCAAAGTGTATTTACGAAATTTCTGTGAATGTGTAATTTACTACCTTAAGTTTGCTATATAAATATAAAGAGTCGAAAAGTGTGGTGCCAGAAAAGTACAGCAGGTCAGGCAGCATCTGAGGAGCAGGAGAGTCATGTTTGGGGCATAAGCCCTTCATCAGAAATGTTGGGGGGGGGTGAGCGAAGTGTGCTGAGAGATAAATAGGAGGGTGGGGATGGGGCTGGGAACTGGGAAGGTAACTGGGAAGGCGATAGGTGAATGCAGATGGGGGTGATTGTGATAGGTCTGAAGGGAGGGTGGAGCGAATAGGTGGGAAAGAAGCTGGACAGATACACAATTCAAGATGGTGGCGCCAAGTTGGAGGGTTGGATCTGGGATGAGGTGGGGAGAGGGGAGATAAGGAAACTGGTGAAGTCAATGTTGATGCCGTGTGGTTGGAGGGTCCCAAGGCGGAAGATGAGGCGTTCTTCCTCCAGTCGTCAGGTAGATTAATTTGGCAGTGGAGGAGGCCCAGGACTTGCATGCACTTGGAGGAATGGGGGGGAGGGCAATTGATTTGGTCGGCAACAGGGTGGTGGAGTTGTTCGGTGCGTGTATCTCAGAGATGTTCCCTCATCTTCCACCTTAGCTCCAATCTCCCCACCGATCGTAATCACCCCCTACCTACATCTACCTATCACCTTCCTAGCTAACTTGCTCCACCCCAACCCTACCCTCCTATATATCTCTCAGCCTCCTTCCCCCCACCTTCCTCATGAAGGGCTTATGCCCTGATGAAGGGCGGAACAGTGGCTCAGTGTTTAGCGCTGCCACCTCACAACGCCAGGGACCCGGGTTCGATTCCAGCCTTGGGAGACTGGCTGTGTGGAGTTTGCACATTCTCATTATGTCTACATGGGTTTCCTCCGGGTGCTCTGGTTTCCTCCCACAATCCAAAGATGTGCAGGTCAGGTGAATTAGCCATACTAAATTGTCCATAGTGTTCAAGGATGTGTGGGTTAGGTGCATTAGTCAGGGATAAATGTAGAGTAATAGGGTAGGGGAATGGGTCTGGGTGGGTTACTCTTCAGAGGGTTGGGTGGACTTGTTGGGCCAAAGGGTGTGTCTCCACACTGTAAGGATTCTATGAAAAGCCGATTGTGCTGCTCCTCGGATGATGCCTGACCTGCTGAGCTTTTCCAGCACCACAGCTTTCAACTCTGATCTTCAGCATCTACGTTCCTCACTTTCTCCTGTGTAAATATAAATCCTTGTGATTGTTGCTGCCTTCCATTGATCCCAATCCATGGCATAATGCGCCTGAGTTGATTGTATTTGGAAACAAGCAACCATGTAGATCCCAGAAAATGTATAGCAATGAATTTGCAGTTGAGCAAAAGAGATCAATTGCGAAGGTGTGGCACCCTGTTTCAATTGTTTACACTGATGGAGGAACATACAACAACCAATGCTGCCACAGCTAGCAACTGTAAAAATAAGCAGTACAGAAAACATTTGCATCTGAACTAAAACATGCCCCATAGAGACTTTACGCAACGGTTCAAAAACTAGACTGATACACAGATGGTCTTTTGAATAGTGCCGTTTAGCTGAGTAACTTCCTGACCAGTAGATTCTATAGACTCTTAATTGACAGTAACAGCAAGACAGGAAGTGAAGCATTTTTTCTTGTCTATGTTTTAAACAGGAATGCAACATTCAGCACCAACGCTGCTGTTAATGCTATTTGCAATGAGAAATCTAACAAGATGCATTAAAAATGTTAAACTTTAAATGACCAACAGGGCAGAAATGTTTCTCTTGAAATTGCTTATACTGTGACGAAGGACTCTGATGAAAGGTGCTGAGGCTGGGGAGCAAGGTGGTTTCATGCTTAGTTCTGGATGTGGTGATCTCTGGACTCTCTTTGTTATTAGCTGCAGGTTCCCATCCATAAGCTAGTTGCCTGTGAAATTTATCTATCATAATCCCAAAAACAGAACACTGGGAGCTCATTAAAAGGAGGTAATAAGAAATTTTCACTCAGAGGGTGGTAAATATATGGAATGAGCTGCCAGAGGAAGTGAAGGCTAGTACAATTGCAATATTTAAAAGGCATCTGGATGGGTATATGAATAGGAAGGACTTGGAGGAATATGAGCCAGGTGCTGGCAGGTGGGACTAGATTGGGTTGGGATATCTGGTTGGCATGGACAAGTTGGACTGAAGGGTCTGTTTCCGTACTTTACATCTCTATGACTCTATGATTCTAAATTTAGAAGAATGAGGAAGGATCTCATAGAAACCTATCAAATCCTAAGAGGACCAGACAGAGAAAATACGGGAAGAATATTCTCAATGACCAAGGGGTCCAGAATCAGGGGTCATAGCCCGAAGCCATTTAGGACTGAGATGAGGAAAACCATCTTCATTCAGATGGTGGTGAGCCTGGAGAATTCTCTGATACAGAAAGCAGTTTTGAAGCCAAAATGTTAACCATATTAGTGTAGGTCTGGAGTCACTTTAGGCCAGACCAGGTAAGGATGGCAGATTAACTTCCCAAAATGTTGAATGTTTTCACAAAGTTAGATACAGTTCTTGGGGCTAAAGGGATCAAAAGCTATGGAGAGAAAGTGGGAACAATTTGGATGATCAGCCATGGTCATATTAGATGAAGAGTGGGTTCAAAGGGCTGAATTGCCTCCTGCTACTCTTTTCTATGCTTAGGATAATTTTTACCTAGAAACTAATAAAAGGGATTGGATGCAATGTTAGTTTTGCACTCTCTCCAACTTTGCTCTGCATTGAAACAGCACAGGCAATGTATAAAATCAACATTGCACCTGATAACGTGATCTCCCAGCCACAAAGTAAGATTGCCCCCAAAGTGTCTAAGTGCAGCAATTCCTCAAGAGAAATTAAGGGTGTTGGTCTTTCCCAGCAGCACTCATCTGCAGAGAATTAACAAAATAAATATAAAATGAAGATCATTACTCAGAAGGTGGTTAGAATATGCAACGGGTTACATTAGGATTAGTTGGACGAAGAAAATTAATGCATTTAAGTAAAAGTAAAGAAAGAAATAGATAGTTGTGCTGCTTGGGTCCCCAACTCTTTGCTGTTAATCAAGTCAACATTTTCAATGGGATTTCTGTACTCGGATCCCAACAAATGGTTATAATTGGAAATTGACTTGCTGGTCGCAGGTTAGTACACCTTGTCATGTGTTTTTCTCTGTTGGTATTTCTGGGCTGTACACACCAGCTCCCTCTCCCATCCCCAACCCACTCCTCCTTCTCTTCAACATTGGAACATAGTGTGGGATCAGCTGGGGAATCAGTGTGGACATGATCGTTTTGAATTGCAGATTGGGCGGCAGCATTCCCGCAAATTTTACAGACGATGTAATCGCCAGAATAAACATTTAAGGCTTTGACTCAAGTTCAAAGTAGGACTTTGATTTGGTGACCAAAGGTGACACCCTGCTGGGAAAGTTACAATTTCCCAGATCAGAAGCAATTCAAAAGAACACAGCATGTACCCAGAGGCTAAAATTTAAGTGAAGAGTGAATTTCCCTTGGATCTCTTGAATAAAACAAAAAATAGTAATGAGTTTCACACCTCAAAGAACCCAGATGCAAGGAAGCAAAGAAAGGCATTCGTATTGATGATACAAAATTCCTCCACTCTCAGCTAAAAGCCATACTTCCAAGTTTAAATGTCCAGACAGCAACAACATCTTTTACTCACATAGACATAGGTTGTGGTACTGCTCCCAGCAGTACAGCACTTCCAGATTCCTGCAGTCCTCCAATTCACTTGCACATCTCCCAGATTTATTCCAGATATGAAGTGAGAGTCACTACCCTTAATAGCAAGGCATTACTTGACAGTGATGTGGAGGTGCCAGTGTTGGACTGGGGTAGACAAAGTTAAAAGTCAGGATTAGTGGTGCTGGAAGAGCACAGCAATTCAGGCAGCATCCGAGGACAGGCAAAATCCTGGATTTTGCCTCGGATTTTGCCTGTCCTCGGATGCTGCCTGAATTGCTGTGCTCTTCCAGCACCACTAATCCAGAATCTGGTTTCCAGCATCTGCAGTCATTGTTTTTACCAAAGTTAAAAGTCACACAACTCTAGGTCATAGTCCAACAAGTTTACTTGGAAGTTTGTAATTCTAAATAAAGCTGGTGAATTATAACCTGGTGTTGTGTGATTATTACTTGATTATGTCCAACATCGGCTCCTCTACATCTTAATCGAGTATCATTCCTGATGAAGGGCTTTTGCCCGAAACGTTGACTCTTCTGCTGCCTGACCTGCTGTGCTTTTCCAGCACCACACTCTTGACTCTGATCTCCAACATCTACAGTCCTCACTTTCACCATCTTGACTGAGTATGGCATCCCAGAGCCCGAGGAAAACTGGCAATCAGGAGGAAATCGCTTCACTGGTTGAGGTTATACTTTACCCAAAGGAAGGCGGTTTGGATGGATTGAGGTCAATCATCTCAGTCCCAGGGCATCGCTGCTGGAATTCCTCAGAGGAATGCTCTAGATCCCAAGCATCTTCAGCTGCTTAAAATAACTTCATACTATCAAAAGCTCAGAAGTGGGGATGTTTGCAGATGGCGGCACAATGTTCAACACCATTTGCAATTCCGTGCAAACTGAAGAAGTCTGTATCCAAATGCGGCAAGAATTCAGAAGTGTTCAGGTTTGGACTGATACAAGATAGAATCATAGCCTCCTTACAGTGTGGAAAGAGATTAATTGGCTCACTGAGTCTATACCAACCCTCCAAAGAGCATCATCTCTTTACCCTATCCCCATAACCCCAAATTTACCACATCTAATCCACCTGAGCTACTTATCTTCAGACATGAAAAGGCAATTTAGCTTAGTCAATCCACTTAACCTGTATAGCTTTGGACTGTGGCAGGAAACTGGAGCTCCCAGCAGAAATCCAGACAGACACAGTGAGAATGTGCAATCTCCACACAGATAGTCACATGGGGCTGGAATCAAACCCAGTTCCCTGGTGCCATGAGGCAGCAGTGCTAACCACTGAGCCACCATGCACATAACATTCAGGTTAAATTAGTGCTTGGCAATGGACATATATGTATATATAAGCCCTCCTTTCTTGACAACTGAACCTATTAGTTGTATATTAGTGATAACTTCCAGTCAAAAAAATCTTCAGTGGGTGGCATGGTGGCACAGTGGTTAGCACTGCTGCCTCACAGTGCCAGAGATCCGGGTTCAATTCCTGCCTCAGGTGACTAACTGCGTGGAGTTTGCACATTCTCCCCGTGTCTGCGTGGGTTTCCTCTGGGTGCTCCAGTTTTCTCCCACAGTCCAAAAATGTGCAGGTTAGGTGAATTGGCCATGCTAAGTTGCCCGTAGTGTTAGTAGAAGGGGTAAATGTAGGGGAATGGGTCTGGGTGGGTTGCAGGTCGGTGTGGACTTGTTGGGCCGAAGGGCCTGTTTCCACACTGTAAGTAATCTAATCTAAAAACGATGGAATAATGTCTTCACAATTCCAACACTTCAGGATTTTTTCAAACACTGAAGTTTTTTTTAATGGGAAGTTATCACTAACACACTACTAATAGGTTCAATTGTTAAGAAAGGAAGGCTTAAATATTTTATATCGTAACATCATGGAGAAAATGTGCAAGTGTAAAATTGTCAGTTCCTTTCTGCTGAAACTAGAAATCAGATTATTTATCAGAGAATAAAAACAAAGTTCTGGAAACACTCAGCAGGTCAAACCTCAATGTGAAGAGAGAGAATGAGAGTTAATTTCAGCTTAATGACCTTCTGTTAAAATGAATGGGGTGGAGATGATATTGCAGTATTGTTACTGAGCTAGCAATCCACCTATCCAGCATATCCTTCTGGCAACATAAGATCAAATCACATTGTGGCAGATATTGAAATTTGAAATGCACTTTGAAATCTGGAATTAAATGCTAATTTAATGGTGACCATGAAACAATTGTCTCACAAACATATTCCCTTTAGGGAAACTAATCTGGCATCCTTACTTGGTCTGCCCTATATGTAATCCTAGACTCTGGTCTGTAAAGCCTTTCAGTTCAAGAGAATTAAGAAATGGATGACAAATGCTGGCCTTGCCCGCAATGTCTAAGTTTTATGTAAGAGTAATAAAAGGAGTTTAAATTTAGTTGGCAACTTTCACAGCTTCAGAACAGCCCCATGAATTTTACAGTCAATTAGGAGTTTTCTTGGATTAGTCACTGTAATATAGAAAATACAAGTAGCCAATTTGTAAGCGTCTCAAAACAACATAATAACCATCAAACAAATTAATCCAATGACGTTGATTGAGGAATAAATATGGACTGAGAGAGTCAAGGAAAGGTCCCTTGTTCTTCTGCAAATGGTGTCATATAGAACATAGAACATAGAACATAGAAGAATACAGCGCAGTACAGGCCCTTCGGCCCTCGATGTTGCGCCGATCCAAGCCCACCTAACCTACACTAGCCCACTATCCTCCATATGCCTATCCAATGCCCGCTTAAATGCCCATAATGAGGGAGAGTCCACCACTGCTACTGGCAGGGCATTCCATGAACTCACGACTCACTGAGTAAAGAACCTACCCCTAACATCTGTCCTATACCTACCCCCCCTTAATTTAAAGCTATGCCCCCTTGTAATAGCTGACTCCATACGAGGAAAAAGATTCTCACTGTCGACCCTATCTAAACCCCTAATCATCTTATACACCTCTATCAAGTCACCCCTAAACCTTCTTTTCTCCAATGAAAACAACCCCAAGTGCCTCAGCCTTTCCCCATACGATCTTTCTACCATACCAGGCAACATCCTGGTAAACCTCCTCTGCACCCGTTCCAGTGCCTCCACATCCTTCCTATAGTATGGCGACCAAAACTGCACACAATACTCCAGATGTGGCCGCACCAGAGTCTTATACAACTGCAACATGACCTCAGTACTCCGGAACTCAATTCCTCTACCAATAAAAGCCAGTACGCCATATGCCTTCTTCACCGCACTATTTACCTGGGTGGCAACTTTCAAAGATTTGTGTACATGGACACCAAGATCCCTCTGCTCATCCACACTACCAAGTATCCGACCGTTAGCCCAGTACCCCATCTTTTTATTACTCTTACCAAAGTGAATCACCTCACACTTAGCCACATTGAACTCCATTTGCCACCTTTCTGCCCAGTTCTGCAGCTTATCTATATCCCGCTGTAACCTGCCACATCCTTCCTCACTGTCTACAACTCCTCCGACTTTCGTATCATCCGCAAACTTGCTCACCCAACTTTCTAACCCCTCCTCCAGGTCATTTATAAAAATGACAAACAGCAATGGTCCCAAAACAGATCCTTGCGGAACACTGCTAGTGACGGCACTCCAAGATGAACCTTTGCCATCAACTACTACCCTCTGTCTTCTTCCAGCCAGCCAACTCCTAATCCAAACCTCCAACTCACCCTCAATGCCATACCTCCGTATTTTTTGCAGTAGTCTACCATGGGGAACCTTATCAAACGCCTTACTAAAATCCATATACACCACATCTACTGCTTTCCCCTCGTCCACCTCCTTAGTCACCTTCTCAAAGAATTCAATAAGGTTTGTGAGGCACGACCTGCCCTTCACAAAACCATGCTGACTATCCTTGATCACATTATTCCTATCCAGATGTTCATAAATCCTATCCCTTACAATTCTCTCTAAGATTTTGCCCACAACAGAAGTGAGACTCACCGGCCTATAGTTACTAGGGTTATCCCTACTCCCCTTCTTGAACAAGGGAACCACATTTGCTAGCCTCCAATCTTCTGGCACTACTCCTGTAGACAACGAGGACATAAAAATCAAGGCCAATGGCTCTGCAATCTCCTCCCTTGCTTCCCAGAGAATCCTAGGATAAATGCCATCAGGCCCAGGGGACTTATCTATTTTCACCCTTTCCAGAATTTCCAACACCTCTTCTCTACATACCTCAAAGCCATCCATTCTACTTAATTGTGACTCAGTACTCACATTGACAACAATGTCCTGTTCCTGATTGAATACTGACGAAAAGATGTCCTGTTCCTGATTGAATACTGACGAAAAGGAATATTCTATGGCCAGCTGCCAGGGAAGATGGGCCTTACTTTAATATTTTGGTTAAAGTACATTGCTCCTGACAGTGCTGCATTGAAGTGTTAACTGTAAAGTTACTGTATAATGTTAACCTATATGTTCAGGGCTGGGGAGTGGAGCTTAAGTCCAAACGATTCTGACTCGGTGACAAGAGTATTACCACTGAGTTTGAACACACGCTTGTTTGTACAGGTGTGTTCTGCAGCCCAGTAGCCTGAAAAAAGCCATGGCATCGATCCTGGAAAATGCCACCACTTGGGTTTGTATGACAGTGTCATGCGTTTGCCAAAATCACAATACTACTGTCAGAATCAAGTGCTTACGAACTCCAGGAAGCCTGCCAGCAGTCAGGAAAAGCCAGCAAAAAAAAGACCATCCTGACTGCCAGTCTTATAAACAATCCTGTGCGTTTAACTTCATGTTGCCTGTGGCTACACAAAGCCCATGAGTTACTAATACCTTAAACCTGTTCAGAACAGAAGTATTGCGTTCCTTTGAGAATTCCTGAAATGTAGGCCATGTCTGTATGCAGTTTAAACACTCTTACACTCTTAACGCAGCTTGAAAAAAAGTAAAGAGAATTTGTGTCATAACATATAACATTCTCAGAATGTCCAAAGTGATTGCAGTTTACCTTTTGATGTGCTGCATAGGCAGACATGACAATCAAACACAAGCTTTATGCGGATGATGCTTGAGAAAGGATGTTGGCCCATGCACCTGAACGTTTCTCTACTGTTCTCCAAATAGGGCTGTGGATTTGTCAATACACTCCCGAAATGGCAGATGGTTCAATGCTTCATCAGCAAGGCAGCTCTTTCAGCAGTGCGGCACTTCCTTGGCACTGCACTGAATTGGCACCTTGTGCTTAAGAAGCTAATCTAAGCTAACGATTTGGTGCAGTATTGAAGTGGAGCAGAAGTAAGAGCAATACCACTGAGCCAACTGAGATGTTCAAAAACATCGACAGCCACAGAATGACAGACGGTGACAGACTGCCATGCATGAGTATCCTTACAAACATCCCTACAACGTACCCCCGCTCCATTCCAATGCAAATCAATAATCACCCCGTCATGCCTCACCACCCTCTATAACTAAAGCCCCTTATAAACACATCATAAAACTTCTGTAACATTTCAGGAAGAACAATTCCTCTGGCTACTACCTTAGAATCCCTACACTGTGAAAACAGTCCCTTCAGCCCAGCAAGTCCACACTGTCCCTCTGAAGAGTACCTCACCCAGACCCAATCCCCTATTACTCCACATTTACCCCTAACGTAATGCACCTAACCTACACATCCTTGAACACTATGGACAATTTAGCAAGGCCAATCCACCCAACATGCACATCTTTGGTTTGTGGGAGGAAACTGATGCAGACGTGGGGAGAATGTGCAAACTGCACATAGATGCCCAAGGCTGGAATCGAACCTGGGTCCCTGGCGCTGTAAGGCAGCAGTACTAACCACTGAGCCACCATGCTGCCCAGGTACGTCAAACCTGTAGTAATATTGAAATGCTGTTTGTAAAAGTTTGTTCACCTTGGTGCTTCTGGTCATGCATAAACTCCATCAGAATATTCACAACTTTACAGAAATAATCAGAGAAACCTTTCACAAATGGTCTCGGTGTTGGCAAAGGTGGTGACAAGAGGATTTCTTGCACGTGACTGTCCCTTTTAATCCAGTTTGCATGGCCCCATTCTCTTACACACACTCTAAGGAATGTGATAGGAGCTAGTCTTTGCTCATGTACAGGATATCTTGTTTATTTTGGTTCTGTCAGCTCATTAATGTTATCAGGATCCCTGAAGACTGGCACAAACCTAAGGAAAAACATTTCATTCTGCATTACTTACTGGAGTCATTTTGTTTTTCAAAAAATTGGAACTGGAACTAGAGCACATTAGTTAGAAGTAAGAGTGTTCTTTTTAAATAAAATGAACAGAATCAATTTTACGCTCTCCAAATACAATCTGATAGCCATATTTGTAAGTAATTTCAAACATGCAATGCAATTGCATTCAAAGCAAAGATTAAGGTGAGAATTTTAATCCCAGGCAGGAAGGAGACCTGGCAAGCATTGACTCATCTGGGACCAGCAATGGGAGGCCCAGCAGATTTTAACAGACGGAGCTTATTAACATGCCGCTGGCCAATTTCCTGACTGAGAATGCTGGAAAGCTGTGGAGAGTTGGGCAGCCTACAATTGGGAAAACTAGGCCCAAGGTAAATGTGTGGACAGAGGAAGGAATAGGAGGTTCAGGGGTGGTCTATGATTCAATCAGGGACAGCTTACACTTCCACTGTGGTGCCTGTGGGAGGACTCCAGGCCTCAGAAAGAAAGTTTTAGACTTAGTTAAGATGATTTTATCAGGATTCTACACAGATGGATGTAATGCCTTAGTTTCCAATATTTATTTTGTACCAAATCTAAATACATTTTGACATGAAGTTTAGTAAATGTTAATGCTGTGGATTTTGTTATTCTTGCATGTGGCTCTAGCAATTGTCTTCATTTTTAATCGGGCAGTCAACAGTCAATCACATTGCTGTGTATCTGGAGTCATATAGGAGTCTGGAGTCTGTAGGTCAGACCAAGATGGCAGATTTCCTTGCAGAAAAGATATTCAAGAACCAGGTGACAATGTTCTCAATTCAACCAACATTTTTTAAATTCCAGATTTTATTGAATTCAAATTTCACCATTTTCAATAGTGGCACACAAACGCCTGTTCAGTCGCATTACCATTATGCTACATCGCCTCAGTGGCCTAGAAGTAGACCATTCTGGCCCTCGATACTGCCCCACCATTCAATAAGATCATGTCTGATCTGTTTGTGTTTCAAACTCTACATTCCCACCTCTACTCCAAATACCCTTGACTCCTTAGCCAAACAAGAATCTATCTACCTCTGTCTTAAAAATATTCAATGATCCCATCTCCACTGCCTTTTGAGGCAAAGAGTTCTCCGATGTGAAATATTGAACAGCACAAACAAATTGAAATATGAAAAAAATATTAGAAGGATCTAGAATCATTTGAATTTACATGATAATCATTCCAGAACATCTCAGTACAGTATCTTTAAACTGTTTTGCTTCATTTTCAACCTATAAAGGCTGATGTGATGCTCCATTATTCAATTTGTACAATACAGTTCATGTGACAATCTTTCAAGATCTTCAAACTATGGTTTCCTGCCAATGTAAAATCGATTGATTTCTCTGTGGTTTATGCATAGTTCAATGTGAACAGTTTGTGTTCTAGAAAGGGTCCTCACATAAGGTTAAGATCAGCAGAGAATTTGATAGGCTAGTACAGCAAGAAATGTTAGCACTTGTGAGGATGGCCATACAGGCCATACAATGGTTTACTTAAACCTACACGGAATACAGGAGAAATCACTTTGCACAGAGAATGGTTAGAATGTGGAACTCGGTACCACAAGAAGAAGTTAAAGCAAATAGTGTGGATGCCGTTAAAAGGAAGTTACACAAACATATGAGAGAAAGAGAAATAAAAATTGAGGTGGAGGGGTTGAAGGAGATTCATGTGGAACATAAATATAGGCTTTCAGCAGTTGAGCTGAGTGGCATTTTACACAATTCTATGTAAATCTTTTGAATAGATAAAGATGATTTCCAGCTACTGTGGGACTCAAACAAATGCCAGACTGTTCAGTGGGAGCAATTTGGACTTTGACCATCATGTGAATATGCTCACATAAAAGTCCAATCCTACCTAAGCAAGTGCAGCTGCAGGGTGATGTACAAGAGAGTGAGCCAAGCCTGAATTGTTTGCTCCTCATACGAGTGATTCTATCAACTTTTATTTTTGCACTGAATTCAATTCCAAAGAATGTTTTTTTCTATCGTTAATTAATCACTTTTCAGCCAACAGATGGGGTGTTTGCTATTCATTAAATCACAACAGTTAGATATAATAGTGATGTTTGCATTAATATAGCGCGTTATCAGGTCAAAAAGTTGAAACGTCTCAAAGCACTTCACACAATGAATTACTTTTCAGGGTGCTGTATCAGTTGTCATCCTTCAGTCATATCAACAATCTCATTTTGTTCAATTGGCCATTCAGTTCAATCAATATTTTCAGTATTTTGGAAAGAGCAAAGAGTTTAAGTAAGATACTCCGCTAAAGCATTTACAGTTTAATATGAAAATGCTCCCATCAGCTGGAAATGGTTACTTAAATTAAATAGTAAGTCTGGATGAAGGAATAATAATTCTTACTGAAATGAGTGGCATTTGATACATATTTACAGAAAAGTGGTAAATCGCCTTTGTTTTTCAGCTTTCCAGTGTTCAATGTACCATTCACTTAAAATATTTCCCATCTTTAAAGAAAGTTCTTAACTGACCCTGGCAAGACCACATTTATTTTCTATACCTAGCTGCCCTGACAAGATGGTGGTGGTCCTTCTGCTTTGTAACAGGAAATTTCAAAATTATAACTCATGATCATTAATCAGCTGAACATTCCCCCTTTCGAACTCGGAAAGTTTACATCTGGATTTCGCCCATGCTTGTCTCTTGCCCTTGTCCTCATTAGACGAAAGGACTGGCATTAACTTTCTGCCTCTCAGAACGGCCCAGGTCAGCCCGAGCTGCACTACATCCAAGTAAGTGCTGTTGTAGTCATCATCATTGTAATGTGGGGCACATGGCAGCCAATTTGTATACAGTACATAGAACATAGGACTTAGAAAAGTACTGAAAATGTGTTGCTGGAAAAGCGCAGCAGGTCAGGCAGCATCCAAGGAGCAGGAGAATCGACGTTTCGGGCATGAGCCCTTCTTCAGGAATGAGGAAAGTATGCCAAGCAGGCTAAGATAAAAGGTAGGGAGGAGGGACTTGGGGGAGGGGCTTTGGAAATGCGATAGGTGGAAGGAGGTTAAGATGAGGGTGATAAGGTGAGGGTGATAGGCCGGAGTGGGGGTGGGAGCGGAGAGGTCAGGAAGAAGATTGCAGGTTAGGAAGGTAGTGCTGAGTTTGAGGGTTGGGACTGAGACAAGGTGGGGGGAGGGGAAATGAGGAAACTGGAGAAATCTGAGTTCATTCCTTGTGGTTGGAGGGTTCCTAGGCAGAAGATGAGGTGCTCTTCCTCCAGCCGTCGACTCATTTCCCCTCCCCCCACCTTGTCTCAGTCCCAACCCTCGAACTCAGCACCACCTTCCTAACCTGCAATCTTCTTCCTAACCTCTCCACCCCCACTCCGGCCTATCACCCTCACCTTATCACCCTCACCTTAACCTCCTTCCACCTATCGCATTTCCAACGCCCCTCCCCCAAGTCCCTCCTCCCTACCTTTTATCTTAGCCTGCTTGGCACACTTTCCTCATTCCTGAAGAAGGGCTCATGCCCAAAACGTCGATTCTCCTGCTCCTTGGATGCTGCCTGACCTGCTGTGCTTTTCCAGCAACACATTTTCAGCTCTGATCTCCAGCATCTGCAGACCTCACTTTCTCCTTAGAAAAGTACGGCATAGAACAGGCCCTTTGGCCCAAAATGTTGTGCTGAGGATTAATCCTAGTGTAAAATAAAATAACTTAACTAGCACCCCTCAATTCACTGCTATCCATGTGCATGTCCAGCAGTCGTTTAAGTGTCCCTAATGACTCTGCTTCCACCACCATCACTGGCAACACATTCCATGCATTCACAACTCTCTGTGTAAAAGAACCTACCTCTGACGTACCCTCTTTACCTTTCTCTCCATATCTTATAACTATGATCTCTCATGCCAGTCAATCCTGCTCTGGGGAAAAGTCTCTGGCTATTGACTCTATCCATTCCTCTCATTATCTTGTGTACCTCTATCAGGTCACCTCTCTTCCTCCTTCTCTCCAGAGAGAAAGGTCCGAGCTTAGTCAACCTTTCTCCACAAGGCAAGCCCTCCAGTCCAGGCAGCATCCTGGTAAGCCTTCTTTGTACCCTCTCCAAAGCCTCTGTATCTTTCCTATAGTAGGGCGATCAGAACAGGACACAATAAGACCCAACAAAAAGTAGGGTGACAATGAGTAGGCCATCATTGCTTTTTTTAAACGGAAGGTTTGCTCAATTAAATACCACTCAGTTATAGCACCATCTACGATCTCAGATCATTGCTGGACCCCAGCTCATAGGTGAGTGATATTGGGGAAGAGGGGGTGGCAAGGTAGACCAGCAGCAAGACTTTCACTGGGTCACCCTTCTTTTTGACACGAATCCCTTGATCAAGCAATGAGTGCCCCTGAACAAGGGACACTGCCCCCCCCCTCCACCCCCAACCCAGCTCAATGACTGCAAGAAACCCATCATATGTTTATTTGAGATCCCCGCCCAACTGCAGGGTCAATACCAGGGAGCAGTGGGATGCAGCCCTTAGTGAGGCATTAATTATTCAGTAAGTGCTTTAACTGATAACGGGGTGGGAAGATCAACCCATCTTATCTTAGGTTTAATGAGGATGGACTTAGGAAGGCAGTGGGATTCCTTCCTGTCAATCTCCTGCCTGATTAAATGCCTCCTACCACCAACTCACCAGGGGGAGAGGGAGGCAATAAATTCTGCGACAACTTTGACGTTGATTTATTGATGTTTTTGTCTGGGACATCCAGGAAGACTCCTTTATTCTTCTATGAATAATACTATTTTGAGTTTTTAATGTCCATATGAGAGGATAGAATAGGTTTCAGTTTGACATCTCACTGAATAACAGCCTCTCTGACAGCAAAGCACCACCTCAGTACTGCACTGGACTATCTGCCTTAAGTCTCTGGAGTGGAACCTGAGCTAACAATCTCTGCCAGAAGAGGCAAGTGTGCTCCTAGCCAAGGGAAACACCATGTTCGAAGAAAGACTTGCTATGTTGTTTCCAATTCAAATGATTTCCCTAGACATTAATTTCATGAAACTCATCCATCCACAGTAAGCCCTCTTCATTTGAAATTTAAATTGCAGGTGGATAGGATAGTGAAGAAGGCGTTTGGTATGCTTTCTTTTATTGGTCAGAGTATTGAGTACAGGAGTTGGGAGGTCATGTTGCGGCTGTACAGGACATTGGTTAGGCCACTGTTGGAATATTGCATGCAATTCTGGTCTCCTTCTTATCGGCAAGATGTTGTGAAACTTAAAAGGGTTCAGAAAAGATTTACAAGGATGTTGCCAGGTTGGAGGATTTCAGCTACAGGGAGAGGCTGAACAGGCTGGGGCTGTTTTCCCTGGAGCGTTGGAGGCTGAGGGGTGGCCTTAAAGAGATTTACAAAATTATGAGGGGCATGGATAGGGCAAATGGACAAAGTTTTTTTCCCTGGGGTCAGGGAGTCCAGAACTAGAGGGCATAGGTTTAGGGTGAGAGGGGAAAGATATAAAAGAGACCGACGGAGCAACTTTTTCACACAGAGAGTGGTGTGTGTATGGAATGAACTGCCAGAGGAAGTGGTGGAGGATGGTACAATTGCAACATTTAAGAGATATTTGAATGGGTATATGAATAGTAAGGGTTTGGAGGGATATGGACCGGGTGCTGACAAGTGGGACTAGATTGGGTTGGGATATCTAGTCGGCATGGACAGATTGGACCGAAGGGTCTGTTCCCATGCTGTACATCTCTATGAGTCTATGACTTTGGTTAGGCCACAGATGGAGTGCTGTGTGCAGTTCTGGTCACTGTACCATAGGAAGGATGTGATTGCAGTGTAGAGATTGCAGAGGGTGCAGAGGAGATTCGCCAGGATGTTGCCTGGGATGGAGTGCTGTAGCTATGAAGACAGACTGGATAAGCTCAAGGTGTTTTCTTCAGAGCAGAGAAAGGCTGAGTGGGGACCTGTTAGAGGGGCATAATGTTGTGAGGGGCGGGCTGGATAGAAAGCAACTGTTCCCCTTAGAGTGAGGATCAATAACAAGGAGTGTACATTTAGGGTGAAAAGCAGGAGGTTCAGAGGGGAATTGAGAAAAATCTTTTTCAACCAGAGGGTGGTGGGCATCTGGATTGCATTCCTGGGAGGGGAGTTGAAGTGGATAACCTCTTGGATAAGCACTTGAAGTGTCATAACATTCGAGGCTATGGGCCAAGTGCTGCAAAGTGTAGATTAGGCTAGCTTTTTGTCACTTTAGAGTCGATGGGATGAAGGGCCTCTTCTGTCCTGTGTGATTCTAAGATATGAAGTCAAGAGTTGAGAAATGAAGGGTACTCAAAATCTGAAGAGAGTACCACATGTTGGAGTGTGATGTCACGAGGAACAGACATTACCCAAGATGCTATGGCTAGAAACAGGTTGATAAGAATGGAATCAGGAGAGTGCAATCCCATCTACTGGTCTTCAGGTCTAAGTCAGTGAAGCAGAGCGTGCAGACAATTGAAGAGGAAAGGTTCACCTTGGTCACAATTGCAACATTTAAGAGGTATTTGGATGGGTGTATGAATAGGAAGGGTTTGGAGGGATCTGGGCCAGGTGCTGGCAAGTGGGACTAGATTTGGTTGGGATATCTGGTCGGCATGGACGGGTTGGACCAAAGGGTCTGTTTCCATGCTGTACATCTCTATGACTCCATGACTCTACCATAACTACAGTTCCACATCTTCTTGCCTACCGTTTTAGATTCTTATAAAAGGGGTCTTAGTTTCTCACCTAGATTTCCTAACCTATAGAGAGTTCCAGTAAGACAGAGATAGGAGAATTGGTCATATTGTCTTCATGAACTGGTGATTCTGAATCTCCCTCCCAACATGGCGCTCATAAGCGCCTAGTCTGAGTATTTCTCTAAATTTCAAGTGTACATATATCCATGATTTTTACATGAAACAGGAATAGTGTAGAAATATTGCTTTGTAACTCAGTCCAATCCAAGCCCATCCATCAGAATTTTTAAGCAGTATTCAAATTGTCCCATCAACCTCATGAAAACAAATCACATTAGTGTTTCGTTTTAGTCTGTGATGAAAAATTATTTAAATTGCAGCTTTTGTAAACCTTCTGCCATTCTTTAAAACCTAACTGAATAGCAATTTTTGTCTATGTCTGATGAAACAATTTTGGATGTTTGTTAAAAGTTCCTTATATAAAGACAAATTCCTGCTGTTGTAGATACATTATCTCCTTTAGATAGATCTAAAAAGGACTGAGATTTGTAATAACTGTACATATTGCAAACAGGAAAAATGCAACTTAATGGAACTTAAAATACAGAACAGTGAAAATACTTGCCAGGTCTGTCAGTATCTTTTAAGGCAGTGAATTTAGGTTGGAGGTTGAAAGTGTAGACATAATCAAATGTGGCAAAGACCAGTGGTGAAAACTTTTACAGGTGTTTATAGGCCCACAGTTAATTTCTAACATTTGTTTGATCTACTTAAATTACTTCAAATTTACAGATATCTCGAAACCATAGATTGCTGAATGATACATTCATAGTAACGAGTGCTAATGGAAATGGATCTTGAATTCATAATATAGTTTATCAACTTGAAACAGACTTATGTTTTCATCAAGTAACTTCAGTAATATTTTTGGTAACTAATAGAAACATAGAAACTTAGAAGATAGGTGCAGGAAAAGGTAATTCAATCCCTCAAGCATGCTCCAGCATTCGATATTCTTTAATGTTAATCTTGATCTCTCTCTCTCTCTCTCTCTGTCTCTCTCTCTGCACCTTCCCAGCAGCAATAACATTGTATCTGATATTGTTTCATTACCTTGATTAACTAATATACTATGATCTGCCTGTAAAGCACATAAGACAACACGTTTCACTGTATCTCATTACATGTGACAGTAATAAATGAAATCAAAATTAAATCAAATCATGTCAAAATATGATCATGGCTGATCATTGAGTTCAATACCCCAATGCCACCCTCCCCCCATTTCCTTGATTCCTTTAGCTCCAAGAGCTATATCCATCTTCTACATGAAAACACATAATGTTTTAGCCACAGCCACTTTCTGTGATAGTGAATTCCACAGGCTGACCACTCTGCAGGTGAAAAATATTCTCTTCATATCAGTCTTCAAAGGTTGATACCGCAACCTTAAACTATACCCCTGGTTCTGAACTCCCTCACTATCGGGAATATCCTTCCTGTCTAGTCCTGTTAGAATGTTATACGTTTCTATGAGATGGCCCCTCATTCTTCTAATCAGCAGCTCTTAAACTTTTAACTGCTGAGAACAGTACAAACTGCCATCGGTAGCTGCTGATTTGATTCTGCAGGAATGTAACAAAGGATGTCAAGGGACTGATTGCATTTATAATACATCTTCTAGCTACTGTAGTTATGACAAAAAGCTATAGTCCTTCGGTTTGAGAATGCAATGTTGTGGGGTTCAGTACATAGTGAGTATTAATGCGAATGTCATGACTGAACAGAATTATCTGCCATCGAACTTCTGTGAATGTCAAACCGCTTCAAAGTCATGTGAAGATTGAAATCAAACCGAAGGCATCAACTTTCTCTTTCATTATTGGGGCATTTCAAGGCTGTACATACATAACCAATCCAAAGCTTGCCTCACCACTACTTGAAATTTCTGTACAATACCACTTTAACATTTCCCTCTCTCTGTCTTTAACTTATTCTTTTCTTTATTCTCTCTTTCATTCTTTCTCCTTTACTTTCTCAACTCAGTCTTAAAAATCTGAACTATAATTAATTAAAGAAACCGACAGACAAATACTATGATTTTTACTCTAGTGACGGGAGAGAGAGAACAGAAGGAAAAAAGAAAACTATTGTTAACTCTTAAGTATTCAACTGTAACCTTAATTACTGTACAATGCAGCAAGTTACAAATCAGCAACTATGAAACAGTTATAAAAAACTGGTAATTGACTAGATGGGATATATATAGAAGTGAAAGGAACCACACAACCTTCGCGCCATCTGTACCAGTCTCTGAGTCAACTTCAATTTTAAAAAATTCAGATTGATTCTGCCAATCTGCAGATAACAGTGTCAGCCTGAACTTGAACTGGACAGACTCATGTTCTTTGAGAGAGCAGGTGCAGCAGAATTTGAGGTGAAAGACACATTTCATAGCTTTCTTTAATATAATAAGCACCTCAAATTTTTTTTGGAACTCACTGTTTCCAATAACTGATAAAATTACTTATATTAAATGATGCAATAAAATCAATTTAGGTGCCATTAAAACATCAATTATTTGCAAGTATGCTGGTTTCCAATGGGAAACAGATAAAAATTTCAGTTGTGAATCTTCAACAAGTCTTTACGAGGTAAAGTGTGCCCTTTTTATGGTATAACCACAATCTATCAATAAGAATTAATTCCTACACAATTTATTGAAAGGGAGACTCTCAGAAGGGTTTGGGTCTAACAATAAATATACAGTTTATCACAGTGCAAAAAATATATCTTTAAAAAGAATATGTTTCCTCTGGGAATAAATTTCTGATGGCAAAATATATTATTCAAATGCCTGTACAGTATTATAATCAAACTAAAATTGCAATTCAATACGATTGGAGATTTATAGTCATGCAATTCCTATTTAAGTGATGAACTGGGTTGATAAAAAAGTTCATTAATTTCTGTAATCATCACAAACCATAGAATAGTGATTATTCATCATAGAACAGATTAACACTTGAAATACGAATGGTTCTGAGATATAGAGTGTAAAATTCTGCTCATAAGTTTATTGTAACACTTAGATAATAGGACTTAATACCTTTACTTACTGAAGGAGCAGTGCTCCGAATGCTAGTGCTTCTAAATAAACCTGTTAGACTATAACCTGGTATTGTGTGCTTTTTAACTTTACTTACCATAGGTTGCGGTATTAGCTCAAAAATAAACAAATGATTTATATCTTTAGTTTGGATAAATATTATGCATTCCAAATGGAATAATCCCTATTTTCTCTTTGGAGATTTGATTGATTTACTTTTTATTCCTTGATGGGATTTGATTATTACCAGCTAGATCTGCAATTATTGTGTCGTCTAAATTTCTCTTTGAGTAGATGATGCTTAATTGCCCTCTCACTTCTGTCTATGTGATGTAGGTCCACTCAGGGTATGGTGGAGAAAGTAAATCAAAGATTCTGACCCAGAAACTGTGAAGAAATGGCAAATTAGTTCTCAGACAGGATGCTGTGTAGCTTGAAGGTGGTATTACCAAGCAACTCCTGCTTTATTGTTAGAGGTTACAGGTTTAGGAGGCGCTGCTGAATAAGCCCTAAGAATTGCTGCAGAGGACTGTGAAGTGGTGGAAGGAATTTTTTTTTAAATGACAAATAAGATCAAAACCGAGCAGATTGCATTTTCCCGTTAGCATAGAGCTCCATTAGTGTTCTTGAAGCTGCACTCATCCAGGCAATTCAATACTATTTCATTATTTTTCTGACTTGTTAATCGTAGATCATGGACAGGATTTGAGGAGTTACAAAGTGAAATACTTTTCATAGAGTTCCCAGCCTCTGTTCTGTTATTGTAGGCACAGTATGTATGAGGCTGATGCATTTAAGTTTTGGCTCAATATTGCTTCTTGGACATTGATAGTGAGTCATTCCACAATGGTCATGCTGTTTAATTCCAAAGGGATGTGTTAGATTCTCTCCTGCCCAATCTACATTGCAGCATGTATAGTATTTTATGTAGTATCATCAGAAATTCATTATTTTCAAAATTCCTTGACTAGTTTTCCTCTTCTTCCACAGCCTGGAGATTTCAATTTAGTGCCAACAAGCAGTTGTTTTAATTCGCCTTTTCTTTCCTGCAGTAAATTTGGGCCTTGATCCTTAATCTCTCAGTAATAAATATAGATCATAGTGTATGAAGGAGAAAGTCTTTATTTATTAGTGCACTTTGCCTCTCTGATTAATGATGATGTTGTCCGCTTTAACTAGTGTTCCAAGTTGAATATTATTTTGTTTGGGAGAAAAGTAAGGAACTATTTTGGTGGCACCAGTGGTGGAGAGTCACTGAAAAATGACCCACCTATACTTTGCAATATAAGAAACTAGTAAAAGCCTCAGAATAACAATATAGTGATTTAATAGTTGGAACTTAAGTAATTACAAGGATTTTTCTTCTAAAGTAATAGATACATTCTCCTGTACTGGAGAACTTAAAAATCACATAGAAGTCTGAAGAATCCAAACAGTAAGGGGTTAAACATTTCATTTCTAATGGGATTGAGAAAGATGACTTACCCAATAGAATCCTGGAGATTTTTTGTGTTAAATAAGCATGTAACATTTTCCAATTAATGCATTTGATGATGGTATACGATAACATGATAATGAACTAATACATTTAATTTAAAAAGTGAAAATGACAATTAAATAGATTAACGAGAGCCTTGCTTTCCATTCTGTTACCTCGGTAGGCCTTTTGTGAGATCCAATCGCCAGCCAGTTCACAGAGAGATTGCATCCTCTCACAGCTCAGTTCTGTAATGTTTAGCTCACCACTCTTTTACAAAAGCAGTCCCTGACTCCGAGTTCTTCTTCTCTTTTCCGCTCCCCTCCTTTTCCATTTCACCCTTTGCCATGTGAACTGCCACTTGCCCACCCATTGGGGGCACTTAAGGTGTTTGATTTTTGTCTCAGTTACTTACCAGGTTGCCAGGTGCTGCTCCCTTTTGGTCCTTTTGAGACAGATCCTGGCAAATGCAAGGGGCTCTGGAGCAATTTGCATGATACTAAAAAGCCCCTCTCCCAATCTCAGGACATGATCAAATATGGTACAGCCAGTAAGGCACGTCTGAAGTACAATTTCTGCTATAAGGGAGGAAGCAACCACTTTGTGTATAGCAAGATCCCACAAACTGCTGTTTTAGCTGGTGTTGGTGGTTCAGGGTTTGTTTTGGCAATGACAACAGAAGGAACTCTACCCTTTGCATGCACGTGAGAGGACAGACAGTGCCCAGTGCCAGCTTTGCTTGGGGTTGTGAAATCAGGGCATACACTTGATACCAAATTCTCTTGACAATTTGTACAAAGAAAGCTTTCACCAAAAGCACTGGTGTAAATGACCAGGTCATCCTTGGTATGGATCTATTTGGGGAGGGTGGTATGGGGGTGGGGGGAATGTGAGAGAGCTAAATGATAGGCAGGACATAATGTTGTTCTTTCAAAGGTGGCACTGAATGCCTACCTCCGCCTGAGAGAGCAAACGCCTTGCCTGAAAACTGATACCTCCGACAGTGCAACACTTTCTGGAGCATCAGCCGAGAGTTTGTGTTCCAATTGTGAACCTTCGCGGTGCAGCGACTGAGCCAGTAAGTTCAATACGATATACTGGCAGGTATCGACAGCACAGAAAGCTCTGGAGGTTCACACATTAGTGATCACTCGTTGCATTTATCCGTTTTCAACGATCGTCCCAATTTCTTCATCTCGAGGGGAGCAGAGATCTAAACACGTTGGTAATCCAACCAGCCTGGTGTTCGATGAGCGAGCTCTTTATTGTTGAGAATGTTGCTGATTACAAACACAATAGATTGCAGAACATGTTAAGGTGAAATGGTATTTTTTTAATTGCGTAACATAGAAACCTTCACCAACTCTGATCACTTTTAAGGCACATTGAAGGTATTTGCAGAGGTTTTCCTGCGATACAGGAAAATTATACAATAAATTATACATTTTTGACTAATGAGCGGAAAGTGGTGTGGGATATGGAAATGAACATTTACCTACGGCCACTTGTAAAGAAATGTTATATGAGATATATTGTAAATATACAGAGTGACCAATTGGCATTTTGTACAAAAACGGATGTTGACACATTTAGATGTAAAATGGCTGGGTGTGTGTTTATTTATTTTAAATCTACACCTATTCAATTGCATCGAATAATTTAACCTACATATTTACACGGCACCAGTTACTTCTTTGGCCGTAGGTGATTTATGAAGCGTACTATTTATCCACATCTTCCAAGTTCGCACCAATTACATTTTGTTTTGTTATATTATGTAAGTTTTGTTTCAATCACTACTTTGTTCACGCTAATTAACTCAATTAATTTAGGGTGAACCAAATGGAACCCGACTGCAAAGATAATGGAGAGAAGTGAATAAACTCCCAAACGGAGAGAGACCGTAGGGAAGGCTTGAATAAAACATCTCCTATACTATCATGGTTATATTCGGTATGGTGTCCATAGGAAAGCAAAGAGTAGGGATCTTGTATTGTTAGATCATGGAGGTACAGGTTTACCTGGGGATCACATATTTTGATTCGAACTATTATTTAAAAATGTGTTTGATTAAATCTGGCAAATCCAACTGTAACCAATCGGCTTCTTAACAATGTACAAAAAATATTCGCTCGTTAAAAGTTAACCTTTCGTACACACTGCAAATATTTCAAATCGGTGCATCGCCCTCACGTTAAAGGAATAAAACAACTTGATAATGTGTGCATAACATCGGAGATGAAAACATATTTTAAAATCTAATCTACAAAAGCATTTATATTATTGCCCTTAATAATAGTACATAACATATCACTAGGGCATGCTACTGTGGACTGGATTTTTAAAAAGAAAATCACAGACATTTTGTGAAATTCCGCGTTTAATTCTGGCCTTTTTGCTGTTTTAAAATAAGCCTTAAACACTATCGACGGATATCATTAATTTCATAAACATGTTCTTTGGCTTAGCCTACCAGTTACTTAAATAATGACATATAAAATTTATAACAAAGCAAAGAACAGCTGATGCTGCCATATATAAATTCATGTTGGTTTGCTCAGCTAATCAAATCCCCTTCCTAACGACTGCGGTCTGGCATCAGCTGGAGAGAGAGAAATGTCCGAGCCCGTGACCTTTCTTCAGAATTCATGTCTATCACCAAAATATAGCAAAGTTGCAGGGGACTGTGGCTGCGACATAAGCTGGGTATGTCACTGGATTTTCCGCTTCCCATATTCGCTGCCCCCTTTATTTCAAGGGAGCAAGAGAAAAAAATCATATCCTTTATTCGCATCGAGTGAATTGGAAGGAGGGGTGCTGGTGGCTGGGTTTCACCTTAAGTTAGTTTGTCATTCAGATGGCGCTTTTTCAAGGTAAAGACTTGCGATGGAGACGGTTATTAATGCTATTTCCACTCCCTATATGTATCGCATTTATCGTTTGGCTTACAATTAACACAGACATTTCTTATTAGCATTAACCTGCCGTTCCTCTCCCCCACCCCAGTATAAAGTAAAGATGATTATAACAGGGGGCGGTTGGTGAATTGCACCGGACAAAACTGCTGTAAATTGATGTGAAGACAAACTCCAAATTGAGTACTTGCATGTGATCCGATTAATTAATTATTTTGTGTGTGTTTGTGTGTATGTCTGTGTGTGTGTATGTGTGTCTGAGTGTGCATGTGTATGTGTGTGTGCGTGTCTGTGTGTCCATGTGTATGTGTGTATGCGTGTGTGTGTGTATGTGTGTGTCTGCGTGTGTGTGTATGTATGTGTGTATGTGTGTGTATGCGTGTGTGTGTATGTGTCTGCGTGTGTGTGTATGTGTGTGTCTGCGCGTGTGTGTGTATGATATTGATTCTCTCCCCTTTTTCCTGTTGGCCACCAGTCCACACTCCTGGAAACGATGAGAGTGGTGTCTCTTTTTCATGTCATTTCTCGCAACAATCTGAATTTTCGAAACTGAGTTTTCTTTTATACCGATGGCTCACGCACACAACCAAGAGTTGGTATTCTCCAAATGAATTCGACATTGTTTGTAACAGTTGAGCTCAGGGAGCGGATCATGTGTAAGATCAAAGCCATCGAGAGCAGTCAACTAACCGTTCAAACCCAAATGGATTAAACTATTTCAGTATTTGGGAAATCACAAATAACAGAAGACGGAAATGACAGGCGAAAATCCGACCTATGCTAAATGGTGCATGTTTCACTGAATACTCAGTTGGAAGTAAAATTGATCACAGGAGTTCCGGCCTGGTGTTTGATTAGAAAGGTTGCCGATCTCGGAATTGTCTTAGAGACAGCATTTTAAAAAATAAATCGCATTTCCAGTGCAAAAAGAGGCCATTCCGTCTGTCTTGACGGTGCCGATACCTTCAAATCACACACAAAAAAACTATTCTGATACGGTTTGACACACCTCCGGGGACAGGTGAGACTTTCTACCCCTGCAGCAGTAGGACGCCTCGAAAGATTTTTTGTTTCGCTTTGAAAAGCTGCCCAATCCTGCACCCTCGCCATAACGTTATAACGCAGCCCCCCCCCCCACCCCCAAAGTGTATACTCAATCGTCCCCAGAAAATACAGTTGACATTGGAGTCAGTTCCTCTTTCTTCCTGTTCTGCTGCCACTGCGGATATTGCTGACTGATATATTTCACATGAAAGATTCACTTATAAACTCACTTTCTTCCCACCCCCAATTCCTCTCCCCCCCCCCCCCCCCCTATTCCTCTCTCCCCCCCCCCCCCCCCCTCACCAAACCCTCTTGCCCCATTCCCTCCCGAGGTTCCCTCATCCTCTCACTCCCAATCCTCCTCCGGGCCTCAGAGAGGGTGATTGGACGAATCAGAGTGCACTATGCAAATACGAAGAGAGAGCCAATGAGGAGCAGGTTGATGTTGCCTATTAATGAGGACTGAGCCAATCGGATTAGAAAGACCCTGAGGCTGCAGCCTGTAATATTTAACAGGAGCTGGTACCTGGGAGGCTGGTAGACAAGAGAGTTTAGAACCAGAATGGACATTATTACATTCAACAGCAATCTTCAAGTGTGATCACGCTCAGGGTCCTTTTTTTGGTTTGTTTTGGTTTTAAAAACAAAAGTTTCACATTTTTTATTCATTTAATTCTCTCTCTCTGGACAGTCCATGGGAGGATCGACTCCAAATTCCGGCTCCAGTTTCCCCATCAGCATGTTGAACCAGCCAGAGTCCAGCGAGAACTTCAGCAAAGACGCCGAGAGGAATACCAAACCCATGCAAGATTTCCCCGAGCTGAGGTATGGCATGCAGGACCGGTTCTACCTAGCGGCTGACCAGTGCCAGAGCAACCCGGACTCTGTCCCTCTCCCGTACCCCAGCCAACACATCTCGGCGGCTGGCATCTCCGTGGGCAACGCCAGCAGGTTCCTGAGTCCAACTTTATCCAACTGCCCTTACCCCGCCACGAGAGCGCAGGTCCCCGGAGCGCCTAGCTACCCAGCCCCCGGGGCTGAGGTCTATTCAGCGGGCACTGACTCCTTCTCGGCCCCGTACGCTCCCTCCTTCCAGCGGACATCCATCTACGGCGTGCCGGGCTTGCAAGCAGCCGGGAAAGTGCAGATTCTCCTCTGCAATTACCAGCTTTGGGCTAAATTTCACAAACACCAGACCGAGATGATCATCACCAAGCAGGGCAGGTGAGTGCTTCTTACACCCGAGTTCTTGTTTATTTGGCGTTCTGTGTCACTCCTCCCAACAACGTTGGAGCAATCCGAGTTAGCGAGTCTGAAATTCGAACGGAACTGATCTGAATCCGAATTGTTCGGCTTCAGGAAGGAACAAATCAAATCTCGTGGAGATTTCAGGTCGCAGGTTCAGGCTGGTCAAACCTGCACCACACTCACTGATCTCTCTCTCTCTTTCTCTCTGTGTGTCCCTCTCACTCACTCGGAACACTCGCTTCATTTCGTGTCTGAGGTTAACTTCTTCAAAACCAAATCTCTGGGTTTCAGGATTACGCTGAGCGCGTGTGGTTTCCAAACTTGAAACACAATCTCTCTCTCTCTCTCTCTCTCTCTCTTTTTGCCCGCTTCTAGACTGAAGATTATCATTTCTACAGCCGATAATGAAAATGGAAGCCTTGCTAACTCCTCCCTGACAGAAACACAGAGTGTGGGTTCGGGGGAGGGGGATTGCTTGACCGCTGCCCGTGTTGTTTTATTTTGGCGAGCGAATGTGCACTCTTTCAAACCGCGTTCCGCCGTCTTTCCAGAGAGACTCACTTCCCTATTGTTCACACACACACACACAGCGTTCCTTTCAGGCGAAATCTATCCCCCATTCCCAAGTCAGCGCGCTTTGTCAATTTCGTGAAACCGGCGAGAATTTCACTTTTACTCCCGACTGTCCATTTGTCCGGACGCCTCCGAAGGGCGGGAGACCCCGTAAATGCCTGAGGAAGGACTGACCCTTCCTGGCTCCCTATACCTGGCCCGGGTAGCTCATGAATTTTGGACAACACCGGTTTGAGCGCCATAAGTTTGGTTATGAACTTCCAGGCCTATGGGCTTTTTTTTCCTCGATCGAGGCAATTTTACCTTGGCTGAAGTCAGACAGATGTCAGGATTAGAGAAATTTCCTTTCAGGAACGGCCGTCCAATCTCCAGGTTAGCATCAGTGTTTTAGCTAAAAGACTATTTCAAATTGACCTCTAATCTAACCCAGGCTGGGGGAAGACTCGCAAAGAGTACAATTTCGTGTCTTGGCCATAAACTGTTTATCTGCTGTCCGACCCTGACTCAGAAACTTTTAAAACATCCAAACTGCATTTGAAATCGCCACCGTCCCTCACAATCCCTCTCCCCAGTGTCTGCACAGACCGTGTTTGCTCAGGCTTTTGTCGTTGCGAGCGGGAGTGATGCATAAATCTGAAGATGTACCCCTTTTTCCGTCTCTACCCTCAGCGGTTGAAATCCGGGTTTGAAAGAGACTGAATGGTAGAGCTCAGAAGATATACCTACTCCCCTCGAATCTGAAACACTTTGTTTTTAATGTAAAAACCGTTCGATGACACAGGTGGCTTCTCACTCTTTCCGAACGCGATCGGCTATGATAAACTGTAGCTTGAATCTGCCTTGGGAAACAGACCTGAAGGCGCACCTGTCACTCACATTTTTCAGAAACACCCAATTTCCTGTAATCGAGGATGACTCCTTTTAAAGACAGTTTTCAAGCACTCTTTATAGGGAGTTGATCGCTCACGGACTGGGGATGTTCAAAGTATTTGTAACATATTTACTCAAACTGAGGGCAGGTCAAAACGGCACTCTCAGCCACTTGTCTATTTCAGCAACTTGCCTTGATGACTGACTCGGTTTGAGGTTTATAAATTTTAATCTGCTCCTTCATTACCCCGAGCCTGTTGCTGCGTGTGTATGTGCACATGTTCCTGTACCACAGCCAATCTGTTAGAGTATGTGGTCCACATAGAGGTTTGAGATTCATTACTCCACTTCATTGGTACCAGTAAACTCGAAGCCAGTTAACCCATTAAGTACTGGACAAAAAACAAGCTTAAGACCCTATCTCTTTTGCTTTTCTTTCTTAAGATGTGACAATTCATGGGAATTTCAAGATCAATGTAGATTCTGATTATCTTCATCACCTTTTGCAACACCAATGATCCACGTGGTACAACATTAATAATATTAAGTAGGATGGATCTATAAAACCATAAGAAATGATGCTACTCATATACAAATGTAAATGTGTTCACCCTCCCAAGCAAACTACACACACACGCCCAGTGCTTCATTCGATTCCCCGTGACCACACGATTTATAATTCATTTTTCAAAATTCTTCCCTCCACACCCCCCCCCCCCCCCCCCCACCCTCGCTTTCTCATGTCTTGACATCTTTGCAACTTCCGCCAAACATCCTGATCAAATTCGCTCTATAAAGAGAGTTTGCCTGGACCTCGGGAAGATTGCAAAGAGAAGGATACAGATCCCCGGCAAACTCTCGCCAGTCACTCCCAAACACATTCCCCACAGGGAGTTGGATTCACCAGCATCAGGGGCTCTTCAGCTTAACCGGAGGAGGGTCACAATTGTAGCTGTTGTATTTTTTGACTGCGTTAGTCCCGTCAGCAAAGCCCAACCTTACATCTTACCATCTGTCTCAAGTCAGCTCCTAATCAACTGGATACCTAGTCCGAGAATAGAATTTGCATGCAATTTTAACAGAACCTAAGGTCGGCGTATTGTAAAATTCGATGCCTGTATCGTATACCCAACTATTTTTCGGGAGAAGGACAAGGTTTCTTTAAAATAAACATTGCCGCATCTTTAAGAATTTAGATACCAACGCAAATAGGAAAGAACCCGCCCTGATATAACGCCCCTCACGCCCCCAGAGCGTCAGCAGAAACGCTTTATAAGCCCAGGAAGTCTTGTCAAAGTGTGGTAACCGGTGTCATGTAGGAAATGGGAGTCTAAATCATTTGCAAAAAGAGACAATGCATCGCAATTCTGCATTTTACACAGAGAAAGAGCATGGTATTTTTTTAAGAGGGGTTGGGTTAGGCTTGAATTCGTAACGTGCAGAATGCATAACGTAAAAATTTCAAAGATACCCAACAACATGCTCTTTTTAAATTCAAATTGATTGTTTTTTACAGTTTAATTTACGTGCTGCAAATTTTTTAAAAGAATTACAGTCAACCTATGAATCTCAGTTTGGGGGAAAGTGTACATACATATGAGTAGTTCCGACTCACTGCATTGGCAGCATGCATTGTGCTTTATGACGAGTTATCCTTATCACTTCTTTCATTTTCTTGTAAATATTTCTTGTAGAATTGATTGATACTGGCGATATTGAGAGATATTTCATCAACCTTTTGAACAAGACTAGAGTAACCAATTGCAAGGAAATTGACAAGAAGATCACTCCCCTCCCCAAATAATCCTGTGCTGAAGTTACACTTTGTAACAACAACTTCAACAGTTTGGGCTTCGCTGCAATGTAGACATTTTCCGTTCTCGAATGTATTTTCTCGAAAAGAATATTTTCTCTCCCTTTTGGATTTTCTGAACTTTACTATTTTTTTGTTTCTGCTTCCCCCCCATTTTCATTCCTTCTCCTCTGTGCCTGTGAAGTTTATTCTCTGTTTACAGTTTATATCGACACCTATAGCCCATTGCGCCATCATTAAATATCTACCTGTACATAAATATCCTGCCTTACAACATTTACTTTTCCCCTCTTTTTCTGCCTCACTGCTTTCCCCTCTTCCTCTGAATCTTTTTTTTTGTCCGTGTGTTTTACCTTATCTCTTGAGTGCAAGCCTGGCCAACCACCTTTCGCGGCCAACACGCTATTTAATTAATTTCAGTCTGTCTGTCTCCCTAAATTTACTTCCCTGTGTTGTTATACTATCCTGGAATTTCTTGAAGAGCCATTTCTGTGTTTTTGAGGTAGTTTCAGCAGGTTATACTGGCCTTGTGTATGTGCGCCTAACCTGCCTGGTTGCTTTCATCTCCATTTTACGGAAATGAATATTAAAAACCGCAAGTCAAACTTTGTTTGCATCTTCTCCCTAGCGTTACATACTCCTCCGTGCGCAGCACCTTCCTCTAGAGTCTGTCTTTTTGCAGTGACCCACTGAGTATTGCACCTCCCACTGGCGAAAGGATGGGGTGTGTGTTTGAATTTTGGACAGACAGTGGGATGGGCCCCCAGAGAGATTAGGGTTCGAATTATATCTAAAACGCGAGCTCCCGCTCCCCCTTGCACTGTCTTCGTCAGAATAGTCCAATGTGAAATGAGTAACCAGGAGGTGATTCATCAAACTGAAATCTTTATTTAAAATGTGTAGGAGTTTATTTTAATTCTCTCCTCTTCAAAGAAATGGCCTTCCTTTCTTTCGCCCACTTCATTCATATCCATGCTAAAGGAAAAAAAGACGCTATGGTACATAGCATTCTATTTCAAAATAAGTCACAGGGCACTCTCAAGTGAGATTTCTTCTAAAATTTAAAAAAAAACTATTTTTTTCAGGGGATTGCACCCTGGTTCAATTTTGTAAAATTTTTTGTTAATTGGAATCTGTAGAGTCTGTCCTTTGTGGATTCAAAATACTTCTTAAAATTGGTCTGGTTCTCAGTTCCTGTTTTGATGCCCTCAAAGTTGCCAAAAGCTATCTGAACTGAAGGGAGTACTCTGCATTGCAGCTCCAACCCTTACCACACTGGACTGTATGTCTTCACTTCTAATAAAACCTGACAATTTTAATCAACCTGCTTGGACATGTTATAAGACACATCTCCATGACCATCATAATCCTGATGTAGTACCTGAACCTAAGGCCTTTTAGCTCAGAGAGAGGGATTCCCATTCCACCAGAAGGATCCCAATTAATTAAGTATAAACAACCCAATTCAAATCGATCTTGCTAACTTAGTTAGACATCGATAAATTATTTTCTTTCTCCTCTGTGTGTGTAACACACTGATACCAAAATACTAACTGAAGGTGCGCATTGTGGCTCAGTGGTTAGCACTGCTGCCTCACAGCACCAGGATCCCAAGTTCCCTTCCAGCCTCGGGGACTGTCTGTGTGGAGTTTGCACATTCTCCCCGTGTTTGCGTGGGTTTCCTCCGAGTGCTCTGGTTTCATCCCACAGTCCAAAGATGTACAGGTCAGGTGAATTGACCATGCTAAATTGCCCATAGTGTTAGGCACATTAGTCAGAGGGAAATGGGTCTGAGTGGGTTACTCTTCGGCAGGTCGGTGTGGACTTGTTGGGTTGAAGGGCCTGTTTCCACACTGTAGGTAATCTAATCTAAAAAGCAGAGAAACTCAGCAGGTCTGGCAAACTTGAAACATTAACTCAGTTTCTCTCTCCACAGTGAGACCTGCCGAGTTCTCCAGCATCCTGTGTTTATATGTCAGATTTCCAGTGTCTCTATGTTTTGTTTCTATTTGACCGAAGACAGATGTGAATGCCAAATGCCAAACACCTGGAAACCAACCTTGCACTACATCTTTGGAAACTTAAGGAATTAAACCTCCATCCGTTCAATGTACTTCCATTATTTTATGTTCACTGGGAAATCCATCCTTTTCTCTGTAATTAGTAGTTAAACCACAGGTCTGTAAAGAGGCAACCATTAGCAGGAACCTTTATAAATGAACGTGAAGCTATTCTGTATGTTTCATAGATTACAAATTTGGAGTGTTCATATCACTTCCGTGTATGATGGTAATATTTTGAAGTATTACAATTACCTCAGCAAACCAGCAAACCAAAGTTTCTATTAAATACAGTCTCGGCTCCGATATATATTTCCATCCTGCATATTCTAGTGTTGGTTCAAGTGAATGTTGAAGACCCAGACAGCCAACATCCTTCCCTTGAGCAACACAGATACGGCTGGTTATCAATGTTGTTTGTTGAAGCTTGCTGTGCACAAAATGGAGGCCAGGTTCACCCATTTAACAACAGCAATAAAACTTAAAGAAATTAGTTGCATGTGAAACACCTTGGAATGTTTCTGAATGACCTCATTGTGTAAATACAAAATATTTTTCAGATATATCAAAATTAATTGTCAATTAGAATTGCATAGATTTAAGTACAGAAGTCGGATATTCAACTTAGAAGATCTATTTCTTAGTTAAGTTGTTTATAATTTTCTTTTAATTTTGTGCCTGGAATGGTTTCTTTTTTCTCCTCAATGTCCACTATTGAAATGGTTCTATTGGAGCTGGCTATCTACCAGCAATGTACCCATATGGCCAATCTTAATACGTCATGTCTAGACAGTGAATGTCAGCAGGTCTTCAGCCAACAGTCACACATGCACTTTCCAGCTGGGGTCACTGGATGGTGACCAGGAGCTTTGGTGAATTATATTTTTCCCATCACTACTTGAAAGGTACTGAGGTCATGTGTGGCAATGCAACTTCTGATGATCTGGGCAAAGATCAGGAATTAAGCCTGAGACAGAGTTTGATGGACCTTAAGTTATATACCTCTTGCAGGAAGGATTGGAATGATAAATTGCAACAATGGCTCGGAGACTTAGCAGATTGTATGATCAAATGCAATGGCCCATTATTAATATCCAGAATGTGTTACTTTTGTATTATCCCATTGGATTCCACTGCGATATATATATCAATGAAGTATAATAGCCGATGCATGCATTTTTTTAACTCTGTCCACATTAACTACAAAAAATACAGTAAAGATTTTGTCCATAATTTCATTGATTATTTTCATAGAATTTCATAGAATCCCTACAGCAAAGACTTTTGTTTATGTTGAGAGAAATATTTTGCTTTACATTAAATCAAAGTGTATTACACCGGCAGGAGCACATTGAAAATGTTAGTGCAGCAATAGAATCTTTCAGAGGAGCAGCAATCTTTCTGGAGACTTTCTTGACTATAGGATGTCTGCAAGCAGGCTACCTTGAACCGAAGGGCAGTCATTGTTGCAAGGTAGAATAGAGCTCTCATGGACAGCAATGTGACAATTATCAAATAATCTGCCTTTTGTGATATTGATTCAGGGATTGATCAGGAAACCAGAACTACCTCTCGCTCTCTTCTTTAAAATGGCACAAGTGCTGTTTAAAAATGTGGTTTAAAAAAAATTGTACGTACTCATCACTTCTGAATGTGTGGAATATAGACTGTGTTTATGAAGCCATTTTACCTGCAGGTTACTGTATCCAACCTTAATAGTCAGTCAATCTATGAACTTTAAACCAGCATTGCTTTCCAAGATTAGAAGGTATTTCTGAATACATCATGATCCAGATTTGTGCAGCGATCAGCAAAGCAATCTTTGCTATCTTTGATAAACTCATCATACTAAAATATTTTGAAAGGTTAGTTAAATATCAGGCCGACCCATCTAAATACTTGTGAATTATCATTGCAGTCGTTATAAGTTGCTTGACACACTGAAGGCTTACAGCAAGTTTATCATCATGATCTACTAGTCTCTCTAGTATTCAGGTATATTATAGGCATTGTACTGTTTTAATTATGTATCTTTCATTTAATCATATCTTTTGTATGTGACTGTTGTACTATCTGGCTCCTTGACTGACCTGTTATTTAGTGTGCTTGATATGACCATGTGTGTTCCTGCATAGTGAACGTTATGTAAGGAAACCTTTACAGTAATATCTAGATAAATGCCCACTTAATTTGATCAAAAACCTATGTCCAGATATACATTTAACATTAGAGCAGATGAATGCAGGGGAGATTTTGTAACCAAATTAAGTACTGTACATTGACAGGAAATGCTTAGCGAGTCAAATAGAATGGAAAACTGAATAGATGGTTATAACATTTCAAACAGCTTTCAATTTCTAAATGTTTAGGCTGTCTTTTAGCCGCATTTGGTTGTTGTTTAATTTGTTCTTTCATTTTGATTTCCAGGATGTAGCATTCTCCTCCCCACCCTCATTTTAGCTCTCGTTACCCAGGCTAGACTCTGTGTGTCTGTGAATGAACGTATGTGAATGAGATCATATGCTACTGCACTTTGCCGAAGTACTGCCTGGTGTTTATTTTTCAGTGCTTAGTGTTAAGAGTATATCTCATTTGGCCTGTGCAAAGTTCTTGTCAGCTCTGTAGTAGCACGTGTTGGTGTTGTTCTGGGAGTAGCTGAACTCTGCGTTACCCCAGTGCTGTCAGGAGACATGTTTATAAACCTGTTCAATGAGCCACGGCATTGTCAGCCCTGCAGCTAGATGAGACTTAGCTTCTTAGAAGCAACCTTTCCTCCAACCACATTAAATATGAAATAAAGCCCACTTAGGAGGGCAGGATTTCAAATGGCAATGTCCAAATATTGTAGCTTTCAACATTTGGTTATTGTGCATCTTAAGAACCACAATTTTTGCAGTAATTCACAGAATCTAGACAGGAACAGTGTTTTATATCTATTTACACAGGGTAGAAAGATTGATACATATGCGTGTATAATAGGAGGGAATTTCTAAATTTAAATGAGTCCTGGAATCTAATCTGAATAATGTTACTAATTGTTTTGTAGCTTCTCCCAATACCTATTAGTGCAACCAACATTAGCAACTATTCCTTATCTGAGCAATACAAAGAACAGTTTACAATCTACATCAGCAAGTTATTCAGTCAGTAAAGCTATGTTTCATCAGTTGGCTTTTGAGAATGCCCAGGAGGTAAGCCACCACCCAGAAACATAACTCCGAAATCTGAACGTGTGCCTCAAGCCAAAACCTTCTTATGTTAACTCTGTGAATGATAAATATATTGTACTGTACTCATGATTTGGAGAACAAACTTTCCTTTTTCTATAGAAGGTGCTATCCAAACTCTGTCAGTATTTTGATAAAATGATCAGTCTTCTTGTAGAATAAATGATAATTATGGATAAACTAACTGACCAGGACCAGGAAGTGTGACAGGGAGGTGGGTAAATTAAAGATAAGCCTCATTCCTACTCCCCAACTAATATCCACTGTGTCAAAGGGATTGTGTTGGAGTCTCACTGTTTATATCAATGACTTGGGTGGAGGGACTGAACATATTATTGCCAAATTGACTGGTGACTCAAAGATAACTAGGAAAGTAAATGTTAAAGAGGACATTAAGAAACTACAAAAAGAAACAGAATCGTAGAACCCCTACAGCACAGAAGGAGGTCATTCGGCCCATCAAGTCTGCACTGACCCTCCAAAGAGCAGCTCTAGATGGTGAGAGAATGCAGAGGTCTGAGATGCAGAGCTTGAACTGAAAAAAAATTGTAGATACATCAAGTAATTAGGAAAGCCGATAGAATGTTATCACTTATCGTGAGAGGAATTGGATGCAAAAGTAGTGAGGCTACTTTTCAGTTATTCAGGGTATTGATAAGACTACATCTGGAGTACTGTGTACAGTACTGGTCACCTTACTAAAGGAAGGATGTAAATGCATTGGAAACAGTTCAGAGAAAATTTGCCAATCTAATATCCAGAATAGGTGAGTTGTCCAATGAGGAAAGGTTAGATTGTTTCAATCTGCTGTTTATAGTTTATATCCACTGGATCTTAGAAGAGTAAGAGGAGACCTGATCAAAACATATAAGATCCTGACTTGACTGGGTAGATGGGAGAAAGTAGAAATTGGGATTGCAGTTTAAAAAATAAAACAGAAGAGGCAAGAAGCTTTCTTACAAAGGTCTTGGTGTCTTTGTAACTCTCTTCCTGAAATTGCAGCAAAAACAATCCTTGAATATTTCTAAGGCAGAAGGGAATACACTTTTGGTAAGCAAGGTCTGAAAGGTTATCAGTGGCAGACGGGAATGCAGATTTGAGGTTACAATCAGATCAGACAGGATCTTAATAAATTGCAAAGTGGGCTCCAGGGGCCAAATGGCCTACTCCTGCTCCTCATTTGTATATTTGTAAGTACAACAAAACCAATGAAACCCGGTAAAGGTTTTACTGTCTAGTCCAGTTTAAGGGCATTAAGGCCAATAGTAGTACCCTGAGGCTTACTGTCCCCTTCAAACTTTCAATCAAGCCAACTGAGTCAAGTGGCCACCATAATTCTAAATGACATAACTGCAGTAAGGGAACAGCCCTTGAATTGCTGAAAACTACAATGTTCCCAAATGGATTGAATGGCAAGTGTGCCATCCAGGATGATAGAGACGGAAGAAAGACCCAACTTCCCAGTCTGGATTGAGTTCATTGATTGCAGGCAAATGTCAAAAGCTTTATCTGGCTTTGACATAGGCCTAAGGAGGTTAAAAGTGTGCCAGAGTTTCCATATGGAGTACTCTCCAGAGCCCATACTACTATCCATCCCAAACATGATGTGACATTAAGACTGGATAGGCACTAGATTTATTTAGCCTTCAGTGGATATCCACTAACAAATAGAAGGGAAAAATTGAGGGTAGTGATGTTGGAAGAGGAGAGGACGGACCAATACCATACTGCAGTACTGTACTAATCATATTAATCAGGTCATTCAACCTCAAGACCTCTTATCCCTTTACACCTGTATTTACACACAGCACTTTTTAAAAATGCAGACGTCAGCAAATTTACCACATCAGAACAAGTTCTATAAGCAGATAAGAGACTGAACAACAACTTGCATATTCTGCAAAAATAACTTTAAAATAGGAAGGGGTTACAATGCAAGAAAAATTGTCTTGCTAAAGCAATAGGCACATTGAATATTGTTTTAAATTGCTGCAGAAAACACTTAATTACATCAGTAAAGTTATTAATTCACTTTGTCATTCTTAAAATAGCAAACAAAGGAACATTACACAAATGGTGAAATGCAAATTTCACAAATAGTAATTTCAGGGGCACAGATTTCTAATACCAGACCTAACTAACAAAACCATTGGATTCTGAAAAAAATGTGAAACATTAGTCTATAGTTGTTCAAAATTATCACTGATGTTTGAAAATCCTTCCATGAACTAACCAGTCCCTATCTCTATAATCTGTGTCAGCCTGATTAAATTTTTTGTATTTCCCCGATTCTGATCTCTTGGCACGTCCTGATTTTAATTGCTACACAACTTTTGATCATGTCTTTAACTGACTAGATCCTAAACTCTGGAATTCCTACTCATAACCACTCCATCTCTCTACATCTCTCCTTACCTTTATGATGCTGCTTAAAACCAACCATTTAATCAAGCTTTGGTTTCCTATCATAATATCCCTTTAGCTAAGTAATCAAATTTTTTATAATGGTTCTTATATTGGTTTACTACATAATTGTACAAATGCATGCTACTGTTGTTCCTTCACCTCATACAATGCCTGAATGGATAGTTGTTGTACAATAATTTCATTTATATCATTACAGTTTCAGACTTTCTTGTATATTTTTCCAAAAAGTTACATTATTCATACATTTGTAAAAATACATTACAAAGCATTTCAATTTCAATATTACACAATTTGCAATAAAATTAAACTTTTACAAGTATTCGAGACACAAGAGTAATCGTATAAACTCAAGTTTCACTCTTGAGATTAATGGAATGACTGTCCGATCCTACCCCCAATCAATGCGATACCACTTTCAGATTTACTTCACATGCAAAAAAAAGTATGCAAAGATAGTTCTGCAGATTCTAATTTGGTATGGGAAAGGTTAACCAGTTGTTCTGTATTTGAACCATTAAAACATCAGGATTCCTCAGGGGCTTGACAGGATAAATGCTGAGAGGATGTTAACCCTCACGGGAGAGTCTAGAACCAGAAGGCATAGTCTCAGAATAAAGAACCGACAATTTAAAACTGAGATGAGGAGGAATGTCTTCTCTCAAATGATCAAAGATGAATCTTTGGATTTCCTTGCCACAGAGTCCTTGTGTATATTTAAGGCTGAGATAGATTCTTGATCAATAGAGAAATCAAGAGTTGTGGGGAAAGAGCAGGAAAGTGGAAGTGAGGAGTGTTAGATCAGCCATGATCCTATTGAATAGCTGAGTAGGCTTGAGTAATTAAATGGCTTATTTTGTTCCTAATTCTTGTGGTGTTATGGTCTAATAATTGATGATTCTTATTTTGGTGCCAACAGGGATAACTGTTTTGTGACCTCTTTTGCTTAATATCTTCCTAAATGATCTGGAGCTAGAAGTCACAGTTACAGGGGCTAGACATTCAGATGATACATAGTTAATAAAGTTGTTCAGCTGAAATATTGATAGGATGTGCTGTAAGATTTGAATGTACTAGAGAGTTATGGGAATTATAGTAGATTCAATTTAATATAGAGAAATGTAAACTGCCTCACGAAAATACACAACGGTCATTTACATAGAAAGAAAATAAGGTGCATGGGAAGCGAATACAACACTGACAATCCTGATAGATAGTGAATTGGAACAATTGCAACAGTGCTCACTTGCATTTAGTTAAGTAAATTCAGTTTCTGGGGAAATCTTAAACATCAATGCACCCTGTATAACCAAAATAGTGAAATAATCCTGACATATTCCATATCATTGATCCATCTAAACTTTAGCCTTTACAATAACTGCAGGTTTTATCACTTTTAATAATAACAAGTAATCACTATGATTAGTTAAAAGTTCAATTATTTCAAATGACTACTGGAAAATAAACTATATGGGTTGTGGCCACTTTAGGTTGGAATTCCTATATTAACGACAATTGCTTATATATGCGATTGCACAATACAATGTTACGACTAATGGCTAATAAGTCAGAGAATTAGCCCAGAAAATATAGTATTGTAAAAACAAAATGTTGAATTACCTGCAGTTTAGTGAGGTGAAACAAATTGCATTTGGGAAGTAAAATGTATGGCAAGTGTTAGGTTCATGAATCTATGTAGCCAGTTGTGCGCCTATATTCTTTATCAACAGAGTACAATTCTGCAATTTCACTTTTGATTCAATAGCCATTCCTAGTATTTAAATTGAAAATAGACTTAGTAGATTATTAAACTGTAATGTTTAGTCTTTCTTTGGCTAACCTTTCATTCATCTCTTATTGTCCCTTTCTTTGGCTTTGTCAATTTTTGCCTGAAAGATTTTAATTTATAAATACTTGGGTCATTTTATAACATTCAGAGGTTAAATCAGTTAAGTCAGCACAAACCGAGAATTTAACTTTTGACTTCCAGGCCTGTGTACCTCTGTTTCTCACTAGGAGATAAATTTACAAGAAACATCCAAAAGTCTTTGAAATTTACATTCACAGAGCTGCAAGTAATCATTGATCTTGTTTGTCTAGTCCCAAAGCATAAATATGCTCTCATCAGCGATTAGCTGGAAGCCAATTTAAACTCAATGACATTAGTTTCAGACAGCTTGTTCTTAAATATATAATTTACATATTCAGCAGCTTATGTTCTATGTGTACACTGCAACCCCGACCTGAACAATGCGGGGATACCTAACATTTAACTTTCACAGTCTCATTTCCAGCCAGGTTCGTATTTATATGTTGCAAATTAGTCATAATGCTCACACCAATAAAATAATTTCATCACCTCCTTTACACCAATTTAAATGTGTTTTTCTAGATGAATATAAGTTGCAATCCTGTGCATCCACAGTGCCTGATTAACATTCTTATTAATGCAAGTTAAAAAATTCACAAGAATTGGATTGAATGCAGTTCTGTTACAACAACTTCAATTTACTTTCTCTTTCACCAAGCAGAGCAGGCATGAACAAGAGTTTGTGTAAAGCAAAGATATTCATCAGGGCAAATAATCTTCATTTTTAGTGAACAGATATATGCAATCTTCTCCCAATTTGGCCTCATGTCAAGTTAGTACATTAATTTAAATTCTTATCCTCACCTTCAAATCTCACTGCAGCCTTGCCTTTTCTTTCCTCTTTCCCCTCAAATTCTGTAATTCTCGAAGGATGCTTTCCTCAAATGCTATCCTCATGCATATTTCCATCAGCTCACTCCATCATTGGAACTGTGTCTTTAGCTGACTTGGTTTTGGAATTCTCATTCTAAACCTCTCCACTTCTCCCTCCTTCACATTCCTTAAACCCTTTGACCTAATGTTCAGCCACCTTTTCTAATGTCCCCTCTATTTGAAATCTGATAAGGTTCCTGTGACTCACATTAGGGATGTTTTACCAAAAGTATGGTGCTATAATGGTTTTGATATTGTTGCAGCACCAGTGAATGGAGACACAGAGTTTCAGAGTTCTATGTTTCAGTATATTCCAATTTGGTCATACATTGTTGTCATGAGTGGTTGGCTCACAATCAACAGATTAATTGTCTGCCCTGATGTCAGGAAAGAAAGGTTTACAAAAAGAGAAGAGAAATGGTTCCAACATATTTAATGCAATAATATTGTTCTGAGTTCAGAAGACACAAGATAGTTTACATGCATATGTTGTAGCAAGGAGAACCTTCTTTGGCACTAGTATTTTTGCAATGTATTCAGCAATATATTATCAGTCATACATTTGCATACTGTTGTTAAACAAGGAACTTGCATTTACATAGTACCTTTCATAAGTTCAGGACAACCAAAAATGCCCCTCTGGCAATCATTCTGAAATATAATCATTGCCCTATTTTTGAGAAATGTAGCAGATAATTTGTGTCCAGCAAGATCCCACAAGTAGCGACAAGATAATGACTTGGTAATCTCTTTAAGTGATATTGATTTGAAGGATGAATATTAGGCTCGGGAAAATTTCACTGTTATTCTTTGAAATATTGCCATGCGATAGAGAGCTGGCAGGGTCACAACTTAATAGACAAAAACCGAACTAACTACAGATGGTGGAAATCAGAAAAACAAACAGAAATTGCTCGAAAAGCTCAGCAGATCTGGCAGCATCTGTGGAGAGAAATCAAAGTGAAAGTTGTGGGTCTAGTGACCCTTCCTCAGAACATTCTGAGTTCTGAGGAAGGGTCACCTGACACAGATTTTAACTAGGATTTCTCTCCAGATGCTGCCAGACCTGCTGAGCTTTTCTAGCAATTTTGTCCCAGTTTAATAGCTTACCTGACAGATGGTGCTCCCAACGGTGCAGGACTCCTTCAGTACATTGTACAGAAGATACAACAGAATGACGGGTGTTAGCATAGGCAACCCAAGATTTTGTTCTGGTGTCTGAGATTGCAGATTGGACTTTCTGATCCTCCCCCATTGCCAACAGTATTGATTGTTGTTTTGCATAAGTCTTAGAACTATCTTCAATAAATATTACCGGTCATAGATTGCTAGTTTACACAGTTGAAATATTGGATATAATTAGAGGAATTCATCAGAAGTTTTCCATGTGTGTTGTAGTTCAGGACTATAAATAATGATGATGGAGGTTCTAAATTTCTTTCCATCACATGTGAAAGTACACAATTAGTCCTAAGCATGCTGCAAATATAATACTGAATTACCAAGGTACATCATAAATGCACAAATCAACTGGTTCATTCAAGAAAAAAAATTAGACACCATGAATTGTGAGCCAGCATAAGCTGCTGGTAAATGTAGAACACTGCCATTTACTTTGAAGAAATGGTTACTTTTATGATGGTAAAATGTAAAGTATGTAGATTAGTTTGATCTCAGAGTAGGATAAAAATTCGGCACAACATCGAGGGCCAGTACTGTGCTGTACTGTTCTATGTTTTATGTTCTGTTGGTGCAGCGATGATGCTAACCAAATTTTTTTATTGCATTTCTGAAATGTTGTGAGCTCCTGTGCATTGCTAGGTTAATGCATTTTGTTTTTCCCTGCAAAGTATCTGGGAATACTGTTAAATGCATTTTCCTGGAATCATTCTGATTGGGAAGGTATAGTTGGGGGATGGACTGAGGGGTGTACAGGGAATGAATACTATGGAAGCCTGACACAGAGATCTCAATTTGATAGGACGTAAACCAGCAGATAGGATAGGATAGGATATAAACCAATGGGTAGTGAAGGTGCCTAGGCTAGACAATTTGCTTCTGCCAATAGTTTTAAGTGTTAACTCTAATTAACAGTGTTTAAATATTTAGATGGCATTTAAGATTGCAGTTTGGTCAACTGAATCTCAACATTTGAATTATCTACCCCTCTGTAGTGACATTTAATGTCTTCAGGAGACTGCAGTGGTTTTTCAACACATTAAAAACAGCAGAAAACTAGATGGTCCAGCACCAAATATGGTTTTACTAACAGGAGCAAATAATCACGGTTACAATTGAAATAGTTCTCTAATGCATATAGCAAAGGCCAAAGGTGCTTTGACTTCACTGCATGATTTTTAGATTTGAAAGCCAAAAGCTTTTTTTAATCAGTGAACTAATTTTATGTGATGAATCCGTATGGTTATATACAGTCATGTCATATTACCCTTTCACTATCTTTCTGCATCACTGTGGTCTGATGTATAATTTGTTGACTGTTTGAAAACTAAAGCAAATCCATTCTGTGAAGTCGTGTTTAGCAGCAAGTGATGCAATGGGAGGTTGACACACACCCGAAATTTTGCATTTGTGAGCTCTGAGCATTTATGGCAGTTGTGGAGCTCCAAGCCAGTGAACAGCTTCATGGCAGCTTTTTAACTCCTTTCATTTCTCTTTCAAACTGTCCGGTGCAGCCGAAATTGCAACAGGATTTGTGTCCTGCGGCAGTGAAAATGATCCACTGTTAGAGATCTCATCTGAATCCTCGTTATCCCACGGTCTTCCTGTCCCTTCCTCTCACAGACTGTCCAGCTTACTCCCATAAGACTATATCAAATAAGAACAGGAATAGGCTTTTCGGCCCCTTGAGCCTGTTCCTTGATTCAATAGGAGCACAGCTAATCCTACACTTGTCTTGTCCATTTTCCTGCGTTTTCCCTGTAACCCTTGAATTTCCTCTTAATTAAGAATCTATTTCAGCCTTAAATGTACATTCTAACCTCATAGCTCTATGGCAAGGAGTTCCAAAGAACCCGAGAGAAAAAATTCCTCCTTACCTCACTTTTAAATTTGTCACCCCCATTATTCTGAGACCATGCTCTCTTATCCCAGACTGCCCCAGGTGAAGAAACACCCTCTCAGCATTTACCCCGTCAAATCCCTTAAGAATTCTACATGTTTCAATGAGATTGCCTCTCACAGACAGCAAAGTGGTTATTAACGACTGGATCATGTTGGTTCATGATAGGTATTGGCCAGGGAACTGGGCAGAAGTCCCTGAAATGAAAACAAAACACTGGAGAGACTAAGTAAATCAGGCAGCACCTGTAGAGAGAGAGAAACATAGTTAACGCTTTGAAGGCTGAGAAGAGTCATATTCAACTTGTGTTGCATTGACTGTGTTTCTCCCTCCACAGGTGGTACCAGAGTTGCTGAGCCTCTCCAGCATTTTTCGTTTTTATTCTTTTTTAGCCCCAGCCTCCATAGCACTTTGCATTTTACAGAAAAACCCTACTGTTCTTCAATTAAGGGCCTCAGCATTTTTTTCCTCGAATTATAGAACCCCAGACCTAATGCTCAATTTTCTACAGAAGAGCTGGAACCTACAAGATTCAAGAGATGCGATTGTTACTGAGTCATAGTAATCATTCAGGGTCTGCCATTCAGTACTCAACTCAAGATGGTTTTGATGGTCCATACCTATTGGACTGATGGCATTTCAAACCTTCATGTGACTTGCTGGTGACAAATAAAGAAACTGCTTTACTGAATCATTAGGTGTCCATTTTACCACAGGCCCCTCCAATTGATTGTTATCCCATTGTGATAGAACCTCGCAGCCCTTCCCCCGCCACTTCACTGAATGTTTGAGATTTTAGATTATTGCAAGGCTCAGTTTCATTTCAAATTGACATTTTCGTCGGAAACTAGTAATGGAACTTGGCTGTTGTATTTTCTTTCTCCGCTCGAGTGGTTTTTACTGAAAACGTTTCAATCATGTGATCCACTACGCTTTCCTGTACATACCAGAGCGAGCAAGTCAGAAAAGCCAATGAACCTTAGCCAGTTTCCTCACTCAGTTTGTTACTCTGATTACTTGATTTTATCATTTTTAAAAATAGGTTTACATTATTTGAAAATTGATCCAATTATCGAAAATATATCCAATGCACAATCCAATTTCAAAATTATTGAAGTCAGGCACAATACATGATGCATCTCCAGTTATCTGTTGCTAGTCATTTGACAAGTTGGGTTGGGATATCTGGCTGGCATGAACAGGTTGGACTGAAGGATCTGTTTCCGTGCTGTACATCTCTATGACTCTTAAGACTAAATGTTAGCTGAATCAGATTCTGATGAACCTTTTAAAACCAAGGCAGCTGTTCTCATCTACTGTTCCAGAATCATCCCAGTCCTTAACATGGATCTCCCCCTATGCTTTCTACTACCTCCTGATAATTGGCACCCACCTCCAGATCGCTTGTTCCTATTCCCAGTAAACTCATTGACCCAGCAACTTCCTCTCCTGCCTTCCACCCCATTGTTGGCCAAGACTGTTAACATTCTCACTATTAGTTGTTGTCCCTCTCTCCTTTTAAATTTGTGACCATCACCACCCTCAAAAAAAAAACATTGTACACACCATCGTTCCAAACTCCTACTCCACTTCCTGTTCCTCTTCAAAGTCTTTGAAGATGTTATGGCCTCCCAAACACTGATCTTTCACTGAACGCTATGTCTGAATCCCTCCAATCAGGTTTCTGCTCCTATCACAGTACCAAAACAACTCTTATCATATGACTGTGACCAAGTTGAACCTTTCCTCTTCAATTGTCTGCACGCTCTGCTTCACTGACTTTGACCTGAAGACCAGTAGATGGGATTGCACTCTCCTGATTCCATTCTTATCAATCTGTTTCTAGCCATAGCATCTTGGGTAATGTCTGTTCCTCGTGACATCACACTCCAACATGTGGTACTCTCTCCAGATTTTGAGTACCCTTCATTTCTCAACTCTTGACTTCATATCTTAGAATCACACAGGACAGAAGAGGCTCTTCACCCCATCGACTCTAAAGTGACAAAAAGCTAGCCTAATCTACACTTTGCAGCACTTGGCCCATAGCCTCGAATGTTATGACACTTCAAGTGCTTATCCAAGAGGTTATCCACTTCAACTCCCCTCCCAGGAATGCAATCCAGATGCCCACCACCCTCTGGTTGAAAAGGATTTTTCTCAATTCCCCTCTGAACCTCCTGCTTTTCACCCTAAATGTATACCCCTTGTTATTGATCCTCACTCTAAGAGGAACAGCTGCTTTCTATCCAGCCCGCCCCTCACAACATTATGCCCCTCTAAAGGCTGAGTGGGGACCTGAAAACAGGTCACCACTCAGCCTTTCCCTGCTCTGAAGAAAACACCTTGAGCTTATCCAGTCTGTCTTCATAGCTACAGCACTCCATCCCAGGCAACATCCTGGCGAATCTCCTCTGCACCCTCTCCACTGCAATCACATCCTTCCTATGGTACAGTGACCAGAACTGCACACAGCACTCCATCTGTGGCCTAACCAAAGTCATAGACTCATAGAGATGTACAGCATGGAAACAGACCCTTCGGTCCAATCTGTCCATGCCGACTAGATATCCCAACCCAATCTAGTTTCACTTGCCAGCACCCGGTCCATATCCCTCCAAACCTTTCCTATTCATATACCCATCCAAATAACTCTTAAATGTTGCAATTGTACCATCCTCCACCACTTCCTCTGGCAGCTCATTCCATACATGCACCACTTTCTGTGTGAAAAAGTTACCCCGTCGGTCTCTTTTATATCTTTCCCCTCTCACCCTAAACCTATGCCCTCTAGTTCTGGACTCCCCGACCCCAGGGAAAAAACTTTGTCCATTTGCCCTATCCATGCCCCTCATAATTTTGTAAACCTCTATAAGGTCACCCCTCAGCCTCTGACGCTCCAGGGAAAACAGCCCCAGCCTGTTCAGCCTCTCCCTGTAGCTGAAATCCTCCAACCTGGCAACATCCTTGTAAATCTTTTCTGAACCCTTTCAAGTTTCACAACATCTTTCCAATGGAAGGAGACCAGAATTACACACAATATTCCAACAGTGGCCTAACCAATGCTCTGTACAGCCGCAACATGACCTCCCAACTCCTGTACTCAATACACTGACCAATAAAAGAAAGTATACCAAACACCTTCTTCACTATCCTATCTACCTGCGCATCCACTTTCAAGGAGCGATGAATTTGCACTCCATGGTCTCTTTGTTCAGCAACACTCCCTAGGACCTTATCATTAAGTGTATACGTTCCGCTAAAATTTGCTTTCCCAAAATGCAGTACCTCGCATTTATCTGAATTAAACTCCATCTGCCAATTCTCTGCCCATTGGCCCATCTGCTCAAGATCCTGTTGTAATCTGAGGTAACCCTCTTCGCTGTCCACTACACCTCCAATTTTGGTGTCTTCTGCATACTTACTGATTGTACCTCTTATGCTCACATCCAAATCATTTATGTAAATGACAAAAAGTAGAGGGCCCAGCACGATCCTTGTGGCACTCAATTCCAACATAACCTCCCTGCTCTCATAATCTCTGCCATGGTTGATAAAGGCAAGTGTCCCACTTGCCTTCTTAACTTCCCTATTAACCTGTCCTGCCACTTTCAAGGATCTGTGGACAAGCACCCCAACATCCCTCTGTTCCTCTTATGTAGATCTGTCAAATTTTAATTTAAACTGGGATAATTATGGGAATGCTTATTATATTGGTTGTGTGATATAAATGTTAATTGTTATCATTTTATCCAAGGACAGTTCCTAATTTTCCAGCTAATTTTTGATAGAATTCCTTTCCTTATCGGGCTATTTCAGTTTCATATTAAATTATTGGTTGTAGCATTTTTGGAAAAACACAGCTTGACTTTCTTAATATTTTCCTGCATCAATGAAATGATTTCGGTAACCCTAGAACATCCAGAAGTGTTTTAAGAAAAACAGTATGGCCATTACTGTAATGTTTGGAAATGTGGCAGTCATTCTGCACACAGCCAGATCCATAAATATATAAATATATGTACATGACAAACTAGGAAATTACAATGATATGGGTGGAGGGGCTTTCTTTGGTCAGGAGATCAAACTGTTAGGGGGTTCTGATTAACAATTGTGTCCATCTCTAGTAATGATAATCACAGTGACAAATATAAAGTTAAAACTAAAGACTATTCCTTCAACAATGTGATTCTAGACTGAGTGGCAGAAAGAGCATTATTTTGTCAAGCAGTTCATTTTTATTCTCTTTTAAATCAGCAGAATGTTGACCTTTCTTGTTCCCCTCTTTTTCCAGGCGGATGTTTCCTTTCCTGAGTTTTAACATCACGGGGCTGGATCCTTCTGCTCATTATAATATTTATGTGGATGTTGTCCTGGCAGATCAGCATCATTGGAGGTACCAGGGAGGAAAATGGGTACAGTGTGGCAAAGCAGAAGGCAACATGCAAGGTTAGTGTGCCAGAGGCTACAGGCATGAACATCTGTGGGCACTTTACCAGAATAGTCTGCGCTGCGCTTTAAACCCTTTCATATGGAAAGGGTATACTGTACACGTGGTCCAAAACACGTAATTTCTTGGCGGTATGGTTCACATTTTGTGCTGGAAATTAATCTGAGGAGGTAGCATAAAATGGAGTGCATCAGATCAGCTAGTCATTATGTGTAGCCATTTAGTTCCAGTGCAGTCAATGACACTAAATATTAGGCACTGTATATAACAGGCAGCTAATCGGATATCACCCATTTTCGGGTACTGCCCATGATAATTTCTAGATGACAGACTTTATAGAAGACAGCTGCCACTAGACCTTGTGCACAGACACAGATACATATATAATTCTGTAGCCTCACTCTTGGTGGAAACGGTTTTGCTTCAGTGGTTTCACTTAACATTCTGTAAGATATATGCTGCAGGATAAAACAAGCTCATGCCACCACACTTTAATGTTAAGACCAAGGGGTAATATTAAATATTAAATGTTATCAGATACTTGGGGCATATGATAATATAACACTGCATCACTGAACACTGGCCAACATTTAGCAATACAATTGAGAAGCTTGCTTGTTCCAAACAGTTTTGAAAATTAAACTATATCCCATTACTATAGTCATTTACTGAAGATGCGAAGCTTTACGTTTGCCCCCATTGGCAGTGGATGGGTTTTTTTTTTGTTCGAAACTGAATGCTCTAAATTGTTCTGAGAATATGAAAGCCACAGCAAAATTCTTCAAACTGCTGGAGAGTCAAAATAATTATTCACCCAAGGACTGTATGCTGTTCAGTTAGGAGAGGTATTAGAAATCTAGGTAACTCCCATTGGAATATTGCTGCAAAAAGAGAATTGTTGCTAAACGTGATTTGGAGGTGCCGGTATTGGACTGGGGTGGACAAAGTTAAAAATTACACAACACCAGGTTATAGTCCAACAAGTTTATTTAGAAGCACTAGCTTTCAGAGCCCTGCTCCTTCACCACCTGATGAAAGAGCAGCACTCTGAAAGCTAGTGCTTCCAAATTAACCTGTTGGACGATAACCTGGTGTTGCCTGATTTTTAACTATGTTGCTAAAGGTTTCCATCTTACGCTCAAGGATAAACCTTTAAATCAGAGATTGTTGCAATAGATTTGAAATCTGGTATTCTTGCATTTGGGCTGAAATGGGCAAGTCAGAAAGGTTTGGCAGCATATCTCTCTTCCTAGTGACATTGAAGTTCTTGACCACCAAGTGACTGTAGAGGATCTAAGGGAAGAAAGTTTCAATGGTTAGGGCCTCAATGGCTGAGATCTTGGCCATCATTATTGGAGGGGAGGGAGATGTGGACACGTAAGAGGCTTCTGCAGGGTTTGAACTCCAAATCATTATCAAGCCATTCTTGGGCTTGTCATTGATGACTTCCACAATCAAATAGCCAATACGTAATCAGTCCTAGGTTCAATCCAAGGACAGGCATCTGATCAAATCCCTGGAGAAGGGGCAGAAAGCTATCCCCCTTTATACTAAGGACAAGGAGAAAATCATTTCAAGGGAACTGTAAATGAAATCCACCGTGGAATAAAAGTTCCCATTGCAGTTTCTGTCCTCACTGCATTATTCTCCGAAGGAGTCAGAAACGCAAGAAAACCCCCTCAACAAAGTACATCCACATCATCAGGACTGACCTGTCTTTGGTAAATGCATAGATCTATATTCCACATTTCATGTTATTGCATTCTCATAATATCCCCTGTCTGGTATATCAATCTTTCTAGTACAACTTTCCTTGTCAGATTAAAAATGAATTCATGCCAAACACATCAATAATTTGGAGTTCTCCCAGGCAGCACAATATCCATTGACATCAGTTAGAATGCACAGCTTGCTGTACCAGGGCAAGGAGCAAGTGCTCATGGCACTTTGAGCCTTCAGAGCACAGATCGACCACTGGGATACATTCGTTCACAGAAGTGGGCATCGATGGCTAGGCCTGTATTCATTGACCATCCCTGACTGCCCTGGAGAAGGTGGTGGTGAGATACGTTCTTGAATCACTGCAGTCCTTGAGATGTTGGGAACTTTAGGAAGTAAATGCTGAATTTTGACCCAGCAACTGTGAAGGAATAGTAATATAGTTCCAGGTCAGGTGATATATGGCTTGAAGGAAACTGGCATGTAATTGCATTATCCTGCCCTCTGACACCCTCACCCTTCCAGTGCTCACAGCTTTGAAGGTGTTGTCAAAGGAGTCATAGTGAATTACTGTGGTCGATCTTATATATGGTACACATCGCTATCACTGTGTGACTGCAGTGAAGTGGGTGACTGTTGACGTTGGTAAATAGGGTGCTTACCAGGCTTCTTTGTCGTGGATGATGTCAACTTTCCTGAGTTTTACTGGGGCTGCATCCATCCAGGCAAATGGAGACTATTCAATCACACTCCTGACCTGTGCCTTCTAGATGCTGAGACGATCACTGAGGAAACAGGAGATGAGTTCCTCGCTGCAGAATTCCTAGCTTCTGACCTATTCTTGTATGACTAATCCAGCTCAGTTGCTAGTCAGTGGTGTTCCCAGGATGTTGATAGTGGGGAATTCAATTATGGTAATATCTCTGAATGCCAAGGGGCAATGGTTAGATTCTTGTTCACTGGAGATGGTCATCACCTGGAAGATGTTGTTCTCAACAGCCACTCAGATATGCCCAATCGGAATAGGATTTTTACTGGAGTGGTCAGGAATCTTAGCTGTTTCATGGCTAAGAGGTGCCTAACCCATGACCAATCAGAAGCTGAATATCATTTCCTGATAGGAATGGGAGGTAGAAAGTATGTGTATTTAAATAACCTCAGGACCTTGCTACAGCAAATAAAGTGGTTTTGAAATATGGTCACTATTGTCATGTAGGAAATATAGCAGCCAATTTTCACACAGCAAGCGCTCATAGACTGTAATGTGAGAATAGGTGGGTGATCTCAGTGATGTTGATTGAGGGATAGTTATTAGCCAGGCCATCAGGGATAACTCTCCTTTGAACCAGCCTCATGGGTTCTTTCAGGTCCTGCTGTGAAAACCTGATTAAACATTTCAGCCAAAAGGCAATAACTCTGACAGTGCAGTGCTCCCTCAGATATTACCCTGCAGTGTCAAGCTAGACTTTTGAGTTTAAGACAATCCTGTTTGACAAGGAGCGTTATGAAAAAGCATCAAAGGTAACAGTTGCTGACCCTGAATACACACCCCAGTGAGGATAGAATGTGGGAGGTGAAATGAGGTGAATGTGGGAGTTAACAGAAGGAAGGCTGCTTCCCGCTCTCCCTACTCCTGCCTCACTTCTGATGGTTGTGTGGGTGATTTACTGGTGGCAGTTAACAGTTATGAGCAAAAAATAAAGTCACGGTGATTTGGTGATGGAGAAAAGCTGTTTAGTCATGTGAAAGAACACTTCTGGATATAAAAAAGAAAACAACTGACTTCATCTCATTGTCTTGGCCCCTAAATTACGAATAACCTTAACTAATTTTAAAAAAAAACTGTCAAGCTCCATTTTGAATTGACCCCCCAAGTCTTTTCTGGTGTGTTTGAGCATTTGGATGGTGAGAATTCTGGTTTTCTATCCCCATTAAAGTAAAGAAGTGTTTTCAGACATTACCTGTAAACAGCTCAACTTTATTACAATTACTTGTAAAGGAGATACTAGTCTAGTCATTCTCTAGATTATAACTCTGAGATTAAAATAAGGGTTTATATAACATCAAAGCTCCCAGTGATTCTTTTTCTTTCTACAATCTATATTATAAAGAGTAGTTAAACAATCGAGGGTGACCTGAATTACTGTATATGTTCTGTATTACATGGTTTCTGAATGTGACAAACTAGGAGGGGTGCAGTTATACTATAATTTCTGTGTCAGCACAAAACAGTTTGGGCATCAAAATAGCAGCATCTTTCTGAAGTTAACATCAGAGCTATTTTGGGTGGCACAATTCCAGCTTTTGACCACAGTGGCATGACACTATTGGCACTGCCATCGTCAACAGCTCACCAACATAAACCGAGAGATAACAAAATCCAATCTTGTATCATTGTATCATCCTTTCAATTCAATATAAAGGGACAGTGGAACAAAAGCAAAATTTTGCGAATGCTGGAGATTTAAAATAAAAACAGTGTCAGAGAAACTCAACAGATCTGGCAGCATCTGTGGAGAGAGGAATACTAATGTCTCTTCTTCAGAACTGAAGGTGGGCGAGGATTGTCTGTTGAATGATTGACATAGTGACCTTCAGAGAGTCTTCTCTGGACATCAAAGGTGCTTGATTGAAATTGTCACTCTGCAGGTTGTAATGCAATGGGTTAGTGAAATAACGAGGTAAAAACAATGACTGCAGATGCTGGAAACCAGATTCTGGATCAGTGGTGCTGGAAGAGCACAGCAATTCAGGCAGCATCCGACGAGCAGCCAAATCGACGTTTCGGGCAAAAGCCCTTCAAAATAACTACACAGGGGCCAGTATCCAGTAAATGTGTCACCATTTATTTACATATGCAAAGGACAAGGGCTCTGACCAACCAGCTCAGATGAAGGGCTCTGGCCTGAAACGTTGATTCTCCTGCTTCTTGGATGCTGCCTGACCTGCTGTGCTTTTCCAGCAACACACTCTCAACTCTGATCTCCAGAATCTGCAGACCTCACTTTCTCCCAGCTCAGAGCCAGTCCCAAGAATAAGGAGACTCTCTGAATCTCTTGTTTATATATTTTCTCTTTTTTTCTAAACTGAGGAGACAATCTCCTGTTATATATATGTTTTTTTCTTCCTTCTCCTATTTTCCCCCACACTACTGCCTAACAGCAGTAGAGGTCTTCTTTATTTTTTTTTTCTTTCTTTTTCTTTTTTTTTGGAGGGAGAAATGATGCACTCCACTCCCTGCGGCGCCCACACTCCTGTTTATATATATTTTTTTCTTAAACTCCCACACTACCATCTAAGTGCGGTAGTGCTTATTTTATCCCCAGCACCCAGGTGTGAGACACAGTGGAAGACACAAAGTGAGGTCTTCTTTATATTTTTTTTTCCACCACCAGGAAGATAGGAAAACAGCTCTCCTGTTTATATTTTTTTTCCTGTTTCTTTTTTTTTATTATTTTTTTTAATTTTAACCCCCACACTACCACCTAAGTGCGGTAGTGCTTATTTTATCCCCAGCACCCATGGTGTGTGTGTGCAGGTGTGAGACACAGTGGAAGACACAAAGTGAGGTCTTCTTTATATTTTTTTTTTATTCCCCTCTTTATTATTATTTTTTTTTCTTTTTATTTTCTTTAAATTTAACCCCCACACTTCCACCTAAGTGCGGTAGTGCTTATTTTATCCCCAGCACCCATGGTGTGTGTGTGCAGGTGTGAGACACAGTGGAAGACACAAAGTGAGGTCTTCTTTATATTTTTTTTTTATTCCCCTCTTTATTATTATTTTTTTTTCTTTTTATTTTCTTTAAATTTAACCCCCACACTTCCACCTAAGTGCGGTAGTGCTTATTTTATCCCCAGCACCCATGGTGTGTGTGTGCAGGTGTGAGACACAGTGGAAGACACAAAGTGAGGTCTTCTTTATATTGATCAGCCAGGGGTTCCCTGATTGGCCCAGGTTAACAACCTAATCAAGGATCTCATAGTCAATGAGGTCCACTTGGCCCTCATTCCAATCAGGAGAAAGCTATGCCATGCTCCCATGAGGAGGTTGAACAGTTCATCAACTTCACTAACACCTTTCACCCTGACCTCAAATTTACCTGGACTATCTCAGACACCTCCCTCCCTTTCCTGGACCTCTCCATCTCCATCTATGGCAACCGACTAACCACGGACATCTATAATAAGCCCACTTACTCCCACAGCTATCTAGATTACACCTCCTCCCACCCTACTTACTGTAAAACCACCATCCATTATTCCCAATTCCTCCACCTCCACCGCAACTGTTCCCAGGATGACCAAGTCCACCTTAGAAAATCCCAGATGACCTCCTTCTTCCAAGATCGTAGTTTCCTTTTCCACGTGGTTGACGATAATCTCCAATATCTCCTACACTTTCTGTACCTCCGCCCTTGGACCCCGCCCCTCCCAACACAACAAGGGCCCTCCCCCCTACCCCACTCTCGGTCCTCACCTTCCATCCTATCAACTTCCTTATACATCGCATCATCCTCTGCCACTTCTGCCACCTACAAACGAACCCCACCACCAGAGACATATTTCCCTCCCCACTCCTATCAGTGTTCTGGAGAGACCATTCCTTCTGCAATTCCCTCATCAGATTCATGACCCTCACCAGCACACATCTCATTCCCGGCACCTTCCCCTGCCACCGCAGGAAGTGCAAAACCTGCATCCACACCTCCCCGCAGGCCGCCCGGAGGAAGAACACCACATATTCTGCCTTGGGACCCTGCAACCACAAGGGATCAATGTGGATTTCACCAGTTTCCTCATTTCTCCTCCCCCCACATTATCCCAGTCCCAAGCCTCCAACTCAGCACCGTCCTCTTGACCTGTTCATCACCTTTCCCATCTGTCTGCTCCACACCCTCTTCGACCTACCACCTTCTCCCCCACCTTCATCTACCTATCGCATTCACAGCTACCTTGACCCCCAACCCCCGACCCCACCCACCTCCCATTTATCTCTCAGCTTCCCCGGCCCACAAGCCTCATTCCTGATTAAGGGCTTATGCCTGAAATGTCGATTCTCCTGCTCCTCGGATGCTGCCTGACTTGCTGTGCTTTTCCACCAACACACCCTCGACTCATTCGAATCACTAAACCAGGCAACAGACAATCATCGCCTAGCATCAGGGACTGTAGCAGATAGACTGACAATGTTACCAAGCGGACTGAAGATTGATCATTTCACAGCATGGAAGCAAGCCATTTACTCTTAATGTACTCATTTTCCAAAAGAGGTTTCCAATGAATTTCATTTACCTTTCCCCAGATTCTTCGAATATTTTACCACTTCCCTTTCCACATCCTACAGATTCTATTTGCATTTCTTGTTTCTGTTCTGAACAACTTGCTGATTTCTCCCACTGATCATTGGTGGTGATAGTCAATTCTCGCTCAGTGAAAACAGCGTAACTGGATTCACCATTTATCAAAACTCATTGTTATTTTGAATCACTCTCAGATTCCTTCCTTCGTTCTGGTGAAGCAGCTCCAGGTTTTCCTCATAATCAAAGCCTCCCAATCACTGGTACCATTTTAATGATTTTCTTTTTCTACACCATCCATGATGTTGGCAAGGCTCCAACATGTAGGAGGCCCAAGAAGAAATTAGAGAAATAGTGAAGGTAGACCTTTGTTGAGAATGTGGTTCTGGAAAAGCAAAGCGGGTCAGGCAGCATCCGAGGAGCAGAAGAATCGACGCTTCGGTCAAAAGCCCTTCATCAGGACTGAGTGATAATGGGCTTATGCTTGAAACATCGATTCTCCTGCTCCTCGGATGCTGCCTGACCAGCGTTGCTTTTCCAGCACTGCACTCTTGACTCTGATCTCCAGAATCTGCAGTCCTCACTTTCTCCTAAAAGGTAGATCTTTGCAGGGTACTGGGGAAAGAATGGGAGAGAAGGACTAATTGAAAATCACTGTCAAAGAGCTGGAACAGATTTGATAGGTGGACTGAGTTGCCATTTTCTGTGCCATGCTGTTCTGTGGTTTTATTAAAAATGAGACTCTTGGAAGGATTTATGCAAGTTTTTAATCATCTTTGATTGTGCACTTTGTTTCTCTTACTTGTAAAACCTTGGATCAGATTGGTGTTTCTAGTTCTTTCATTTTTAAAGAAAAATCCAATTGAATAGCTCTGCCATAGCCTCACCCTAGCTATCAACACATATAGGCCTCCCTATTCATTGTCACAGTCTGGCATAGAGATTGACTGCTGGCAACAGTAGTGTCATAAAAAGCAGCTTAAGATCACATTGCCTCATCTTAATTACTTGCTAATGGCTACATTAACAGCTAGAGTTTAAGGCACCCATTCATCTGTACATTCACAAGGGAGTAGAACATATTAGCTATTGTTTGAGTGAGTAGATGCATCATAGCTTGATTTACAACTGTTAAGCCATTAAGCAAATTAACAGCAATAATAACTCTGGAGAATTGAGCCTGATGATCTACTCAGATAGTTGGGTGATTTGCTGCTTTTGAATGTGTAAGGCTTGTCCAATTCCTAAACTGAAAGGTGCCCCACCAAAACTCATTACGTTTCCAAAATCAGTTTTAAGATACACTAAGGAGGCTAGTATTGCAGAATCACACTGGTTCACGTAAGACAAATTGTCCAGCAGCAATGAAATGGTCATACTTCACATACAAGTAGAATTCCAAACTCCATGCCCAGAAAATTCAAAAGAAAACAAACCCATAGATCAGGAATATTACATTTTCAGGACCTCAGGAGTTGGAATGTTAGAGCTTATGGGGCTGTTTACTGCCTGGGGTTGGGAGACTTTCTTCCTAACACACAGACACTTGTTAATGTTGTTCCAATAGAGGATAGAATAAGCCAGTCTGTTAAAAAGCAAATAAATGGATCCACCCCAATTTATTCCCTAATAACTGGGGTTCTCTGTTCCCTCAGACATTTAGACAGGCAATTTCTATGAATCATGAATTTTCCGACAGTGATCCGCTGTTTCGGCAACCATTGCACTGTAATATTTTCCAGCCAAACCTTTATTTTATATTAAGCTAGTATTACAGCAGCTGTTTCCTTGCACATTATGCACCAGATTCCTAATGCCTTCATCAGCTGACATTCCTGTGATTTAACACCTTCAGTATTCACACTGACCTGACGTGTAGTCTCCAGATGCCAATGCTTGAGGAAACTTAATTATCAGGGAAATGCACTAAACCTCTCTTGTTTCTTCCAGTCAGAAATGGCATGCCCTTTGGATGGGCATTTCTATCCTTAAGCTAGGGGTGCTGGAGAAAATTATTGCATTTCTGATTTTCACTAAGATACAATACATACCAGGGAAAGGCAATCAGCAACTTCCTGTCGGCATGGGCCCTCTTTCTAATGTTGAGGTGGAGGTGTCGGTGTTGGTGTGGGGTGGGCAAGGTCAGAAGTCACATGACACCAGGTTATAGTTCAACAGGTTTATTTGAAATTATACCTGATGTAGGAGTAGCCTAAGGGGCAACCTTTTCACACAGAGGGTTGTGGGTGTAAGAAATGAGCACAGGGCGGCATGATGGCTCAGTGGTTAGCACTGCTGCCTCACAGTTCAATTCCATCCTCAGGTGACTGTCTGTGTGGAGTTTGCACATTCTCCTCGTGTCTGTTTCCTCTGGGTGCTCCAGTTTCCTCCCACAATCCAAAGATGTGCAGGTTAGATGGATTAGCCGTGCTAAATTGCCCGTAGTGTGCAGGGATGTGTAGGTTAGGTGCATTCGTCAGGGCTAAATATAGGATAGGAGAATGGGTCTGGGTGGGTTACTTTTCGAAGGGTCAGTGTGGACTTGTTGGGCTGCAGGACCTGGTTCCACACTGTAGGGATTCTATAAAAAAAAGGAAGTGGTGAACGCTGGTACAATTACAACATTTAAAAGGCACCCGGACGGGTACATAAATAGGAAAAGTTTAGAGGGATATGGGCCAAATGCTGGCAAATGAAACTAGATTAATTTAGAATATTTGGTCAGCATGGACGAGTTGGACTAAAAGGTCTATTTCCATACTGTTTGACTCTATGATGCTAACCTGGTGTCATGTGACTTCTGATTACTTTCTGATGAGCCTTGGATACTAATTAAATCATTAGGGGAGGTTCCATTTGTGACAATGTCCATTTCCTGAATAGAAAGGATCAGAACATCAATTAGAATTAGAATTGAAATTAGAATCCCTACTGTGTGGAAACAGGCCCTTCGGCCCAACAAGTCCACACTGAACGTCCGAAGAGTATCCCACCCAGACCCATTCCCCTACATTTACCCCTGCCTAATGCACCTAACCTACACATCCCTGAACATTATGGGCAAGTTAGCACAGCCAATTCACCTAACTTGCACATCTTTCGATTAAGTTAATAAATTCCCTAAGTCAGAGACATGCTAAGTGATCTCCCTGCCATCCCTCTTTTCTGAGGCAACCTTGCATATGAGGGTGGGTGACCGGCCAGTGCCTGGGTGGGTTCCTATTTGGAGGCACTAGAGGGGAACCTTAGATGAGATCTCAACCATTCTATTTGTGCTGTTGGAGGCCATTGGTGTGTGAAGCACCATTTGTTTATTTCCTGGCACAGTGAGTCTTTTAAGCAAAAATAAATGCAGGGATTGTTTTAGTGAGTGTTCTCTCTTGGGCTGCACATCCAGCAGAAGCAGATGTCAAGCTGTCGGCTTCAGTTAAGTAGGTAGCACGTTTGTCTCCGAGTTAGAAGCTAAATGGGTTCAAGTCCCACGTGCAGGCATTAAATCTGAGCCAACACTCCTCCAATGTGGTTTTAAGGGAACGGTGCACTGTCAGAAGTGCTGTCACTCAGAGAGAGACTTATGAATTGATGTCCCCCTTTGCCCTTTCTGCTGGGTACAAAAGGTCCGGTGATGTTATTTGAAGAAGGGCAGAGCAGTTTTGCCTGGTGTCAGTGCTTCCAACCAACATCACTTGGAACAGAATAGCAACCTGATGTAGCCATTCTCATTTTGCTGTTTGTGCACAAAGTGGCTGCTGCATTTTTATTATAGTACAACAGCAACTACACATCACATAATAGGTTTATTATCTTTATTTTGCGGAATTTACTAAACTGATTTTGACTGCTTGTAAACAGCAATGTTGCCTCCTGATGGTTGGGTGACCATCCGTCAGCTGCAGTGAACAGACAAGTTAGCTGGGGGTTTCTAATCCTAGAGAGCAGAATGTCTCTGTTAAAAAAAGTACTTCAGGCTTGTAGTCAGCAGTGTGAAACCCAGACAGCAGGAGCCAGTCCTGGTCTTAGCAAGGTATAAAGTAACACATCCTAAAGGTCAATAGACCACTTTTACGTAGCTTCTCTGGGAAACCCAAGTTCAGCTTTGCATTAATCAACGCCTCATTTACACGTGCCTTAATCAAATAACCAGTAAAATTGCAATAATGCACTACAAATATTTATCACCAGATGCATTAATCCATCCTTACTGCAAGTAGGTGCCTGTTAACTTTTTAACATATGCTAAATCCTCTTTCTTAGAAACACTAGTGACTCATTTAAAATTCAGATAAATGCAGCATGCAGTCCTGTCATGAGTCATTCCTTCCTCATGAAGTCAGTTCAAAAATGTCCTTGCATCTGCTTAAAGGCTGATTTGATGATATGGGCACAATTGTTCCATTGCAGGCAATCGGACATACATCCACCCAGACTCGCCAAACACAGGGGCACACTGGATGCGCCAAGAAATTTCCTTTGGGAAGCTCAAATTGACCAACAATAAAGGAGCATCTAACAATGTCACTCAGGTAAGAAAATCCATTCCGAAAATTAATTGCATTTTCTTTAAGGTGGGGTCTGTGTAGATTCAGCTCCACGTTCTTCCACTTCAACCACACATCCCCAACTGGAATTGCTCTGACTCGAATTTCTGGATTCAGCTCCCACTGGGCCTCTGGAAGACCGTTCGTAGGAGTTTTGGATTCAAAAGTGCGTGTTTTTCACCAGCCTGATGGGCTGAAGGGTCTAAACTCAATGGCTATTTCCAGGGTCATGATCTTTAATTCCTACTTCACTAGCTCCTGACTTCAGATATTTCTGCCCCCATTTCTCTTTGGCTGTGCCGAGATTTGGGGATAGATATTCAGCCAACACTAGAGGTCTGAGAGGATCTTTGACAGATACGGGGGAAGGGAATATTCCCTGACAGCTTGTAAGAAAGGTTTTCTTTAAAAACTGAGCTAAAGGCTCACAGAGAGAAATTACGCCAAGTAGCACCTTTTTTTCCCTTCTCCTTCAATGCCCCCACTCTATCCCCCTTCCTGAAATGTATCTATGAATTAGCTCAGTGGTCAAAATTTATCAGCCCACCCACCACTTGGTACTGTCCTCCAATAAAGGCAGAGGTCAAATTTTGTTTGGCTATCAGGTGACAAGAGAATGGCTTTGCCAATGTGCCATCTTCAGGCATGGCTCCCTGGGTGCTAGGTTTCACTCTAGTGAGGATCAGCTGGAGTTCGCCGCATTTATTTGGGCTTTCTGTCTTCCCAGGAGTGTCCTGCTCCCATCCCCCAGCCCATCACTGCCTCCTACCTTTCTGTTGCAGATGATTGTGTTGCAGTCCCTACACAAGTACCAGCCACGGCTTCACATTGTGGAAGTGAAGGAGGACGGCACTGAAGACCCATACCTCACGACGAAAATGCAAGCTTTCACATTCCCCGAAACACAATTCATCGCTGTTACCGCTTACCAGAATGCTGATGTGAGTTGACCTTGGTAAAAGTTTCAAGCCCATTGTTTATTTTTGTTAGCCAGGCTGTCTGAGGAGGGTTAGAAGGGCTAGAGAGTGGAATGTAACCTTATATCCCTAATGGCAACCTGAATAATATGTTAGGATAAAAACAAAATGCTGTGCTCATTAAAAAGCTGTTGGAGAAACTCGGCAGATCTGACAGTATCTCTGGTGAGAGGAGCACAGTGAACATTTTTGAGTCCAATATGACTTCTTTGGAACCAAAAAAGCACAAAATGGACTCAAAATGTTAACTCTGGGTGGAATGTTTCCAGCAAGTGAATGACTTGGGCCTTGCTGAGAAAGTTGGTAAATAGGGTGATATCAGCAGAAAGGGGATTCACTATTCATGAGCAAAATGTTCAATTCCCCAACCCGGAGGAGAATGAGTAATGAGTAGCCGATTTGGATTTATTAACGTCTCATTATTAATTAATTGCACCTCATTTAATCACAGTTTTCCATTGTCCTACTTACTGAATAGAAGTTACATGGTCCCTCGGTCTAGGGGACTGACTCTGTGCTGGCTGGGCCACAGTCAGTGTGTCAGAAAAGCCCTGGCTGACTAATATAACCAGGAGATTTAAAATCTCCTTAGTTTAGGGGACTGACTCTGTAAAAAAAGATTTTAAAAAAATTAATGGTGACAGCTCCCTCAGTGAAAGTCAGAGCGGTTATCTGGTGTCTCCAGTTCACCACAAGCTCCTCTGGGCCTCCACCTTGGACAGCAATTGCCAACATCTCAGGGCACACTCCACGGGCAATGACCATATCCATCCCTCATCCATGGAGGTTGGCACTGGACATGCACCAGCCTCATCACAGCCTCATGGCCTATCTCTGACCCAATACAGTTCTCCAGTGCTGTACCTTGGAGTACATCATGACCCTGGAGTGTTAGTGCCAGCACATTTTGTGTACAGGCTCCAGAAGCCAATTTGTGGACTGGATCTGGCTGCCTCTCAGGTCCCTGATTGCTGTTTTTGTGCTCACTCACTTTGCGATTAGTTGGATACTCACAGCCTTGCCTTGCCTTCTCACTCTTTGCTGTCCCACCCAGAGCTGAAAGGCACACACCTTGCTTCTGTCTTGCCTTCTCTCTTAGTGTAGACCCAATGCCGGGCAGCCTATCCTGGCTGCCAGCAGTGATCTGTCAAGCGGGAGGGGGGGTTGGTGGATATGACACTGTACGGCAACATGCTTTATCAGCCTTACACCTACACCGTGTGTCAATTGCGTAGACACCAAACACATCATTCATGCCTCTGCTAAATGGCAATGTCTCGCAGTCTAAGGAGAGTAATCCTCAGTAAACTCAAGGCAAACACTGTTCAGTGTGGAGGTCCCAACACACTAAAGCAAGGACAGCCTTCAATATGAGTCCAGAGGATTGTGTACGGCCGGTCAGACACTTGGAGTGGTTAGACTCAGGGGTACCTCTTCTTCAGAGACCAGAATATGAAGAGTCATATCGGACTTGAAATGTTAACTCTGTTTCTCTCTCTACAAATGCTGCCAGATCAACTGAGTTTCTCCAGTGTGTTACATCACTGAGTGGTACTTTGTCATCGTGAACTCCAGCATGGTTCAGGCCAGATTGGGCGTGAAAGGATCAAAGAGATGTTGCAACCAAAACTATTTTCCATTAAACAGAAAACTGATGCGTTCAGCAACATAATCACCAATGAAGCTGCAGCAATGTTTGGAAGTGTAAGGGGAAAGATATCTGTCTGTAACTGTTATGGAATATTTCTTTTCCAGATCACACAACTTAAAATAGACCACAATCCTTTTGCTAAAGGCTTCCGAGACAATTTTGACTCGTAAGTATACTTATTGTATCATATCTTCACAGGCTCAATTATTTTTCGAGGTTATACTGAGCAGAATTGAAGGGAGCGTTTTTAACCTCTGCCAGAAACAGGGACGATGGACACTTAAAATTGCACTGGTTACTGGTCCACCCTGCAGAAAATAGGCAGTAAAATTTCCCAATCCTGATTGGATGGAGCAGGCAGTAACTTGGCTCGTCCTTTCTCATGCACGCGTTCAAGGTCCAGAGGTGTGTAGCAGCAATTATGAGCAGGTTGATTAGGAAATATTGATTGATTCAGGGTCACAACGAACACTGGACAAGCTGAGCCACATTGCGTTTCCAGTTTAGCCAAACCCAGTGGATAAGAAATCTTCCCCCCAATACAACTCTAACATCTGCACCCTCAACCACTCCAGGTCCTTCAAGGCTTCCCAGCCCAGCCTCGCCTGTCCCAACCAACATAAGTAGCTCATCAACCATACCCTTTCCATATCCCAACTTCCCCACTGGGTATCACATTCCCCTGGTTTTCTAGTGGCATTGAGAAGTAATGCTGCACCGTCCTGCTTTACTGGAAGTCCTGCTGAGTCCAGACTCCTGCTTAAGTCTCCCTCACATCCTGCCCGTTCTGAATGCATCTCGAATTAAAATCCAAGGGACATCTCAGCTCATTGAGATTGACAACAGCCTTGGATTAATTTGCAAGATGTGTGCAAAGTCACTGCAGGAGGTTAAAAGCTAAGCTAACAAACTTACCGATGCAAAGCTCCCTGCAGAACAGCTCATTCACAGAGGAATCATCTTGTTGGGTTACATGCAGATGGAAAGGAAGAAGTTGCGTTCCTAGTAATTGGCCTGGTCTTCTGAGGACCTGAATGAGTGGCATGAGGGAAATCAGCATCAACTCCATTTCACTTTTCCATTGTTGGGCTTGCCATTTAGAAACCAAAACCCATTGCAATCAAACAATAATGTTTCCTTCCCAAAGTAGGACATTCTACAACTTTTCTCAGGAAATTCCTACGTATGCTATAGAATTTAGTAGAATTCTTTCACCATTTATTTGAAAAGAACTAACATTGTATTTTCAGAAAGTCATGCCTAATCATCCAATTACCTAATCATTCATTTAGTGGACAGAGTGCACACAGTTATGCTTCAAGACCTTTGATCAGTGCTATAAGAAGTAGTAAGGATGTAGTAACTCTGATGGGAGTGCACTATAAATTCAGGAGAATGATATCTTGACTGAGTTAAAGAAGTTGAGAAGGAAAGGTTACGAAAACTAATGTCTTCCCTACTTTACAGAAGGTTAACAATTGACTTGATCTGAAGTTTTCAGGATAGTAAGAGAATTAGATAGACGAGCTAAAGAGAAATTGTTTATGCTCTTTGGGGAGCCTATAACAAGAGTTGTAATCTAAACGTTGGAGCTAGATCTTTGAGGAGTAAAATAAGGAAAATGACCTTTCAAACAAATGGTGATAGACTTTCGGAACACTCTGCTAAATGAATAGTTTACACTCGATCAATCATTAACTCTAAGATCAATAGATTTTTGTTATTCAAAGATATTGAGGGGTACAACGCAAAGGTGGGGACATTGAGTTGTGTTGTAGTTCAGCCATAGAGTCATAATTCATAGAGATGTACAGCATGGAAACAGACCCTTCGGTCCAACCTGTCCATGCTGACCAGATATCCCAACCCAATCTAGTCCCACCTGCCAGCACCCGGCCCATATCCCTCCAAACCCTCCCTATTCATATACCCATCCAAATGCCTCTTAAATGTTGCAATTGTACAAGCCTCCACCACTTCCTCTGGCAGCTCATTCCATACATGTACCACCCTCTGCGTGAAAAAGTTGACCCTTAAGTCTCTTTTATATCTTTCCCCTCTCACCCTAAATTTATGCCCTCTAGTTCTGGACTCCCCGACCCCAGGGAAAAGACTTTGCCTATTTACCTTATCCATGCCCCTCATAATTTTGTAAACCTCTATAAGGTCACCCCTCAGCCTCCGACGCTCCAGGGAAAACAGCCCCAGCCTGTTCAGCCTCTCCCTGTAGCTGAAATCCTCCAACCTTAGCAACATCCTTGTAAATCTTTTCTGAACTCTTTCAAGTTTCACAACATCTTTCTGTTAGAAAGGAGACCAGAATTGCACGCAATATTCCAACAGTGGCATAACCAATGTCCTGTAACATGACCTCCCAACTCCTATACTCAATACTCTGACCAATAAAGGAAAGCATACCAAACGCCTTCTTCACTATCCTATCTACCTGCGACTCTACATTCAAGGAGCTATGAACCTGCACTCCAAGGTCTCTTTGCTCAGCAACACTCCCTAGGACCTTACCATTAAGTGTATAAGTCCTGCTAAGATTTGCTTTCCCAAAATGCAGCACCTCGCATTTATCTGAATTAAACTCCATCTGCCACTTCTCAGCCCATTGGCCCATCTGGTCAAGATCCTGTTGTAATCTCAGGTAACCCTCTTTGCTGTCCACTACACCTCCAGTTTTGGTGTCATCTGGAAACATACTAACTGTACCTTTTATGCTCGCATTCAAATCATTTATGTTCATGACAAAAAGTAGAGGGCCCAGCACCGATCCTTGTGGCACTCCACTGGTCACAGGCCTCCAGTCTGAAAAGCAACCCTCCACCACCACTCTCTGTCTTCTACCTTTGAGCCAGTTCTGTATCCAGGCTAGTTCTTCCTGTATTCCGTGAGATCTAGCCTTGCTAACCAGTCGCCCATGGGGAACCTTGTCGAACGCCTTACTGAAGTACGCCATAACTTTATAAAATAACAGAACATGCTGAGATTGGGTTTCTCCTATTCCTTCCCTCCCATGAATCCCTCCCCCTTGGATTGTTTCTTTCAGAATGTATGGGAATTCTGAAGGAGATCGACTGACCCCCTCTCCACCGGATCAACCAAACTGCCAGCAGCTGGTTCCAGGCACACGGTATCAGCCATTCCTACATGACCAGTACATGAATGCCTTGCCTCAAGGTCGGTACTACAATGGTGATCGGACTGTGTCTCACACATCTAAACACAGAGAAGACATTACAAACCCTCACCGATGGTTTGTGTCACCAGTACAACAGCCAAGTGGCAACAGACTGGATTTCGGCTCCTATGATCCAGAATATGCCGGGAATGCCTTTATGACTTACAGTATGAAAGGTTTCCCTCCTCTTCAAGCAACTCCCCATCCTCTGGGCTACTACCAGGATCATCCGTTCAGTTCAGGAAATGCATGGGGTGCAAGGGCACCCTCTCAATTTCACCACAGCAAGCCCGGCTCCGCATTGACCTGGTACAGGCCGGTGGCCGATACCAGGCCAACGGTGGTCAACATAGAGGACAAAAGCAAAGAAACGGAGGACTCATCTTGGCTCGAGCCTCATTCCGTTAAGTCGGCTGATTCTTCCGATTCGGGACTGTATGAGGCAGATTGCAAACGGAGGAAAGTGTCTCCTTATACCTCAAGCACTGAGAACTCACCCCCCAATCAGAATGGTGAGAAATACGAGAAGGAAAATGGAAGTGATACAGGGTACTACAGCTTTTATACCAACTGAGTCACTCCTACGGCAATGTTGGACAAGCACACTCTGCACAACATGCCAAATGATACAAACTACATCGAGTCCCCAGGACTGGTCATCACCCCAAAGATGGAAGGGGTGGCAACTCCCCTTTACTGTTCTAGAAAGTTCCCTTAACGACGTTGGCCTTCAGAGGGATAGAGAAAATCTTCTAGCCCTGCAGGAGGGGTGGGAATTTATTTCTTATTAAATTGGTCTTTCCAACACAGACATTATCTGCAATGTTTTGAGGTGTATGGAGTGTTCATAATGAAGGGCAAGTATGTTAGTTATTATGTGACATACGTGGGGTTATTGGAAAAAACACTTCAATCAAGCACAATTTTATCAATCACCGATGTACTTTTCACCACCCATGTTTCTTAGGATTGCAATATACAGACGGAGAAAATGATAATTTTAAAGTGGAGACAATGAATTCTTTTTGAACCAATTAAGTGGCTGCCAAAATGCACGCCCAAGTATGATTGTTTCTTTTTTTTATGTGTTTCAAGGTTTATAAATGTGATTTTATAAAATAAGATTAAATAAAACTTTCATTGCACTGTAATGAATTTAGGCAAAATTCACCTCATGGTATTGAGGAAAACTGGCTCTCCTAGCATGGCAACACACGATCTTCAGGTCATAATGTTGTAAGTTGCCAGAGCCAGGGCCAGAACTAAGCTTCTCATTTTTTTTAAAGTAAAATGTCTTGGTAAGTTAAATGTGCAGAAAATAAATAGCTGTGTTCAAGATCTTCTGCAATATTGGCTTTTTAAATGTACTTTAAAATGAATCTGTTAACACTCATCTTTTGCTTTGTTTACCTTGTTGTTTACCATTACTCTGCTGTGTTTCTTTCTCTGATCTCTCATTTCCTTAATCGCAAACTACCCCAGATCTATCCTCATTGGGGTGTGGTCCCATGGCTTCAGTGTCTCAGCTAAAATTCCATTCTTTCTGAGGGAACCTTGACATAGAGTGAAAATCTGGTTACTTATAATTGGGCAGCATTGCCCATCTTAGTTTTATCTTCACCGTAATGCTTACTACAGCAAACCATTCTAGCTGGCAGTCATGAGTGAGAATCATGAATATCTTTCACCCTCCATATCTACAGCTGTCGAGATCAATGCTGTGGCTCAGACCAGCATCCTAAACTGAGATTAGCGCATCAGATTTGATTCCAGCAGTATAGTTAGCAATTGAGTCTTGGGAAGGGAAGAGCTATTCTGTACTAGCACAATGACCACATGTAAATATATATATTATGTAATTATTTGGGACCAATTGTAAATTGACTCATTTATATAATCCTGAGAGATCACCAAACCACCAACATTGATACTGAATGCAAATGTGACCTAAAAATCAAGATGCACAACAAATAAATTGTGTATATATTAAAAAAAGATTTCTGCTATTGTGTCAATGTTAAGTGTAGAACCACTTCTTAACTATGAAGTTTTATTCTTGAAAACTTAATTTATTCAAAAAGCATTGGTGTACATTACTGGTTTTGTACAGGTTAATGTATATGTTTAATAAATAGAAAATAAATGCACAATGGTTGTAGCTATTTCATTTTGTAATAAAAAAAGAATAATATTACATCAAACTTTCCATTGTTGAAATTGATTTTTTAAATGAAACAATGACAGAGACCAGGATTTTCAATTATGTTTGAAGGATAGACCTTTTCATGTGGATTGAAGAATTTTACCATTTAACACAATGTAGGGCTCCTCTGTTAAAAAGGTACTGTGTGCAATTCAATGTGTATTTTTATGGCTACAAGGATTAATTTAAAAAGACACAACGCAAGTAAGGGGCCAACCATTTAAGGTGGAGATGTGCAGAAATGTTTACTCACAGAGGGCTGAGAGTCGAGAGAACTCTCTTCTCAAAAGGCATGGTGAGTCAAGTCATTGAATATTTTGAAGACACATTCTTGGTAAGCGAGGAGATGAAAGATTATCAGAGGTAGGTGAGAAGTGCAGCAATCGGGTCAACCATGACCTATTTGAATCACACAGTAAACTCGAGAGCTAAGTGGTCTAGTCCTGCTCCTGATTCAAATGTTCATATTTGTAGGACTCATGTGCTGTAAATGCACACAATGGAGATCAATCCCTCACCAGTGCAAACAGGCACATTCTGCGGCTGATTGCTGGGAGGCAATTTGTGGTTTAGCAGCTACTTGTAAACACCTAAAATTTACCCAAGATCTGAAATTTAAGGAGGAAATGACTGACTACATTCATTTTCTTCATTGAAGAACTGTAGAACCTTGAAAGTATGTTTAGCAATCCTCAACCTTAAAGGTAAATCACTGTTTTATATGAGATGTGTTTTGAGATATTTATTCTCTTTCAAGTCTTCCCTTGAATGTTACGTCTCAGAAATAGTTGCAATGACAACCATCATTGATTGTTGCAAAAGCCCATCCAGTTCATTAATGTTCTTTAGGGAAGGAAATCTGCCATCCCTACCTGGTCTGGCCTGTATGTGACTCCAAACCAATAAGTTATATGATTGATTCTTACCTGCCCTCTGCAGTGGTCAGGTAAATCACTGAATTTAAGTGTAATTATGGCTGAAGAACAATGTTGATCTTGCCAGTGACATCCATATCCCATGAAAGAATAAACATAAACCTTCCCTCCGCTCACTATGCATTTAGCTCATGCCTCATTCTTTGCCATGTATTCTGCCCCCATATGCCCATAGTGCCCAGGGATGTGCAGGGTAGGTGTGTTAGCCATGAGATTAGGGTGGGGATGTAGGTCTGGGTGGGCTGCTTTTCGAAGGGTCAGTGTGCACTCGATGGGCTGAAAGGCCTGCTTTCACATTTCCATTCTCAGCACTCAAATCACCAGTCAAGTTTATTTTGCATATTCCTGCAATACTGATTCACATTACCTATTATTTGGTGGCAAGGTTTCACATCAACAGTACACCGAGGTGCTAATCTGAACAATTAATACTAGCAGTGCATTAGTGGGGATGGATTGGATGGAAAGGCTCAAGTCACACTGTTCCCTGGGGTTGGACGTGAAGCAAAAACATTAAGGATGCCTCCAAAAGGCAGGACTCTTGTGGTGCAGTGGTAGGCTTCTATCTCTAAGCCAGGAGGCCTTGGTTCAACTCCCATCTGCTCTAGAGGTGTGCAGTAATACATCTGAACAGATTAATTATTAATATCTACCTAGCTAATAAAATGATGGGTAAATTCAACCCTTTCATAAAAGAGGTCAGTTTTGATTTCATTCATTCTCAACATTAAATGTTGCAGATATTGAAAGAGAAGAAGAAAAAAAAATCCCCTAAATACATTTGAAGTTTATTCATTGATCTTAAATTTCACCAGCTGCAATGGCCTCAGGATTTGAACACATGTCTCTAGAGTATTAGGCAGGACCTTTGAATTATTATGACACTACTGAAAGTCACAGGAATAGCGTTGAGGTTAACTAACTCAATATTGACCAGACTTCAGATCTTGCTAGTCTGGCTAATTTTAAACATTTCATTCCTCGTGATCTGTTGGCTATGCGGGTGACAGGCCATTTAAAATGTTATTAAGAAGACTGCGAAACCATGAAAACTGAACACATCACTAAACACAGTGAGCTACGTCATGTCATTTTAACTTGCATCATCCTTAGCACCACCTTATCCTGTCCCAGGAGTCCTTTCACAGTGTTGCTTTAGCATCAATTTTTGTAAGTGCTTCAAGTTAGAATTTCTACAAGTGCACTAATATTGAAACTTCATGGGTAAAATTGGAACGTTTTTCTGAGCCCCGCAGAGAGGAGTGGTTAAGGTTGCTCTTTTTATCACCTCGCTCTGCAGACATTTCAGACCAGCAGTCGCCCTTCTGTGCAGATGAATGAAAATCTTTCTCAACAGACAAAAACAAGGGCTGTCAACATCCATCATGTTACACATTGCTGCTTCTCATATGTCTGTTGTGTGGAACTGTATCAAATACCTTTTGAAAGGCGAGTTATGCCACATCAACAGCATTGACCTCATTGACACCATTTTTTTGTAAAAATATACTTATTCATAAAAAGGGAATTTTTTACACACATAGACAGTTATTGAAGCAGTTCAGATCTATACAGTTTTCACGTACCGAAGAGAAAACAAACACTGGGGCTTGACTTTTCACAATGATTACAAAAGATAATTATGTTAGGTAGTAGGATACATTGACGTGTATATCTGAGACATCGGGAATCCCGATGGATCCCCATTCTACTTTAGCAGAAATACCTTAAACTTACCCCACTCTTTCCGTTGCTAATTCAAAAATCTCCAAAAAGTTAATTAAGCATAATTTTCCCTTTAGAAATCCATGCTGTTTCTTTCTAAAAAATTCACCTTTGTCCACGTGAGTATTAATTTCAAATCAAATAATTATTTCTACAAGTTTCCCCACCAGTGAAGTTAAACTGACTGGTCAATGATTGCTGAGCTAATCCTTCTTATTTATTGACAAATGTATAATGCTGCAGTTATCTGTTCCTCTTCTCCTCTAGAGTATAGGAAAGACTGAAAGGTTATGGCCAATGTCCCCGTAACTTTCACTCCCAATTTCTTAATATCTTTGGATGCATCTCATCTCGAGCTTTAAATACTGACAATCTATTCCAATACTATCTCCGTATCAATTATGAATTCTTTGAGTGTTAATGCGTCATCCTTTGTCACAATGGTCTGGGCAGTAGCTGCCTTGTAGGTAAAGACAATTGTGAAATATTATTTTAATACCTTAACCATACTGCCTACCGCCAGACGTACATCCTCTTTTGGGTTCCTAATCAGCTCCATCCTCATTTCATCAGCCTATTCCTATTGCAGTGCTGATGGAAGGCTTTGGGAAACCTATCATATTGGTTGCCAATCTGTACTTATTTGATTCTCTAATAAGCTTTTTCACCTTCCCTCTGAACCTTCTGTATGCCTAAATAACAACCAAAAGAGCTGTGGATGCTCTTAATCAGAAATTAAAACAGAAGTTGCTGGAAAAGCTCTGCAGAACTTCTGAAGAAAGGTCACTGTATCTGAAGTGTTAACTTGCATTTCTCTTCACAGATTCTGCCAGACCTACTGGGCTTTTCCAGCAACTTCTGTTTTTGCTTCTGTATTCCTCTTGTTTTTCAACTCTATTTTCTACCTGACATCTATTTTAAGCATACACTTTTATCTTCATTTTAATTTCTACCTCCTTATTCATCCAAGGAGCTCTGTTTTCCCTCCTTTCCTGTTTTGTGGGATCATACCTTTATTATACCTGAACCATCTCTTTTTTGATATAGCCCATTGTTCAGCAACAGGTTTTCCAGTTAATTTTTCATTAGAATCTGTCTGGCTCAGCTCCGTATTCATCCCATTGAGGTCAGCTCTCCCTCAGTTATTTGTTCTCACTTTAGATTGTCTACTGCCCTTTTATCACCTTAAACCTTAAATAACAAAATGATCCTAAATGTGCCCCACTGGTGCTTGATATATTTGGACTGCCTCATTCTAAACAGCCAAGTCTGACCCTTTCTAGATGAACTGGAGATGTACTGCTGTTGGAAACTCGCTGGAACACATACATAGAGTCATAGAGATGTACAGCATGGAAACATACCCTTCAGTCCAACCCATCCACGCCTACCAGATATCCCACCGCCAGCACCTGGCTCATATCCCTCCAAACTCTTCCTATTCATATACCCATCTGAATGCCTCTTAAATGTTGCAATTGTACCAGGCTCCACTACTTCCTCTGACAGCTCATTCCATACACGTACCACCCTCTGTGTGAAAAAGTTGCCCCTTAGGTCTCTTTTATATCTTTCCCCTTTCACCCTAAACCTATGCCATCTAGCTCTGGACTCCCCGACCCCAGGGAAAAGACTTTGTCTATTTACCCTATCCATGCCTCTCATAATTTTGTAAACCTCTATAAGGTCACCCCTCAGCCTCCGACGCTCCAGGGAAAACAGCCCCAGCCTGTTCAGCCTCTCCTTGTAGCTCAGATCCTTCAACCCTGGCAACATCCTTGTAAATCTTTTCTGAACCCTTTCAAGTTTCACAACATCTTTCTGATAGGAAGGAGACCAGAATTGCACACAATATACCAACAGTGGCCTAACCAATGTTTGTCATCATCATCCTTGATGCTGCCGTTATCCCTTCCTTCATCTAGGTCATTAAAATTCCCAATTATCTATGGTCTATGTTGCTGGCACCTCTTTGCAATTTCTTAGTAATCTCTCTGTATTCTCTGTAGATTTGTTCCTCTCCATCCTTCTCAATAGTTGACAATCTGTATACTGCACTGAACAATGTCATTGCACAGTTTTTATTCCTTTGGTCCAGCCAGTCTGATTCTGTCCTTGACCATTCAGCTCCGCCATTTGACAATGGCTAATATGTTTCTTAACCTCATTCTCCTCCCTTTTCCCTATAACCCTTGATCCCCTTACATAGCAATCTGTAGCTGTAACTCCACAACCTTATTTACTGTACTCCATGCATTCACATATATTCACAGTATCACTGAATTAGACTGAATTGCCTCCCCCCTTGCTCTGACTTCACTTATTGGACTTTCTATTCTCTATATTAGTACTATCTGCCTCTCCACGTGCTTTGTGCACCCCGACGTTCCTCTCTAAAATCCTCTCTTGGTTACCACACCCTTCCTGAGTTAATGTTCTCCTAAATCTCACTGGTGCGGCACGGTGGCTCAGTGGTTACTACTGCAGCCTCACAGCGCCAGGGACCCGAGTTTGATTCCAGCCTTGGATGACGGTCTGTGTGGAGTTTGCATATTCTCCTGTGTCTGCGTGGGTTTCCTCCCACAAACCAAAGATGTGCAGGTTAGGTGAATTGGCCATGCTAAATTGCCCATAGTGTTCAAGGATGTGTACGTTAGATGCAGTAGTTAGGGGTAAATTAGAGCAATAGGATACGCGAATGGGTCACTTTATGGAGGGTCAGTGAGGACTTGTTGGGCCAAATGGCCTGTTTCCACACTGTGGGAATTCTATGAACAGCATTAACAAAACACCCTGCAAGGAACCCAGTTTCAGGTACAATCGCTTGTTGCCATCTTCCTTCATGCCAGTCCCAGGAAAGTAAAGTGCCTCTCTGGAAAGGTGGATAGTCACCAGCTTCATGGTCGAAGGAGCAGAGGTGAATCTTGGCACAAGAAGAGACTGGGGTGGGCATGAGGGAGTGATAGTCGAGATACTACAGGAAGATGTGAGTTAAGACTGGCACACCCCACTGTTTCAGGGAAAACCTAGGCTGGTGAGCTAGAAGAGAAGCAGCAGAGGCAATTGACTGAATGGTGTCAATCTTAGTCCATAACAAATTGGTGAAGGTAGAGGATATGTGGAAAGATTGGAGGGGCTGGCATTTGAGTTAATTAGACATTAGTTAATGAAACTTCTTTTCAATAGCGAGAAACTGGGAGTTATCTTTGGATTCCAGATGAACTGGGAATAGTGAGAAGTTTTAGCAGATGAGAGCTGCACCATATAACTAGGAGAAAGTGAGGACTGCAGATGCTGGAGATCAGAGTCGAGAGTGTGGTGCTGGAAAAGCACAGCAGGTCAGGCAGCATCCGAGGAGCAGGAGAATCGACGTTTCGGGCATAAGCCCTTCTTCAGGAATTGCTCATTCCAGTTTCCTGCTCCCACTCTCTTTCCTGATAAAGGGCTTACGCTCGAAACATCAACTCTCCTGCTCCTCAGATGTTGCCTGACCTGCTGTGCTTTTCCAGCGCCATACTCTCAACTCTGCACCTAATAAGGTCAGGAAGGGGGAGGGTTTCAGGCAGATCCGCCAGTGAATGACTAAATATATTTTTTACAAATGTTCTTCATGAGATGTGAGACTCATTGGAAAGGTCAACATTTGTTGCACATCCATACTTGCCCTCAAGGAAAGCAATGTTGAGCCACCTTCCTGAACTGCTATAGTTTGTGTGACATAGTTCCACCTGCAGTCCTTGTAATGGAGGCATATCCAGATTTTTACCCTGAAAGTACACTGAGATAATTCCGCATCAGGATGACGTGTGACTTCGAGGGCTCTTGAAGAATACCCTGGCAATCAGCTTCTCTGCTGCTTGGGAGGAAGAGAGGACATCGCTGAACAGCAATGGTTATAATCTCGAGGAAGTAACACCAGAGAGATAATCTGAGGCTAGAGGCACAAATGGAAAATTCATCAAGCAACGTCTCTCCTGCTCCAGAGAGGAACCAGAAGGGCTTTTTTGAATATACAAGCAAGTGTTAATTTATAGACACAAAAACCTGGTTTCTCTATCACACCCTTCATGATCTCGGGACATCCCAAAGTGTTACAACCAATCAAATACTTGCAATGTAGTTGACACATGCTGTTATAATACAGGAAGCCTGGCAGCTCAATCTCCTGGGTTCAACACATTTGAGAACAAGTCTTTGATCATGGAAGAGGCAGCTTTAGCAAGGAAATTGGAGAAAGATCAGAGAAGAGCTAATAATGGTAATAGCTGAAAAATAAAGTTATTAACAGTTATGTCACAGAAAATATTTACATTGCCTTTTCAGCTGACCACAAATGCAAGTCATTTTCAACCAGGTCTTGCCATGCCCCTGGGGTTTGTCTAGTATTTCATCCAGTGTACCAAGACCAGTAGTTTTCCTCCAGCTTTCAAATCATACAAAACTTCTGCATGCAGTGTCTCTGTGACTGAGCTCTCCACTGTGAGTTCCTGTTGTGAATTAACAGCTTCTCAATGGGAATCTTAATCTTGAGAATCGATCAGTCTCAATCAGTTCATTTCCTTTTCATTTTATCAAAAAATACAAGACTCATAGTTTCTGCTTTTCTATCTTTAAAGGTCATCTTCACAGCTCTTCAGAAAAGGTTAACGTTAAGCAAGTTGTTCCAGGGAGAATGGCAGAGCTTGTTGTTTCATGCTTTGGTTGAAAGACAAATTTGCACTGAACCAACAAAGACGCTGCCAAATAAGAACATGGCACACACAGGTTGAGTTCTGGCTCTCAAAAGTGAATTTTCTGAAGAGGAAAGAATTTGCAGGGAAGAGGGAAAAGGCAGATGGCATGGAGAGCTTTGTTCTCGCAGATAGCTGCCACATAAACAATGGGGTCACTGGCTTCCAGCTGATCTGTGACTTTTCTCAGAGAAGGAGTTGGAAACATTCTGGAATCCTCTCATTAAATCACTCCACTTCTCTCTCCTTCTCTAAACTGGTCCGTTACATCAACTTTGTTAACCACCCAAGAGGAGCCAATTACCACAGAAGCTGGAATCTCTACGAAAACAGAAAGTGCTGGAGATCACAGCAGGTCAGGCAGCAGCCATGGAGCAAGATCAAGCTAATGTTTCCAGTCTAGATGACTCTTCATCAGAGCTTTGATTATCCTGTTGGTTACCTGTCCCGATAGATTTATCAGGTAAAGAGTATTATTTAAAGAAATTGACAATTGTCCCTGTGTTTTTTCTCCAGGATCCCACACAGAAGAATCTTGGAGATTGATCTTCAACTCCTGGAGACACCAGACACAATTGAGGGTCAGCAACACAGCCCCCCTGCCCGTGGTAACTCTCCAAGAGCAACTCACCTGGTCCCCCTCCTACCATCCTTCACCAACTGCCCTGCACAGGTAGCTTTCCTTTCAGATAATCATCCAATTCCCTTTTGACAGACACAGCCACAGCCCAAGCACTGTGTTTCAGATTACTTCCTGAAAAGGAAAGGACAAACAAAATACTGATGAAGGTCCATCGATGAATAAAGACTGAAAGGCCAAAGTGAGGGTTGGAAAGAGACATTAATGTTAATTACATTACCAGCCAGGGAGCTTATAGTAAGAGGCATTAGAAAGAAAAGTAGATAAAGAGGAACAACGTAATTAAATTATCAAGGAATATAAAACAAAGGAGTAAAATATGTTACAAGCAGATAAATAAGGAAGGAAGACAGTGATGACAATATAAGCACAAAGGGACAGACAGGATAATATCGCAGGGAACAACTGAGAGGGGGTAGAAATATGAAGTAATTCTTTCCTTTTGGTATTAACCAGGAGAGAGCGTTTAAATTAACATCGATTAATAAGAAAAACCATGAGAAATGTATTTAAAAGAGGGATATTTTGAGTAAACGAAATGAACTCAAAGATAAAGCTTTTTGTTCAGATGGGTTGCATCCACAAATTTTAAAAGCAGCGATAGAAGAGTGTTCTTGTGGCACAGTCCGAACATCTGAGCGAGGTAACCTGGGTTCATGTCCCAGCTGATCCCAGACAATGTGAAATAATACGCCTTAACAAGTTGGTTGAAAATGTCGAGAAATTACCCAATTTGATAACCATTCTTCCGATCCAAATGAAAGAATGAATCCAAATGGGTGGCACAGTGGTTCAGTGGTTAGCACTGCTGTCTCACAGCACCAGGGTCCCAGGTTCAATTCTGGCCTCGGGTGACAGTCTGTGTGGAGTTTGCATGTTCTTCCCGTGTCTGTGCAGGTTTCCTCCCACAATCCAAAGATGTGCAGGCCAGGTGAATTGGCCATGCTAAATTGCGCATAGTGTTAGGTGCATTAGTCAGAGGCTCTGGGTGGGTTATTCCTTGGAGGGTCGGTGTAGACTTGTTGGGTCGAAGGTCCTGTTTCCACACTGTAGGGAATCTAATCTAATCAATTGAGAGAACGTAACAACCAAGTCCTTACCAAACTTATTTAATAATTTGTCAGAAAAATGCCCAGTAGAAAGGGACTGGCAGAGAGCTAGTGTAATTCCTGTACTGAAGTAGGGAGACCGAACAAGTTCAGGGGATTTATACCAATCAGCTAAATATCAGATCTAAGAAAAACAATAGAATTATACTAAGTGACAGGTGATCTGATTGAAATATATTGGATTCTTAAGGGGCTTGAGAGGTAAATATTGAGAGGATGTTTCCCCTCATGGGAGAGTCTAGGACCAGAGGACTTGGTCTGAAATGAGGAGGAATTTATTCTCTCAGATGGTTGGAACTCCATTGCCACAGAGAGCAGGGATGGGGGGGCATAGTTTTAGGGTAAGGGGGATATTCAGAGGAGATTTGGGAAAAATATCTTCACTCAGCGGATGGTGGAAATTTGGAATGTTCTGCCTGGGAAGGTATTGGAAGCCAGAAACCTTACAACTTCTAAAAAATATTTGGATGAGTAGTTCAAATATCATAACATTCAAAGAAGTGGGACACATGCAGGAAATTGGAATTAGTGCATTTTTTATAGCAGTTATGTCGATCCAGTCACAATGGGCAGAAGGGCCTTTTCTGAGCTGAATGACTGTATGAATCTATGAGCTGTGGGGGCAGAGTCCTTAAGTATATTTAAGGCTGAGATTGATAAAGTTTTGATCAGTTGGGGAATCAAGGGTTACAGGGAAAACGCAAGAAAGTGGACATGAGGAATTTTGGATCAGCCATGATCCTATAGAATGGTGGAGCAGAGTCATAGAGATGTACAGCACGGAAACAGACTCTTCGGTCCAAGCCGTCCATGTCGACCAGATATCTCAATCCAATCTAGTCCCACCTGCCAGTACCCAGCCCATATTCCTCCAAACCCTTCCTATTCATTTACCCATCCAAATGCCTCTTAAATGTTGCAATTGTACCAGCCTCCACCACATCCTCTGGCAGCTCATTCCATACACGTACCACCCTCTGTGTGAAAACGTTGCCCCATAGGTTTCTTTTATATCTTCCCCCTCTCACCCTCAACCTATGCCTTCTAGATTTGGACTGCCCGACCCCAGGGAAAAGACTTTGCCTGTTCCTGAAGAAGGGCCTGTGCCCGAAACGTCGAATCTCCTGTTCCCTGGATGCTGCCTGACCTGCTGTGCTGTTCCAGCAATAAAGTTTCAACTTTGCCTGTTTACCCTATCCATGCCCCTCATAAACCGAATGGCCTAAATCTGTTCCTGTTTTTTATGGCCTTATGTATAACTTCTGTCTAACAACGTTCCTGTGCAATACTGATGTTACAAAGTGTGACACCAATTCAATTATAAAATCACATCTCTGGGGTCTCATTAATGAGCAAATGAGGTTTGTCTTTCTATCACTCCTGTTAAAAACCAGATCTAAAACATACAGCTACTGGCAAGCTTGTGTAGTACACCCCACGTAATTTTTTTTAAAAAGGTTTGTTGGTTAACATTAGTGAAAAGAATGCAATTAACTCAAGTTCTTGCATTGTTTAAATTGTCCTTTGTAGAGCCACAGCACCATCTACTGTTAGAAATGTATCAGACCGACTTACTTCAGGAAAATTACCAAAAGGAAACCAATCCAAAGAGAACGGTGCAGCTGCAGCCGCTTTGTTCAAAACAGATATATTATTTAAAATATATAATATATAATTTAAAATCACACCACCTAGAGAAATGCTGGGGCACCAGGTACTTCATTGTTGAGGTCATTGGCAAGAAATACATTGTACAATGTTGCCTTGCCATTTCCACCTTCCTATCATAAGCTTATCTCTGTTCCACTGATCACTTTCTGTCTGAAGCAGCATTGGGCTGCAAGCTGCTGACAAAACATCTCGTCCTTTACTGTCCACTCTTGCACGTCATTGCTGCATCAGTTTATCCATCCATCCAGGTAACCCACCCATCCATCTTCCGTCCCACCTATCCATTCCACACTTCCCTCTGACCTATCACCATTACCCCCCACCTGCATCCACCTATCGCCTTCCCAGCTACCTCACTCCACACACCCCCCATTTATCTCTCAGCCCCCTTCCCAACCTCCACATTCCTGAAGAAGGGCTTATGCCTGAAATGTCGACTCTCCTGCTCCTCGGATGCTGCCTGACCTGCTGAGCTTTTCCAGCGCCACATCTTTCGAATCTGATCTCCAGCATCTGCAGTCCTCACTTTCCTCTCCATCCAGGGAAGCCAGCCAAGTCAAGAAAATTATCAGGAGGAAAGGTCATCAATGAAATGGCCAAGGAAGATGCTTTTAAAGATTTAAAATTAATGTCCCCAATACTACCTTTATAATCCATGAAAGGTGACTACAACTTTGTAACAATATGCTCTGCACTGGGCCTCATGGTGCAAGGCAGGATAGAATCAGCACATACAGTCATAGAGGTATACAACACCGAAACAGACTCTTTGGTCCAAATAATCCATGCCGACCAGATATCCCAACCTAATCTCATCCCATTTTCTAGCATTTGGCCCATATCCCTCTAAAACCTCTTATTCATATATCCATCCAGATGCCTCTTAACTGTTATAATTATACCAGCCTCCACCACTTCCTCTGGCAGCTCAGTCCATATATGCACGACTCTCTCTGTGGCAAAGTTGCCCCTTTGGTCCCTTTTACATCTTTCCCCTCTCACACTAAACCTATGCCCTCTAGTTCTGGACTCCTCCTCCCCAGGGAAAAGACTTTTTCTGTTTATCCTATCCATGCGCGCCCCCCCCCCCCATGATTTTATAAACCTCTATAAGGTGACTCCTCAGCCTCTGACTCTCCAGGGTAAACAGCCCCAGCCTATTCACCCTCTCCAGATAGCTCAAATCCTCCAGCCATGGCAACATCCTTGTAAATCTTTTCTGAACCCTTTCAAGTTTCACAACATCCTGCCCTAGTAATCTGGAGAACCAGGGGATTAGTTGGCTGGGCAGCTAGGTTGTGATGCAGGGTGATGCCAACTGTGTGAGTTTAATTCCTTCACTGTAGGACATTCCTTCTCAACCTCTCCTCTCAGGTTAAATCACCACACGTTGATTCTCCACCGAGACAGCAGCCACATGGGATTTAGTAGCACAGTGGTAGCATTCCTACCTCTGAGCACCGGCCCCACCTGCTGCACAGGTGTGTCATACCATTTCTGAGCAAAACAGCTTTGGTGGGATGTGAGTGCCGTTGGCTGGGCCAGTATTTATTGCTTGTCCCTAGTTGCCCTTGAGAAGGTGGGGATGAACTGCTTTCTTGAACCGCTGCAGCCCACATGCTGTAGGTTGACTCACAATGTCCTTATGGAGGGAATTCCAGGATTTTGATCCAGTGACACTGAAGGAACAGTGACTTATTGCCAAATCAGGATGGTGAGTGGCTTGGGGGGGAACTTGCAGGTGGCATTTTTTCTATGTATCTGCCATCCTTGTCCAACTAGATAGTATGGTATTAGCTTGGAAGGTGCTTGGGTGAACTTCTGCAGTGCATCTTGTAGATAGTACACCCTGCTGCTAATGAGCATCGTTAGTTGGTGGTTGTTTGGAAATTAATAAGAATACATTGCTTAGGATGAACTGAAAATGTCAAAACTGAGACTGATTGACTTGATTAATCAGTTTAGCTAGAATTGCAGTGACAGAGAAAGATAGGTAGAGTTAAGACAGAGATCAGAGTCGAGAGTGTGGTACTAGAAAAGCACAGCAGGTCAGACAGCACCCGAGGAGCAGGAGAATCGACATTTCAGGTATAAGCGCATCATCAGGAATAAGATAGGGATCAGCCCAGTCAATGCTGCAAAGTTCTCCATCCTAACATCTGGAGCCTTCTGCCAAAACTGAGGGCTGTCACCCAGGCTAGTCAAACAACAGCCTGATACAGTCATACTCACACAACCATGGACTCATGCCTTACAATGTCCCAGATACCACCATCACCTTCCCTCGGTTTATGTCATGTCCACTCTGAGGGATACACTCACCAAAGGTGGTGGCAGAGTAGTTTACAGTCAGGAGGGAGTCCTCCTACAGTCCAAAGATGTGCAGGTTAGGTGAATTGGCTATGCTAAATTGCCCACGCTGTTCAGGGATGTGTAGGTTAGGGGCGTTAGTCAGGGGGGAATGTAAATTAATAGGTTCGGGGAATGGGTCTGGCTGGGATACTGTTTGGACGGTCACTGTGGACTTGTTGGGCCAAAAGGCCTGTTTCCACATTATAAGGCTTCTATGGTTCTAAAGGGATAAAAGGATGTGGGAACAGGGGCCTGAGTTGGATGGTCAACCATGACCATGCTGAATGGTAGAGCAAGCTCGATGGGCTGAATGGCCTACTCCTGCTCCTAGTTTTATGTTTCGTTCGATGACTCTACAATGAACAGATCAGATATAAGCTCTGCAGTCCTGACACATCCAGTTGTGAATGGTGATGGATAATTAATAATAGAAACGTCTCCAAAAATATCCCACTCTCAATGATGCAGGAACCCGTCACATTAGTGCAAAAGACAAACCTGAAGCATACACAATGTCCAGTCAAGTGGATGATCTAACTTGGTCTCCTGAGATCTCTGGCATGACAGATACCAGTCTTCAGCCAGTTTGATTCACACTGCATGATATCACGAAATAGCTGGAGGTCCTGACAATATTCCAGCAATAATAATGAAGATTTGTACTCCAGAACTAGCCCCATCCCTAGCTAAACTATTCCAGTACAGCTACAGCAGTGACATCTGACCTGTAACGTGGCAACTTCCCACAGTAAGTCCTGGCCATTAAAAGCAGGACAAATCCAACCCAGCCTTTTACCCACCAATTTACACTCAAAGTGGCCGAGATGTTTTCCACAGTTCTATCAAGTGGCGCTTACTCAGCAATAAACAGCTCACTGGTACACAGTTCGGATTCTTTCAGAGCCACTCAGCTCCTGAGCTCAATTACTGTCTTGGTTCAAATTCAGACAAAGGAAATCATTCCAGAGTAACAGGGCCTTGACATCATGTCTGCATTTGACTGAGTACGGCACCAAGGAGCATAGCAAACATTTAATCATAACAAGCACAAAGGAAGAAGGTGGTGGCTTTTTTGAATGGGTAATTATCTCAGCCCCAGGATATCACTGTAGAGTTCCTCAGGATATGTTTCGGATTAACCTATTCAGAGATGTTATTACACAACCCATGGAGCAGGTTGGACTTGGCTTCTGGCTGAGAGATAGGGACATAACCACTGCACCATGAGAGCCTTTTTAAAAGGTTGAACAGGAGACTTGGCATAGAGTCAACAGACCAGGATTTGAACCCTGGAGATCTCATGTACTAATTTTTTGTACATCACATGTTGCTTGCATTATATGAATTGAATCATTTACTGTCAAGTGTATTCAAGATGAAATACAGTGAAAAGTGTGTACCATCACCATGCACAGGCACCATTCACATTAACTTAAAGTAGAATAAAAAAGTAAAGTAACTTAAAGAGAGCCCAACTTTTCCTTCTCCGCTGCTACAGCCCCACTGTGGGCTACACCAGTCCACGCTGTGCTGCTGCCAGGGGCCCACTCCACACGGAAGCGAGACTCCTGCTCCAGGATTCACAGGCTGACCGACCAACTCCGTAGGTCATGCTGTCTCTGAAGATGTTGCTGCCGCCGTTGGAGCCCATCGAAGCAACTTTCCCACCGAAGAACTCTCGTTATCGGGTAGGTTTCAGCAAAACCTAAAAGTGGGAAAAGAAGAAGGGGACAAAAGGAAAAAGAGAACAGAAAAATCAGACTAAGAGGACAAGTGCAGGCACAGGAGTCTGGATGCTGCCTTGTCCACCAGCTCCATCTTGGAAAAGCCCCAATCCCCCAAATGTATAGTCCCAAGTGGGAATAATTTCACTATACCAACAAGCCAGCAACATGATATTCAGTCAGATATGGTTGACACACTCTGAAGAAGGTGGGAGTTGAGCCAGGCTCCTGCCGCAGAGGTAGGGAAACTACCACTGCACCTCAAAGGCCCTCCTACACGCAACATATGCTTCACAAAAGTGGAAAGCCCAGGGCAAGTGTTGGCTTGGTGAAGTTCATTCAGCTGCGTCTGTGAAAAAAATTACAGAGAGAACGTTCGGAATCCCAGGGAGTGTGAAGTCAGGACGGGCGATGATTGACGAAAACAGGAACAGTCATCAAGGTAGTTTGTGACAGAACAGCTCGTGAATTGTAATATCTTGGAAAGCTTAATGAGATTTGGTGACCGATTGTGTCATCACAGCTGAGGGAATGGCTGTGGAAAAGATCTGGATTGCATTTACTACTTGATGTGTGCTGAGAGGTTTGTGTTCAGTTTATTGCTCTAGTTTACCATATGCTAATTCTGGGTGTTAGGGATAAGTTGTGCATGCATTACAGATTGTATTACTCTTCTAGCTTGCAAAGTATTGTCATTTTCAAAACAGTGGAATCGTGTCATTTTATTCATTCGCTAAAGTTTTCTGGAAATAGACTTCTGTTTACTCTAAAATTAAGGCAACTTTACTGCTCCCTAACCAGATCATTATAATTTGGAGATCTCACCTAGACTCAATGTAAAGTTGGTGGTCTGATCTGGGATTGCAACAATGTTAAAACTAAACCAGATCAACCCATATAAATGCTCTGTCTACAAGGGCAGATCAGAGAACAGGAATTCTGTTGCAAATAACTCACCTCTCGACAACTCAGAAAGTGTCCATTCTTGAAAAGGATATACCTCCACTTGCCTAGCTGAACACCAGCCAATACCACCCTGGGTGAAGCCTCTTTGAGTGGTACCCAATCCAGTGCCTTCAATGTTTATTCCCTCCACCACTGATGCACAGAGGAAGTGCATGGTATCTATTGTGGAAAATACACTGCAGCAAATCACCAAGGCCCCTTCAACAGTACCTTCCAAACCTGGTAGCTCCACAAACCTGGAAAGATAAGGGTAGCAGATGGGTAGGAATACCACCACTGTCAAATTCCCCTCCTAGCCACTGTGATGATGCAGTGGCTTCAAACAATGAATGTTGTCCTGGTTTCTTTAAGGGAGAGAGTGAATGGAGGTGCTGAGTAGTCTGGAGAAAAAGCTCGAGGGGCCTTGGGGTTTCTTTTGAAAGTTGGAAAAAAAATAGAAGCAGCCTGGATGGGCGAGGTCACTTTCACAGACCAAGATTCCTAGTTTTTTTTTAGCTTTTAGATTCAGTAGAAGCTGCTAGAGTCTTTAAGAAGCAGCAGCTATTTTTTTCTGTCTGTAAGTTACAGCTAGAAGCTGGAGTTTATCTTCCTATGGCTGGCTGTGCACATGAAAAAATCTGTTTTCTGAATTTTTCTTTTTGCCAAGGGGTATCTTTATATGGGATGTTACTATATTGGAACAGTTAACAGAATAACAGATACAGTAACCATTACTAATTAAGTTTTCCAATAGAGTTACATCATTCTAAATTCTCCTTTCTTTTGTTGTATTTTAATTATAGTTTGTGATTTTTGAGAAGAATTGTAGCTCAGGTTGAGATTTAGGTTGCATGTTTGCTCACTGATCTGAAAACAAAGCTATCCGTTCAATCTCTGAGAGAGAACTGGAAATGAAGTCAGCCACCACAACAGACCAAGGCACATAGCTAGCGGGACAGAACACCAGCACATCAATGGAGGCTCACCTAGCATGGTGATGAAACGTCTGAAAATGAATCTTCCAGCTCAGTGAGTAAACTTTCAACCTTTAACTAGAGTGTTGGATTAAATTGTGCTTTGCATAACGTTGAATAGTTTGACCAATCAAATTGCATCTGGAACACGGAACTTTAGGGTCTAGCTTACCTTCTTAAGATATTTTGTGGGGATCTGGTCTGGTCCATAACAGCACACACCATCCTGACTTGGAACTATATATTCCAGAATGTTACCCCAAACACCACACCCCACCCCCTCCAAAACTTTACGATGTGCCTACACCACAGTCCTGTAGCTGGTTCATGGAAGCAGCTCAGCACCACTTTCAAGGGCAATTAGAGATGGACAATAAATGATGGTCTAGCCTGCAACACCTACAGCCTGTGAACAAATACTGAAAAAAAAACACGCTCCAACTGAATGGCAGAACAGGTTTGAAGTGCCCAATGGAATTCTCCTGGCTCCACGTTTTGCAAATTGATTATCAAAAGTGTATTTTATCTAAAAGTAGATTTACATTGAGGGTCTGAATGATCCACTATGGTGCCAAGTATTCCCTGTTAGAAACAGGTGCATGTTACAGTAAAAGTTAGCCATATTGAGCAGCTTTCCTTAATTATACTTATTTTGTGGACCCATTGTCATCAGAACTCCTAGTGTGGTGACAAGAGGCCATTCAGTCTGTTGAATTTGTGCAGGCCCTTTAGAGGGGCAGTGTGGTCACTTCAGGAAGATCTGAGTGAGGTAAATAGTGTGATTGATATATTTTTAAAATATCATTTATTGCAAGTTAGAGTTCTTGGAATCGGGATTAGTGAGAAACAGGCTTTTTTAAAAGCCTAACTAAGTATTGCTGAAATCTTTGCTGATTTGTTTTAAAACAATTTGTGTACATTAGGGTTTTACAACCAAACAAGATAAATCAGCTCCAGTTTAGAAGGTTAGCAGAAAATATTTAGACTTCAGGGAAATACCCACGTCTTAGAGATGCTTTCATTTAGTTTGACTTTGAGTTTTGAACAGTACTGTGGTATACTTTGAAGATGCTTGCATAGACCAATACTCATCAGAAGGATAGAGTTATGCCAGAGCAAGGCATTACCCCAAAGTGTTGTGATAAAACCCTGAAGAGGTTACTTAAAGCCAAGTATGTTTAAGCTCAGATACACAAGAGCTCCACGATGAAGTTATCTGCTGCTTCAGTTTATACGTTAAAGTCACAAGTGACTTAAACTTGAGGTATTAAAAACATGGACTCTGGTGTGGCAGCACTGTATGAATAATGCTTGTGTGTTTGGTACCAGTATTATGTTTGGATTAATAGGATTACACTTTTACTGTGTTGAAAATCCTTGAATTGGTATTTTAAATGAATAATTTGTTTTTTTTTCCATTTTACTTCATTTGTTAATAAGCTTTGTTTCACTGTTTAAGCTAAATCTGCAGCATTGCATGCATACAATTCAGAGAGAGACCATCATGCTAAAACAAAACATATTAAAATATGATCCATTAAGCCAGGTTTCTGGCTGGGATTTGACAGGTCCAGGAATATCATCAGCTTGGATCATAACGGAACCAGTCGGAATGTATGTGTTCAGTGCAGAAAGCTGAAGAATGGAGAATGAAAGCTAATCCAGCACATCACTTTGAATTGCTCCCTCTCCCCACATATTTTATACATCTATAGGGTAAAAGGGAGTGGGACAGAAATATCACAAATACTTTTGAATCTGAGGCAGTACCATGTATTTAATAAACATTTTTTGAAGGTGCCAAGTACAAGGTTTCAATAAGTTATTAAACATTTTGTCAGATAATGTTCAAACGAAGGATTTAATTTTCTTTTGATACAAATTAGGTATAAGCAAAACACCTGATTATGCAAGACCCATTTGCATATTGCATTCATCATTTACCCAAATCATACAAAGATTTTCCAAAATTCATAAGTTAGAGTAAATTACATCTCTCTGCCATAAACTCCAGACTTACTAGAACATTTCAAAATGAGTACTACTTGTTGTTTCCATGCCTGGATCAGTCCAGTTATCCCATTCTTAAATTTCAACAGTGCATCAGTGAACTTAGCGAAAATGTCAGTCATAAGTGTGTGATAGCGATTCCATACTTAGAAATGGGTAATGGATTTTCATTTCAGTGGAAGCACAGATTGCTGCAGTCAGTAAGTGCCTGATTTACACTGGTGCCTGTACGAATAGGCTTGGAAAATGAGAAATGCAACAGAAGGACAGTGAAGATGATGTTTATTAAAAAAAAAGTTTCCATTCCTCAACGACAAAGTCAAAAGTCACAACACCAGATTATGGTCCAACAAGTTTATTTGAAATCGCAAGCTTTCGGAGCGCTGCTCCTTTGTCACCTGAAGGAGCAGCACTCCAAAAGCTTGTGATTTCAAATAACCCTGTCGGACTATAACCTGCTATCATGCTACTTCTGACTTTGTCCACCCCAGCACTTCCAGATTACTCTCAGTGATGGGGGAAAAAAAAAAAAGGTGCTGCATAAGTGGTAACCAGGCACGTGCCTTTAAACGTAGCTGCTCAGAGCTGCCCCTCATGTCGTTATTATTGATCCCTGTTCAGAAAGCATGTGTGTGTGTGTGTGTGTGTGTGTGTGTGTGTGGAGGCGGTGGTTGATTGAGAATGCTCCTCACAGCTCTTGATATGTTTTCAGTGATATGGTTACTCTGGAGATTTATTATACTGCAGGGACTGTAGTGACTGAGTCAGTGGAACCTGTCCATCACATGCTTAATTAACTGGAGTGCAATTTATGCTTGCATACATTCTGTAGGAGAACAGAGTTCAAAGGGTCGAATGATTCTTACACATTCAATGTTTTCTTGTAAAAATAAATTAGAAAGTAAATGTAAATTGCTGAAAAGACCCTGCTTCCATAAAGGGAAACACAGTTTGAATCTCATCACTGGAAAGCTAGGAGCTCCCTGAATCAGGGGAAGTGATTATCAAACTCCATTCTCCACCCCATATAATGGAGTCCCCAGCCAGGAAATCAAACAAAAGAGTTACTCTTCTTTGCAACGGTGACAGGAAATCTAGTTGCAGGAGTAACACAGGCAATTCTTAGCTCCCAGTGACATTAGAAAGTAAAAGCTTTGCCCACCCCTCCCCAGCTTGACCTGATATCATGATAACAAGTATGAGATGATGAAGTTGGCAATACAGTGAAATAATAGTGATCCCAGTCCAGCTGGGACTGTGGAAGGGTCACCTTTGAAAGCAAATACATTATAATTGAAAAAAATATAGTTTGTCATGTCAGAGAGACCCATTGTTTGAGCTTGCGGTCATTAGGGAGTGTGGGAAGATCAATGGGCAGTGGTCAGAAAGATCTAGGGGAGCTGTGTGCATAGCGGTTTGCTTCTTTCAACAAGAACACACACTGGGATGACTACAACAGTGCAAACGGTACTCAGTTTACTGGAGTGGTGAACCACGTCATAGTCGACTGGATTTTCACAACAAATTCACTGATTCTGGCATTAAACCAAAAAAAAGTTTCCAACTACAGCAGTGAGCAAGGCACAGAAACAAGTGATTTAAATACTTCCCTGCAGTCATTATCCTGGGAAACATAACATTGAAAAAAAAAGTGTCCAAAATCAAATCTGCTTTATGTGTGAGTTTTCCCCCATTGTGGAACCTATACGTTCCACAATCTCTAACATTACACAAACTCTGGGTGGACAGGGTGGTAGAGCAGGGGTAGATTGCTAATGGTTTTAGCGGAGAAGGCCAACTAATATAGAAACAAAACAAATCCTAATGTTTTTATTGTTAATGTGGACTTGGAAAAGCAGAGCTTTTAAAGAATGGAGATAACATATTTGGCCAAGATATTAAAAGCAGCCTAAAATTTAGACAGACTTTTCTTCTTTGGTAATGTACGTAGCTCCATTTTAACTGCTTGCATGTCATGAGCACCTGATGAGAAGTCTTAGATCCAGCTAAATTACTATTGCTCTCATTAACAGAATTGTCATCACCAGAGAAGAATAATGAGGCAAGTGTGCAATGATAGCAACAGAAACCATCTTTAATCCACTTGGATATTGAAAACCAAACTACCGAAGAACTAAAGGAGTTGTGATCAAGGTCAATGGCAATGGCAGGGAAAAGAAAACAAGTAGCGTGGCATGTAGAACTCACTGCTAATGTGGTTCTGGTTTTGTACAGTGCCACCAACTCTATTTATCCCAGTAGACTTCTTGAGAGACAGACAACAAACGCAGATCAATGACTGCTAGTTCATCAGGCCAGGGAACATTTAAAAGAGGAGGTAAGTATTTCTTTACTCACAGGGTGGTCACTACCTGGATTCAGATTACCATATTGAAAGATTGATCCAGTCCAGGTAGCTGATAATCCTTTCACAAATGAAGAAGTATAAAGCAAACAAATTTCCATCATTTAAACTCGGTCAATGATCCTAGATACCATCCCCAAGCTGAAAGTCAGCCTTCATATCGGGGGGGGGGGGGGGGGGGGGGGATTTTTCTCCTGTCAAAACTGGCCATATTGTCAGGAAGTTAAACTGAATGACTGGTAACATCATAAAGGTTAAGGGTTTTTGTTAAATCCACTTCCATTTTCAGGCCTGGAGTGATTATTGGTTTTGGTCTGTACACCACAAGTCTCAGTTCACACATTGTGCAGATTTGATTTTGGTAGTTTTAACAAATCTCACTAGATTATAAAGGAATTCATATCTCAAAATATTACAGAAGTGATGGGAGCAGAAAATGGATTCCAATAATTATTTCAGGAATTATCAATTCGATCATCATACCTCAGTAAATAAAAAAATGGAAGATCATGTGTTCTGATAGGGCTGTAGAGTGCCTGCCTGCAGACATAACATCCCACTTTACAGGTATAAATACCAGCTTTATACAACAGTAGAAAGATCAGACAGCAATTACACCAACAAATGGTAAAAATGATGAACATTTCCACACTCCATTAACAGTTTCGGAAAAGACCCCCAACATGTTCAGGTTGGATACTATGATATGGACAGACCATCTGTGCAAAAGTAAACCCTTCACAACCATTACCAGAGGCAAGTCGGGTCAGCCAATGTTCATTTAGTTTTCTCTCTCTTTTTATTCACCACTACACTTGACTCGCTTGAAAGCAAGAACTGTGAAGGGACTTAACCTTCTCCACTAGCTCCCCGACTCGGCAAAGCTCCAATTCAACATTTGGCTTTTTGCTTCTCTTTTCAGCTCTACAATAAAAATTCTGCAAGTGTATCACAAAACAAGATTTTCTTCATTCATCGTCATGATGTTCAAGATTGTCCAGCAAGCAGTGATGAAAATGATAGGGGAGGAAGAGGGAGAAAAAAGGATTGTTTCCTTTTTAAAAAATCGAGTGAGACAGTTGGGCTTATTTACTGCAATGGTCTGATATGCTAATGTGTACAATTGGAGAACAAGCTTAGAGACCACTGCCAAACTCCTTCCATCCCATCCTTTTGTCACATGGGGATAGCATTCTGCAGATGCAAGGCAGACCTGCAAACCCAGCCAAGTGAACATTGCTCATATACAGGCCATAGGTAACCAGCATCTTCAGAATGTATTACCGTGGGGTGCCCTGCACAATGTGCTGATGAGTCAGGCAATCTGCAAAGGCATCTGGGAGGATGGACTGGGGAGCAATCCTCAGCATGAATCCAGTTGATTCCACTCCCAAGCCAATCCTAAGAATAGAGAGGAAGACTCGAGCATCTTGCCAGTTTAGCTGGCTCAGGGGTAGCTTTTCTTTTCCCAACAAAACATTAAAGATTAAAACCTATTCAAGACAAACAAATTAATAAAAAAATTTCCATTAAGATGTAAGTGCCTAAACTGAAGGCAAGAATTGCATGTGCTTAAGGCCATAGAAATGATCTCATGAAAAATAAAATACTAGCCATTTAAAATCTCTTACTGTCCTATAAATGATAGAGTTATGAGCACTAGACCCAGCAATTAAGCAGGATATCAATACATCGTTAACTGCAAATGTACACACACAATATATTGGAAAGTATTTTAGATGTGCAAGACCTTGCCATAACACAGAGAATGTAGTTTAGAACAGTCAATTTCACAGAGTCTATTGCTGCTTAACAATCATTCACCGTGTTTATGCTATAACTGCCTTCTACCCTGATTTTGGTTAAGAAAAGCTCAGTTTTGCCAATCTAATCAGCAGACTGATGTCCATTGTGACCTCACTGGATACCACATTTAATCAGATAGCTGCAAGATTGTGATAGCTTTTTCACATGGGTCCCATTAAATTTCAAGCAGGGCCTCACGGTAGCACTGATGTGTAGATCATGAGCAAGCTATATATTCTGGTGATGCGTTGAGAGCATCTGTTGCTTGCTTTCCCTCCCTTTGCTGGCCTTCCTCAATGTCAAGATCAGAAAATTGTAGTTGCACACGAGGATCTTCATAGCCACACATGAACAAATTTGTGGTGGAATAATCCCTGATCTTTGGAAGCCATGGCAGAAATGTTAAGCCACTTGGGAATTTTGCCACATTAAAGAGATTGCAACAAGTTAGCAAGCACCTAGCCTGTAATATATGCATTCATGGGTCTCTCAAAGCAGGGCTGCATTATATTGCAATTGGGAAACACGTCAGCAGACTTAGGAGACGTTAGACACGTCTTACAGGATGAAACCACAATGACTTACAGGTTCCAAACCCTTCTCAGGAACGCAAACACAGCTAATGGCAGCACCGCTTGGAGCTCAGGAAATACCATGGATTGTAAAACTGCAGACTGCCGTGAGCCCCACACATCTGTACAACTCAGCAATTAAATCTCTTAGGATTGCCACCAAGCAAGTTGCTGCTATGAAAGCAGGGCAGATTGTGGGGCCTGGCATAAACAAGCAGAGGATGAAACTGCTTCCAACAATTACACAGCCTTCACAACAGAAATAAGATGAAGCAGCACCAGGCACCCTTCAGGCATACTTTATTTTGATTATATTCCTTTCGCCCTCACTTCGGCATTGACATTATCCTCAAACATGGCTCTGTAGAACTGGCAGGATATTATGGATCGTAACTGATGCGAAATTACTTTTGTAACTTTTCCATGTGCTTCATTATTACATCTCAAAAAAATACTCAGATGTCCAACTGTGTTAAGTTATGCCTAAGGTTAGCCTTGAAATACAATCCAGTCAGGGCAGTAACCTTGCTGCTCAACCTCTACAGCGTCAATATAAAATGCTGTTGCCCTCTGCAGTCTGTCCTGGTTCATCAGGCAATAGAACTGTATCCATAATTCCCTCAAAAAGAACCATCCATTTGCACGTTCCCTCCCTTCTGATCCTTCTCTCTAGTTTAGGATTCCCAGATAAAGCACTGCCCTCTGAATGTGCTCTGCGATACCTCTCTGTTTACATTTAAAGAAATGGCAAATGTAAATTGTTGGTGGAATGATTAATCTAAAGACAGAATGATGGTGGTGGTGGGGGGGGGGTGGTGATTAGGAGCGTTTTGAAAAAAGTGCTGTTATCCTATCTCAGTGCTTTTAATACCTTTTAAAGAAATTTCAAATAACTTTCTGTGCAAGTATTTTGAAAGATTGAAAATAATCTGTAACAAAGCACAGATAATTAACTTTAGTAAGTCCCCTTTTCATAATAGAAAACTCATGGTCTGCCCTGCAGCTGATGCGACTCTGATTACTCCCTGGGGATTTGGCAGATTTAGACAACAGAAGGACACAGCATCACACTCGCTGACATTTTCCAGTGAGTTCGTTCCTGCAAATGTGCAACCTCTTCAGGCAGGAAGAGAAAGTGACCTTTTAAACCAATACCGCGATACTGAAGGGCTGAATGCTTATATTCAAAGTTGTGAGGTGCACCATTTTAAAGTTTACCTGTCTACAGAGATGAGGGTGGAATTGTTTGAGAAAGCAAACTTCACAGCCAAGTGTTCAGGTGCATTGTCAGCTCTCAGGGACTGGGGAGAATACCATAGCTTTTCTTGAAGAAAGAAAACGCTGTTTCCATATTCCAGACCTAACCTCAACCCAATGAAAAATGTGCTGGCTCCAAGCAGAGACCTTCTGAAAGGCAGTGGGCAAACCAATCAGGCCTTGAAAAGCAGTGGCGTTAATTGTAAAGTGAAAATTTCTCCTCCAGGACCAGCATTAATTATGAAGACGACTTTTCGAAAAAACAAAACAAAAAAAGGAGTTGAGCTTTTCTTATAAACTAAAATCAGACATAAAACAAAGAATTGAATAAAACCACCAGATTATTTTACATGGAACACAATGTACTACTTCCAAAGGAAAAATGACAATTGGAGTTTTGACAAGGACAGATATGGACAGGTCACAATTGAGACAGGTGTTGTATAGCAAGTGCAGGCAACCTTGCATTGTTTCTCTAAATAATGCACTGTTTGAGATAACTGGAGGAGACACACCTACTCCACTTGCTTTGTTATAGAGCAGGAAGAGGACATTGTTTTGCGCCTGGCACACTTTTTTCGCCTCAGACAGCTGTGCTGGTCAACTGTGCTCTCTTCATATAAAACGTAAGGCACACCCACTAAGAGGTAATTCAGAGAAGCAGGTTCTGGGGCAGAAGCACAAAGAGACACAGCAGTCTCGGATGTACAGCTTGTAACCGCACTCTCACCACAGCACCGGATTGTCCAGCTTCGAGAATCCAGGATTCTTCCTCAGTTCCCAGTAGGTTCCGTTGCTCACCCAGGATTCTTTTCCACTGCTATCAACAATTTTCCTGGAAGGGAGACACAGCACAGTTTCGTTAGGAGTGTCTTGGCACCCAACGGCAATCGCAAGCTATTCAATGTGGTTTGTGTGCTTCGGAGTCAGAAGGCAATGGGTTCAAGTTGAAATAGAGGCAGGTTCTATAAGGCTGCAGCCCCCACAATGGGAAACGGAGGATCAAGGACACAGGTTCACCCCAGATTGAAACCCCATTCTATTGGGATCATCCTGATCCACACCGACTGCCCAGTCAACCAAATGCCTGAGTCGTCCCAGTTGCTGTAACACTGACCTTTTACCTGCATGGTGCCGTCTGGGGTTAGCATCTCCAACTTTCATCCCATCACATGGTTGACCAGAAATCTCTCCCATTCTCATGGACTATCGTTTAGAATCAACAAACCAGAGTTCCTACAGTGCAGATAGAGGCTATTCAGCCCATCACGTCTGCACTGAACCCCTGAACAGCATTCCACCCACACCCCCTCCCGTAATCCCGCATTTACTGTGGTTAGTCTACCTATTGGGCTCTACAGGGCAATTTAGCATGGACAATCCACCTAACCTGCACACTCTGGACTGTGGGAGGAAACCAAAGCACCCAGAGGAAACCCATGCAGATACAAGGAGAACGTGACAATCACCCAAACCCAGGGTCCCTGGTGCCGTGAGGCAGCTGCGCTAACTACTGCGTTATTGTGCCACCCTACTGAATATGTTGGTAGGATATGAGAGTTGATCATTAACGAGATATCCACTTCATGCACTTTCCTTGGTCACCGAGTCCCAGAGTGGGATTTGAACCCAGATGTTCTGGTTCAGGGAGGCAGGAATGCCACCTGCTATACCACAAGTAGGGGGGGGGGGGGGAAAGAGTGGGAAAGGAGGGGGGGTGGGGGGAGGAAAGAGATTCCCCAGTACAAAATCAAAATCAAACATGTCCTGATGTTGGTGCACAGCCACCCCTCCTCAGTCCCAGTTTCTAAGACAATCTGCCCCAGGGCTAAGGTCTTGACGCAGTATCAGCAGTTTGTGATGTTGCAACCCACTGCGTGTTCAAAAGGAGGAGAACTAGCAAAGACTGGCCTCCATAACTCCTCCCAACTTACGTAAAGAAGCGTGACAAGTACGTCATGTTGTTCTCCTCCATGATCCTCCTCCTGTCTCTCTGCAGCTGCTCAATTCTTTGTTTATGAACTTCTGCTGCCTCAGTATTCCCCTCCTCCAGGTACCTGTGCAAGTTAAGATACAATACCCTGAAAGTATTTTCAGGTGGTGACTGGATAATACATTACTAAATTATTGGCAAGAGAGAAACGATACAGATAAACACAAGGCAAAGCGGTAAGAAAAAAATTCTCAACAATGAGAAAGGAGTCGACTTGTCAACCAATTGTTATCCTTTCCTCCTGCAGCAGAAATTGTTGCAATCATTTGCAAATTTGGTATTTGTCCTATCGAGTGCAAGTTGAAAAGACTCAACAATTAATTATTGCTGAAAAGAAAGACAACGATAAACCAAGGACACAGATGTTTAAGGTAATTGACAAAAGGTCAAGGATCAGATGAGGAGAACAATGTTCCTTACAAAAGATCAGGAGTGCACCGTCTACAAGGGTGATGGAAGTAGATTACTAGGGAAAGTGGAAATATTTAGAGCCCTAGAGAAATAGCAGGGAACTTGGTCTTTAATTGAGATGATGGGCCAAAAAGCCATGTTCTGTACTCCATCATTCCTAGCAAAACTGACGTCAAATCAGGGAGGTGATGGTCTAGTGGTATTACCACTAGACTATTAATCAAAAGATTCAGCTAAGGTTCTGGGAGTCTGGGTTCGAATCCTGTCATGGCTGGAATTAAATATCTCCCATGCAACTAATGTCAATTGTTTGGGAAAAATCCATCTGGTTTACTAATATCTTTCAGGGAAGGAAACGGTCATCCTCACCTAGTCTGGCCTGCAGTCCCACAGCAATGTGGCTGTCTCTCCACTGCCCTCTGAAACCTACCCTAGCAAGCCACAATTGTACCATTCGCAAAGCCTCAAAGAAATGAAACCAACAGACCAGGAGATATTGACCTAGGCACCAGTGAAGACAACCGCAGGATTAGTCCGGTTGAACCTGCAGTGCCCCTCAGCACTGGAATGGAAAACCCCTTGTTTCTGATTTGTTTTTAACTGTCTTTTCATTCTTCTCTGCAGGTCAGTTAGTTTAACATCTATAATTGGGACCTTTATCAGAATCTACTCAAATACAATGTCCCCTCCTCGCCAACTGATACAAATAACATTACAAAATCATTTTGGGTGAGAACTCAAAGGTTTACAAATAAAACCTTTCACCAGAAGGCAGCAATGCAATAATTTATTCATAGAAGGCAAGCAGATCGTCAGGATGAGTTAAATACAAACTGGCCTTGCGCTAACACAACAGAAGTCTTGAGATTCAGTGGGCAGTGACCCTCCCTCTTGACCAAAAGCTCCAGGTACAAGTCTCATTTGATGGCCACAGAAAGGGGGTCATGTGCAAACTTGTCAAATTCAGACATGGTGGATGGTAAGCTTGGGAGAACTTCTGGGTTAGCCAGAACCATCTGGTAGCTGCAGCATTATAGCCTCATCACATTAAAGACTCAATGGGCAGATTCTGGCCACGAGCAAGTGTCATCCTCATTCTAAGGGGCTATCACACACAAAGAGAAGATCTGCAATCATGGACAACAAAAACAAGTGATCATAGAGAAAAAAAACACCCAGGGTTGAATTTTGCACATACACCCAGCAATACATAGTGCATCAGGGATGAAAATTTGTTCTTTTGTTTTACAAAGGCAGATCGTTCAGATAGTCTGCCACACTGGGATGAAAGCACGAGAACTGGTGGCAGGGTCTAGTGGTGTTTGTATTTTCACAAGAGGTCTGGCTGCAAAGGATGTAAGCCACTGATCCCCAGAGACTTAAACAATCCAGGTCTTTTTCAATATATAATTTCAGTTACATCACACTGTAAACCTTTCTTATAAATTCTGTGTCATACAATCTTATACTCCACAACCACCAGAAGCAGCAGTGCTCTGAAAGCTAGTGCTTCCAAATAAACCTGTTAGACTATAACCTGGTGTTGTGAGATTTTTTAAAACTTTGTACAGATCCCCAGATCCATCTGTGACTTGGAGCATATTTAGTGGGGCCCAGAAACTACACTGAGATGTCAGCATGTGAAATCACTGAGGCACAAACCTTCCCATTTTGTGCACATTTTTGCTCTTATCCACTGAAACAGGAATTAATGTGCACAAACCAATTTTGTATCGATGCACCATCATCAGACAGAAGATTCTATGATTAAAATTTTAATTATCTTTCAGAGTGTCACAACATTACTCAGTTGAATATTTTATGACCAAGATATCAGTGGAGTTGAAGTTTACATGACGACTTTAGCAGTAACTATATATTAGTTCCAGAGCTGATGAAGGGTTTATTCAAAGCAATCCCCTACCTCTGGTCAGGTCGCAGGCGAGTATCAGTCAAGGGTAGGATTCGTTTAAGATCAGGAATCAATTCATTAAGTTCTCGTGCAAAAGTGGTGAAACCATAATAATTTTCGTGATCTTTCGGTATAGGATCTGAAAGGTGAAGAGAAAACCCCACCAGAAATTTCCATTAGGAATACAGTCAGGATAGAGTACTGTATGCTGGTTGTAATCAAGCTATTGAAACGACTGTTGTAAAAATCATAACTGCATCGTCACAACCTAAAACTCATTCAATCTAAAAAAGCTGATGGGTTTTATTTATTTAAAGTCCCACACAAGGCACAATATGCAACTCAAAACAGAAAATAATGGAGATTCAGCATAATGGAGTCACCAGCAACTGGGAAAAGACAGTTCAATGTTTTAAATGTGGACCTTTTAGCTGATGTAACATCCAGAATTAGCCCTTGCTTTTTTTATTTCATCATTTCCCTGTTGTTGATTGCATCATCAGTAAGGAGATGGTGGCAGTGGTCATGACTTTGAATTGATAACCAAGAACTACTCTGGTTTGGAGACATGCCAGCTGGTGGAACGGAGGGTGGTGGTACAGGGTTGTTTCTCAGGCTGGAAGTCTGTGCTGCAAGTGTTGGTGCAGGATCTGGTGCTTTTCGTCATTTACATAAATGATGTGGATGTGAATATGGGAGGTACAATTAGTAAGCTTGCAAATTACACCAAAATTGGCAGTGTAGTAGACAGTGAAGATTATTATCTCAGAGTACAACAGGTCCTTGATCAGATAGATCGATGGGCTGAGTGGCAGGTGGAGTTTAATTTAGATAAATGCGAGGTGCTGCATTCTCATAGGCAAATCAGGGCAGGATTTAGACAGTTAAATGGTAAGGCCCTGGAAGCAGCGAGGTGCATGTGTGTGTTGTGCGTTCCTGAGCAAAAAAAAACCTTGGGGTGCAGGTGCAGGTTCTTAGTTCCTTGAAAGTGGAGTTAGGTGCAGACAGGGTAGCGAAGGCAGCATTTAGCATTCTTGCCTTCATTGGTCAGTGTATGGAGTATAGGAGTTGGGATGTACAAGACATTGGTGATGCCACTTTTGGAATACTGCATGCAATTCTGGTCATCCTGCTACAGAAGGATGTTGTTAAACTTGAATGGGCTCACAAAAGATACATAAAGCATGTGGCCATGATTGGAGGATTTAAGGTACAGGGAGAGTTTGAATAGGCCGGGGCTGTTTTCTCCAGAGCATCAGGGACTGAGGGGTGACCCGTAGGAGGTTTATAAAATCATGAGGGGCATGGATAGAATAAGTAGAGAAGGTATGGAAGTCCAAAACTAGTCGTCATAGGTTTAAGGTGAGAGGGGCAAGATTTAAAAAGGAACCGGAGAGGCAATGTTTTCACACAGAGGGTGTATGTGTATGGAATGAGTTGCCAGAGGAAATGGTAGAGGTTGGTATAGTTTCAACATTTCAGAGGCCGTCTGGATGGGTATAGGAATAGGAAGGGTTTAAGAGGGAGAGCAGTCAAATGCTGGCAAATGGAACTAGATCAATTGAGTTTTTCTGGTCTGTTTCCGTGCTGTATAATTCTACGACTATGAAAACCTGGTACTGAAAGCTAGTTCGAGTTTGTGAAGGGAAGGAAATGTCTCATCCTTACTCTGACCTGAACAGACTAGAAAGCCCTATCAATCAAGGGCTATTAGGGCAAGACATGCTGGCCTCATCAACAAAATCTGCATTCTGTGAAAAATTACATTCTTAAAAAGTCCCAGTCTGAAAGCTCTCCTCTCTGCATCTCACTTCTGACCTTTTAAGATATGGTTCAAAACCTTCTTTTGCCAAATGTTCATAAACTCACAGATGTTTACAGTAGAGGAGACCACTCAGCCCATCATTCCCTTGCCAGTCAAAGATCTGACTACACTAATTCCATTTTTCAGCTCTGGGCCCATAGCTTTGGAGAGTACAGCACACCAGGTGAGTATCTAATTACTGCTTAAATAGACTTCTGACTCAACCACCCTAGCCAGCAGTGAGTTTCAGATTCACACCACACACTGGGTGAAAACATTTCTCCTCAACACCCATCTTAGTCTCTATCTCTTACCATAAACCTGGTATTGACTCCTCTAGTAATGGAGAAAGTGCCTCTTATTCACCTTATCTATGCTAGTCATAATCTTCTACACCTCCATTAATCCCCCTCTCAGTCTTTGCTGCTTCAAGGAAAACAATCTCCCAGTCTATCCAATCAATCTTCATTGTTCAGACACTCCAGGCTAGGCAGCATTCTGGTAAATCTCGATTGCATCCTCTCCAGTGCAAATACATTCTTCCTAAAATGTGGTGACCAGAACTGCATACAGGATTTCAGTTGCAGCCTAACAGTTCCAGCATAACGTTAAAGTCACGTTAAAGTTACAGTCCTTCCGCACCACAGGACTCCTCTCTGAGGCAGACAACTGGTGGTGGTTTAACAAAAGGGTCATCATGCCTCAGCAAGGTGGGTGAGGGTGGGGGTGGTTGGGGAGGGTGGTGGTGGGTGGGGAAGAGGTTGAAAAAGAGCCTCCTTCCTAATAACCTCAGCTGCTGCAGGAATTGAAGCCACATTATTAGTCTCACTTTTTACCACACACCAGCCATCCAGCCAACCAACCTCCTTACTTTTGAATTCTGGGTCTTAGTTAAGTATCCCGTATGCCTTCTTAACCACTTCGGCTTCCTGCTTTGGTATTTTCAGGGATTGTTGATGTGCACATCAAGCGCCCACTGATCTTCAATATTTTCCAAGATCTGACCATTCAGAGTGTAACTCCTTGCCTTGCTAGTGCACTTCAAAGACCCACTTTTAGAGATCTGAACAAAAGATTTGGCTGAGTTAAAATCAGATCCCTGTTGATCCTTTCAGGTAGGTGCAAAAGATACCATGGCACAAGTAAAGCAGGGGATTTCCCTTTTGTGGTCTGGCCATAGCTCTGGCTCAATTAACACCTAAAACAGCTTATCGGTCATTACCACAATGACTCCTGTAGAAATTTGCTGCGTGCAAATTAGCTGCTGAGTTTCCTCTCCAACAAAGAGTGAATGGAGAAATTTCAGCTATGGCTGTCAAGAACTCTGAAACCATCAGATGTTGCGCCGAGTGCTATATAAATGCAAGATGTACCTTCTTTCATTAGCAATCACTCATCAGAGCATTTGTGGAGAATGAAAGCTGCATATAATCCTAGATATGAAACAGCCCAGGGTAGGAGGTAAATGTAACATTGCTTACTTGGTTTCCAAATGCATTTAGCGGATTGTGGCCCACCACAGTAAAACCCCTCGTGCCATTTGCCAAACAGTTGATGGATGACTCTTCCACTCTGATCCATCACAGAGCCCTGAACCTCATTCACATTCGAACTCCAGTATTTGGTCTGAAAAGGTTTAGAGAGAGAAAGAAAGTGTAGCATCTGGGGATGAAGTTGTTATGAGATAATCTGCATGCGATGATACAACTGACCTCCAACATGCAGAGACTATAAGAATGAAAAGGACCATACTAGAGAGCAGTCATCAATATTGTGTACAGCAGTATGCAAATAAAATATCATTTAATGAAGTTTCATCCACCTGGACACACACATGACCATATACACTCCCCCATCATCCTGTTTCTATCCCTCATTTGCATCCGTTGTCAAATGCATTGTTCAAATCCATTTTTCAATCTCAATCACCACCACCCAATTTCTGAACAGTCAGTTCTACACGCTCAACACCTTCTACAGAAAGCAGTTTAAATTCAAACTGCTGAACAGACGTAGACAGAGCTCGTGCCTTTGCCCTCTGGTTAGAGTTTGGAATGAACAGGCAAGGGAGGGCAGTAAGAGAAACAGGGGGAAAGCAGCATTTGGAAGTCACAGTTCTCTGTTTCAATGCTGCTCCGTTAGAATCCCTGTCCCAAACAGAAGCTTGACAACATTCTGGCAGAGCATCATGACAAGACATTCAGTTATCACAGATTAAGCATACAGTTTATATTTCCAAAGGAAAAATTAAGTGATTCAAATAGGTCCACCATAGAACACAATGCAGAACATGGTCATTTGATCCAGCATTCTGGATCAGTGGTGCTGGAAGAGGACAGCAATTCAGGCAGCATCCAAGGAGCTTCGAAATCGACGTTTCGGGCAAAAGCCCTTCTTGCCCGAAACGTCGATTTCGAAGCTCCTCGGATGCTGCCTGAATTGCTGTGCTCTTCCAGCACCACTAATCCAGAATCTGGTTTCCAGCATCTGCAGTCATTGTTTTTACCATTTGATCCAGCAGTCCAGTGCTGGCTTGAGAAAGAGCAAACCAATTTGTCTCAGTCCCTTGTTCTTTGCCTAGAGCTCTGAAGAGTTAAATTAAAGAATTTATACAACTTCTCTTTGAAGGTCATTACTGAATAGAATTCCATTACATTTTTAAAAATTCATTCACGGGATGTGGCATTTATTGCCCTTTCCCAATTACCGAGAGGACAGTTAAGAGTCAGCCACATTGCTGTGGGTCTGGAATCACAAAGATCTGACTGAGTAAGGGTGAAAGATTTCTCTCTGACATTGGATGAACTAGGTGACAATTGATAGTGGTTACATGCTCACCACTAAACTGGCTTTTTATTCCACATTTTGAAAACCAAATTCAAATTCCACTGAACTCAGTGATTTAAATTCATACCCTGAGGATAATAGCTGGGGTTCAGGATTACAATAAAAGCAAATTACTGCAGATGCTGGAATCTGAAATCAAAAGAGAAAATGCTGGAAAATCTCAGCAGGTCTGGCAACATCTGTAAGGAGAGAAAAGAGCTGATGTTACGAGTCTAACTGACCCTTTGTCAAAGCCAAAAAAAAAGGGAGAAATAGGGAGGTATTTATACTGGGCTGAGAGAAGGTGAGTTATGGATTCAGAAGCAAAGGTAGCAATAAAGAGGTGACAATGACAGTGCATAGAGAGATTATAGGGAGATTAGAAGCTGTGAATGGCCAAGGCTGAAGCCAGTTCTATGTGATCAATAATGTGATCAAGGATAGTCAGCATGGTTTTGTGAAGGGCAGGTCGTGCCTCACAAACCTGATTGAATTCTTTGAGAAGGTGACTCAGGAGGTAGACGAGGGTAAAGCGGTAGATGTGGTGTATATGGATTCTAGTAAGGCGTTTGATAAGGTTCCCCATGGTAGGCAAAAAATACGGAGGTATGGCATTGAGGGCGAGTTGGAGGTTTGGATTAGGAATTGGCTGGCTGGAAGAAGACAGAGGGTAGTAGTTGATGGTAAAGGTTCATCTTGGAGTGCAGTTACTAGCGGTGTTCTGCAAGGATCAGTTTTGGGACCATTGCTGTTTGTCATTTTTATAAATGACTTGGAGGAGGGGCTAGAAGTTTGGGTGAGCAAGTTTGCGGATGATACGAAAGTCGGTGGAGTTGTTGACAGTGAGGAAGGATGTGTCAGGTTACAGCGGGATATAGATAAGTTGCAGAGCTGGGCAGAAAGGTGGCAAATGGAGTTCAATGTAGGTAAGTGTGAGGTGATTCACTTTGGTAAGAGTAACAAAAAGACAGGGTACTGGGCGAATGGTCGGATACTTGGTAGTGTGGATGAGCAGAGGGATCTTGGTCTCCATGTACACAGATCTCTGAAAGTTGCCACCCAGGTAAATAGTGCGGTGAAGGCGGCATATGGTGTACTGGCTTTTATTGGTAGAGGAATTGAGTTCCGGAGCCCTGAGGTCATGTTGCAGTTGTATAAGACTCTGGTGCGGCCGCATCTGGAGTATTGTGTGCAGTTTTGGTCGCCATACTATAGGAAGGATGTGGAAGCACTGGAACGGGTGCAGAGGAGGTTTACCAGGATGTTGCCTGGTATGGTAGGAAGATCGTATGAGGAAAGGCTGAGGCACTTGGGGCTGTTTTCATTAGAGAAAAGAAGGTTTAGGGGTGACTTGATAGAGGTATACAAGATGATTAGGGGTTTAGATAGGGTTGACCATGAGAACCTTTTTCCACGTATGGAGTCAGCTATTACAAGGGGGCATAGCTTTAAATTAAGGGGTGGTAGGTATCGGACAGATGTTAGGGGTAGATTCTTTACTCAGCGAGTCGTGAGTTCATGGAATGCCCTGCCAGTAGCAGTGGTGGACTCTCCCTCTTTATGGGCATTGGATAGGCATATGGAGGATAGTGGGCTAGTGTAGGTTAGGTGGGCTTGGATCGACACAACATCGAGGGCCAAAGAGCCTGTACTGCGCTGTATTTTTCTATGTTCTATGTGACAAAATATGTTTGTGTGTGTGTGTGTGTGTGTGTGTGTGTGTGTGTGTGTGTGTGTGTGTGTTGGCGGGGGGGGGTTTGATGGGTGAAGCAGAGGCAAAATGGAAAACAGGGGAGAAGAGCAGCAAAGAGGGAAATTTGTTTTCATTGTTCTGTAACTCTTATTTCTTGATTGTCTCTCTTTCTCTCACTCCCCACTCTCTCATCACCTTTTTCCTCTCCTCTTCCCCCTTTGCTATCCTTCTCCCCGGTTTTCCATTTTGCCTCTGCTTCACCCCCACCCCCCCTTATTTTGTCACATAGCACTGGCTTCAGCCTTGGTCATTCACAGCTCCTAATCTCCCTACAATCCCTCTATACACTGTCATTATCACCTCTTTATTGCTACCTTTGCTTCTGCATCCATGACTCACCTTCTCAGCCTAGCATAAATACCTCCCTATTTCTCCCTTTTTTTTTAAGCTTTGACAAAGGGTCGTAACGTCAGCTCTTTCCTCTCCTTACAGATGCTGCCAAACCTGCTGAGATTTTCCAGCATTTTCTCTTTGGGTTCGGGATTACAAGTCTGGTACATTATCACTCTGCTACTGTTTCCCTCAAAATGTTCAGGCAGCACATTGCAAATTACAATTTACTGGGGGAGAAAACTCATCCGACCTCTGGCGCCTTTGCCAATTATCTTAAATCTTTATCCTGTAGTTATGGCAGTTCTGCCACTGGAACAGTATTTCCCGATTCACTAACAATATCCTACAAGTTTTGAGAATATCCATTAAATCTCATCTTAACCTTCTCTCTCCGTAGAGACCAAGCTCAGCTATGTGAAGTCCCACATCCCTTGCACCATTCAAGTAAAGCTCAGCACCTTCGCCAAAGCCTCGACATCCTTCCTGATGTGCAATGCCCTGAACCAGATATGCTGCCAAATCATGAGCAATGGGCAAAAAGAAAAACATTTTAATTACATTAGGTGGACTTTTCAGAAGTATTGCAGATAACTCCAACTGAACTGACCAATGCCACATGGGCAAGAACTTCATGATCAAACTTACCTTACAAAATGTCAACCTGCAATGACAGGTACTGTTCCTTATGTTTGTGATTGTCACTTCCCCATAATGTTCTATCCATCGTTGCCCACTCAGGATGTTGTGGATGCAGGAGGTGATCTTATTCCACTGATAGTGATCGCCGAACCTGGGAATATCACAGGAACACATTGGTTAGAAACCAGTCACAAAATGTGTCGCTTATATTTTACATCTGCTTACTTTTGACCTACAAGTGAACACAAGACATAGCATTAAACAGCACCAAAATGTGTGTACTACCTACTAGATTCACGTGTAGAAACTCAAAGATCCTTAAGCAGCACCTTCCAAATCCATGACACTGCCATCTAGAGGACTAGGGCAGCAGATACATGGAAACAACCACCATCTTCAAGCTCCCCTCCCACACACCGTCCTGACTCAAGAATGTATCACCATTCCTTCACTGTCACTAGGTCAACATCTTGGAATTCCTTCCCCATTGACTGCAGCAGTTCAAGAAAGCAGCTCACCACCACCACCACCACCTAAAGGACAACTAGGAATAAATGCTGACCAGCTATGAGTGAATAAAGAAAAAGATTGCCCTTTGGCCCACATTGGCTTTTGCCACATCTACCCAATAACTCCCACTTCCCTATTTCTTTCCTACAGCCTGCAACTTATTTTCAACCATATATTTATTCAATTTCCCAACTAATGTTACAACTGAATCTGCTTCAACAAGCACTTTCCAGTCGTGGGAGAATCTAGAATTAAAGGTCACTGTATCAAAAAGAAGTAGTCACTCATTTAAGACAGATGAGGACAATATCCTTTACTCCCTCAATGTTGGAGCTCTCCTCCTCAAAAAAGTGATGAGAGCTGAGACTTAGCGGATATTTTTAAGACAAAGGTAGATAGGATCTTGATAAGCAAAGAGGTGAAAGGTTAGTGCTGCAAATTAGGAAATGGAGTAATTAGACTAACCACGATCTAACTCAGTGGATGAATAAGCTGGAAGGGTCAAGTAGTCTACTCCTGTTCCTCATTTTTGTTTGAATGCATCACATTAGACAGTACATTCCAGATAACCACGCTCTGCAGACAGGTGGCATGGTGGCTCAATGGTTAGCAATGCTGCCTCACAGCACCAGGGATCTAGGTTCAATTCCATCCTCAACAACTGTGCGTGGACTTTGCCAGTTCTCCTCTGGTCCACTTGGGTTTTTGCAAGGTGCAAGATCCGGTTTCCTCCCACAGTGCAGGTTAGGTGGATTGGCCGTGCTAAATCACTCAGCTTTCAGGGATGTGTAGGTTAGGTGCATTAGCCCTGGGAACTGCAGAGTTATCGGGATAGGGCTGGGTCAGCTGCTCTTCAGAGGGTCAGTGTGGAATTGTTGGGCCAATGGCCTGTTTCCACACTATAGAAAATCTATGGAGTTCTTATCCAGTTTCTGGTTTATTTGCCAATCAATCACTTCCAATTTGCGTCTTCGGATTACCGTCCCTTTGGTTACCAGAAGTAGTTTGCTCTGCCTTACCATGAAAGTTTCTGAATCAGCTACTTACTTTGGCAGGCTCACGTTCACCATTCCAACAGGCACAATCTCCAGGGACTTCCCCCAAAACTTATTCTTCCACCTCACATCTAAAAGGAGAAAGTAATTCATTTAAACTCATTACTTTCAGATACAAGCAGAAAGCTTCTCAGATGATGGAATTACTCCAGAATATTGTCTCAGCCAACCTGTTCGGAGAGATGCTCTTACACACGTCTAAAGTAGGTGGGATTTGAACCCAGACTTACTGGCTCAAAAGTAGGGGTGCTACCATCACGCCAGAAGAGTCCCGTTGAATAACATTATGGAGTTGCCAGCAACAAATACCTTGTGAAACTCGGAACACAACAAAACCAAAAAAAGACTTATATAATTCATTTGGCCAGCCCCGAATCATGAGCAAAGTCCTAGGCAAAAACGTCAGTGTCGCACTACAGTTGATATTGGATCATGGAGCAGGAACTGAGGTCAAAGCAGAAAGAGGGAGAAAGATTTAAAGAAAGAAAAACAAAAACCAAAAGATCTTGGTCAATTGTTAGCTGGATATAATTTGTGCAGCTGATCTGTACTGGAATACCACCCTAAGCATTACTAATCAGTCTATTTACCTTACAGTTTGGGATGGTTTCCTCCAACCCAGCCAAAATGCAGCACAAAAGAAATGTAGTTGGCGCAGAGACTGCGGTGCTCCCCAATGCTCACTTGTCCCACCTCAAATATAATTGCAATTAGTGGGAAGTGTTTGTAGCTTTATCAGGTTATTGCAGGTAACACAGGAAAGTAGACTTGTATATACTCGAGTAATAGTTCATCTCATGTAAAAGTCAAGATTAGAGTGGTGCTGGAAATGCATAGCAGGTCAGGCAGCAGCGAGGTGCAGGAAAATCGACATTCCTGATGAAGGGCTTTTGCCCAAAACGTCGATTTTCCTGCTTCTTGGATGCTGCCTGACCTGCTGTGTTTTTCCAGCACCACTCTAATCTTGACTCTAATCTCCAGCATCTGCTGTACCCATTTCTGCCCATCTCATGTAAAAGTAAGCCTCCCCTATTTTTTGGCCAAATAGCCTTGAATTTTCAATATATCTCATGTAACAGTTGACCTTAGTTCTTCTCAGATAACAGATCAACATTTAGGAGTCAGAGTGCCAGCTGTCACGTCCCGCTCCAGCTTTCCAGTCTGTCGGTTGTTCAACTCCGTTCTCAATCTTCCAGCCCACTGGCTGTTGTGTTCTGCTCCAAGTTTTCAGAATTACCATAATTCATTTTTTTTTTCCTTTATTTGTTTAGAGATCAGTTGGGCTTCTGCTAATGATATGGTAGGAATTTTGACAAGCATGAATTTCAGCCCCTCAAAAGTAGTATCCATGTAACTATTGACCCCATAAATTTAAAAGTAGTCAAAAAATTTGACTATTACTCAAGTATATACAGTAATTCAGGAGACATGGGCATTGATGGGTAAGGGTGGAGGCTATGGAGGCCAGATGGGCAAGGACAACAGGTTTCCTTCAGAGGACGACACTGGTGAACTGGATGGGTTTCTATGACAAATCAGAGGTCATCCTCAGAGTTGATTTCAATTCTAGATTTTGACCGAATTCAGATTTGCCATGTTGAGATTTGAACCCATGACCCTAGATCATTAATATGGGGCTCTGAATTACTAGTTTAGTCTCATAACTACCAGGCCACCACCTCCCCTTTGTGAGGTATGGGGCTGCACTTTTTCCAATAGTGAACTGGCTAAAACTGTCCACCCACCTGTGACCTCCTGGGTCAGGGTTGGCCATACTGGAGCAGGAATCGGAAACTGAATTGAACAGTGAACCCTTGAAAACTCACTTGTAATTTATATTCTTATGTTATATCGAGAATCTGAGACAGAGAAACCCACGTCCGGTTGAATAATTAAGCAAGACCTTTTTGTTTTGTTTAAATCTTTTTCGCTCCTTCTTTCTTTGACCTTAGTTCCTGCTCCATGAACCAACATCTACATTATCACAATTAGTGTAACACTAGCTTTGTCTCAGGGCGAATGATAATAAGAGCTCTAAGTCACCTGTTCATTGATTGATAATGTGTCTGAGACATTCTACTGTACGATTATCATTCACCATTTTATAATTGCAGTGTTCTGGGGCACCTGTCTTAATGGTTTATGCCAGTCTAGTGACAGAAGAGCATGTTTGTGCCCCATCCACAGGTTTTAGAAAAAGCACCAATTCACAGGTTACCAGAATTTAAAAAAAAATCCGTGCTATTCAAGTACTTAAGCAATGCCGAGCCTGCATGTTAAAAACCTCTAGCCTGCAGCACAAAAGGGAAGAGGGCAGGAGGTAAGTAGTTCCTGCTCCAGTGGGCGGCATGGTGGCACAGTGGTTAGCACTGCTGCCTCACAGCGCCTGAGACCCAGGTTCAATTCCCGACTCAGGCGACTGACTGTGTGGAGTTTGCACGTTCTCCCCGTGTCTGCGTGGGTTTCCTCTGGGTGCTCCGGTTTCCTCCCACAGTCCAAAGATGTGCAGGTCAGGTGAATTGGCCATGCTAAATTGCCCGTAGTGTTAGGTAAGGGGTAAATGTAGGGGAGAAAGTGAGGTCTGCAGATGCTGGAGATCAGAGCTGGAAATGTGTTGCTGGAGAGGCGCAGCAGGTCAGGCAGCATCCAGGGAACAGGAGAATCGACGTTTCGGGCGGTATGGGTGGGTTGCGCTTCGGCGGGTCGGTGTGGACTTGTTGGGCCGAAGGGCCTTTTTCCACACTGTAATCTAATCTAAAATGTAAAATACCTTTGAGGTAGGAGACCCATGGGAATATTCCTGTCATTGCCAGGCCCTTCTGCAGCCACTTCACTCAGTAAGTCTACCCTTAATCTCATGTGAATTAACCTGATCAGTTGAACTCAATTTGTGTATTGGGACGTGTGCTTTTAGCAGACAGCAAGGCCATTTATTTCTGAGCCCCACAGCTGCATCAGCAATACATTTGCTCTTCTCACCAGAGACAGCTCTCCAGCAACATGTAAGCATGTCGCACTGGTCACCAATGGCAACTTGCTGCTCGCCCCTCCAACACTTTGAAAACTTTGTTACAGAAATTGAATCTCAAACTGCCCTATAAATCCTTCCCCCCCCACCCACTGCCAAATAAACTAACCTTGCCAAAAGAGGAAGTTTTCGGATTCAGCATGGCAGACAGACACAGGAGGATGGTGGCTCACCTGTAACGAAAAATACAATAAGCTGGGAGGGGCAGCATGTGCTGGGAGTGAGCAGACAACCACAACTCTTCACCATAAGTACCTGCCCCACTGAACCACATCACTGCAGTTGCAGAGATACTGGTATCTCAGTCTTTATGCCAGTCTCTTGACTCGGCATAGATATCTCAAGAGCTAAAAAAGCACCTGATTCTATTCTGGACAGTGTTTCACCTGTGTTTGTGCTGAACAGTGACAGTCACTCAGGCACAACCGAGGCCTGACATCCCCCCCCTTGAAAACCAAATGTAACTCCCCACCTGCAGCAGCAGCAGCTGAGAGCAGTCAACTGGATATTAACTGGAGGCAGAAAAACACCTGAAGGTGAGCAACCTGAAACGTAGAGTCTGTGTCTCTCTCTACAGGAACTGCCTAACCTGCTGAGGTGTTTCCAGCAGCAGCTGCTCATGTCTTAACACAGTGTTAAAGTCTCTGCAAGTGTTGTAGACACGAGTAACTTCTACGTAGTGACTAATACTCTGTGGTAACTATTCTCCACAACTAACAACACCAGTTATGCTGGTGTACCGTGCCTTTGACCAATACTGTCTTGCTATTTCTCATGGGTTTTAACCATTCACAAACTAGATGTACCCTGGTTGAATAGTTTCCCTGAAAGGCTGAACTTCCGACAGTGCAACATTACCCCCAATACTGTTCAGGAATCTAATCTTCCGACCCAGAGAGGAGCATGCTATTTAATGGAGTACAACTGTCCATCAAATACAGCAAGGTCAGTAAAGATAGGCTGCTAATTCTAAACATTCAGGCAAATACATGCAGGTGGACGAATGGCATCACGCACCTTTCACTATCTCCAAACATCTCAAAGTACGTTACAGCCAAAGTAGCTCTGCATTATCGTCACTGTTGTCATATGGAAAACAGAGTAGCAAATTTGCACACAAAGTTCACAAACTGCAAATGTGATTTTTTTTAAAAACAAAGGAAAAAGGACGAAACAGCTCTTTAGTGTCACAACTGAAATCAGATAAATATTCGATGCTGCAGCTGATTCTCATCCCCGAACAAAGGAAATAAAAACCGTTGCTGCTCCGGATCAGAATTGCCTCCCGATAGCTATGAGCAAACCTACATCTAAAGCACGAAGGATTTCAAAACGCAGCCTTCTCAACGGCAAATCAGGGATAGGAATAAGATGGCTGGCTTAGCCAGCAATTAAGAAGTGAATAAATTACAGCAAAACTCCTGTTATTAACTCAAACATGTTCATCAAGGCCATTAAACACAGTTTCCCAATGTCAATACCAACCACAGCAAGTGCAGTTACTGCATGAGCTGAGTACCGATAACATTAAACAGCTCCAAGAAGATGCATGCTCCTTCATGTACAATAATAAAGACATGATTTCCCAAAAAACAACAACAGTTTGGTACCAACTTGTTTCAAATCAACGGAGAGAATTAAGCTAAGTGGCTGCACTCATTATGAGCTGAAACTTTATTGCTGGAACAGCACAGCAGGTCAGGCAGCATCTAGGGAACAGAAGATTCGACGTTTCGGGCACATGCCCTTCTTCAGGAATGAGCAGAGAGTGTTCAGCAGGAGAAGATAAAAGGTAGGGAGGAGGGACTTGGAGGAGGAGCGTTGGAAATGTGATAGGTGGAAAGAGGTCAAGGTGAGGGTGATAGGTCGGAGTAGGGTGGAGGCGGAGAGGTCAAGAAGAAGACTGCAGGTCAGGAAGGCGGTGCCGGGCTGGAGGGATTCGGCTGAGACAAGGTGGGGGGAGGGGGGATGAAGAAACTGGTGAAGTCCAAGTTCATCCCCTGTGGTTGTCCAACCACTTGGACTTCACCAGTTTCTTCATCCCCCCTCCCCCCACCTTGTCTCAGCCGAATCCCTCCAGCCCGGCACCGCCTTCCTGACCTGCAGTCTTCTTCTTGACCTCTCCGCCTCCACCCTACTCCGACCTATCACCCTCACCTTGACCTCTTTCCACCTATCACATTTCCAACGCCCCTCCTCCAAGTCCCTCCTCCCTACCTTTTATCTTCTCCTGCTGAACACTCTCTGCTCATTCCTGAAGAAGGGCATGTGCCCGAAACGTCGAATCTTCTGTTCCCTAGATGCTGCCTGACCTGCTGTGCTGTTCCAGCAATAAAGTTTCAGCTTTGATCTCCAGCGTCTGCAGACCTCACTTTCTCCTGCACTCATTATGAACCAGGGTTTATTTAAAATAAAATTATGAAAGAAATTTTAAATTTGACTGAAATTCAGAGTAAAACTTCATCTTTTAAATATCAAATCAAGTGTTTTATCCTTTGATACAATATGAAAATTCACACTTCCTCACACTTAACTTCTTTGCACTAAAAATCCTGTTGTTTCAAAACATTTCACATCAACATTCCTCCATTAAAAATTCCCATGTTCATATTTATTGTAGGTTTTGCTGATGCATATTTGTCAACATATCATGAAAGTCTGGTCGTTTTCTTTGAACATTGCCAAGATCCATCGCCCGACAGCTGGAAACCAGAATTCCATTCATCGGGTGTCTTGGTCTCGAGCTGGTTACGTTGTTTGGCCATGCCAAGGACAGCCACAGTGGGAACAAGCAGAAATTACCAGGTGAACTGGAGCCAGGCTGGTTCCAGCAGTATCTACTCTGCTGCTGCTCAAGTGAGTCACTCTCAGGGAGTGGTAACCATTGGGAAGAGGGTGAAGGATACCTTTCCTCCCAGGATGAGCAATGTAGGTATCAGAAAGGAAAAGAAACCAAGCACAATTCCTATTTGGCTTTGAAATCCACCTGCTGAGAAACCCAAACGTGGGTGTGATCGGCCTTACAGACAGGTGGTAATCATCTTCCAAAGTCAAATGGCTCACATCCCATCCATCTTCTTCAATGAAGGCGATGGCCTAGTGGTATTATCACTCTACTGTTAACCCAAGACCCAAGCAATACTCCAGGGACCTGGGTTCAAATCCCACCACAGCAGATGGCAAAATTTGAATTCAATAAAAATCTAGGAATTAAATGTCTGACGATGGCCATGAAACCACTTGTTTTACTTCAGAAAAACCCATCTGGTTCATTAATGCTCTTTATGGAGGGAAGCTGCCTACATGTGACTCCAGACCCACAGCAATGTGGTTGACTCTTAACAACTCTGAGCAATTAAGGATGGCAAGAAACTTTGGCCTAGACAGCGATGCCTTCATCCTGTGAATAAATAAAACGTTTGCTCCCTTCAACACCAACACCGTGGAAGCAGTGTGTTCCACCTCCCAGATGCAACGCAGCAACTGAGCAGGGCTCCTTCCAAACCCTCAACCTCGCACCCAAAACACAAAGGCAGCAGACCCATGGGAAACACAACCCAAGTGCCACTTTGAGCCAAGAAACAAGCTGCACTGGAACATCCTCACTGTCCCTTCATTGTCATTGGGGCAAAGTCCTGAACTTCCATCCTAACAGTACAAAGACTGCTACGGTTCACCACCATCTTTCCAAAGACAATGACAGAGAGGCAATACACTGGTCTAGCATGCAATGCCTACATCCGCAAATGAATAAGAAGAACGAACACACAAAACAGGTGGCAATTCTGCTGCAGTGTCTTGAGATTTTAAACTGGAGTTGGACCTCATTACCTGAAGGGGGAGGGGAGAAGACTGAGAACGGATCAGCAGAGACAATGCCTACCTGTTCGCCAATAAACTGGAAGCCCTTGTCTTCTCGAATACATTCATACGTTTCACCGAGGACAGGGTTGAATGGCTTGCTTCTGGCTCTGTAATATGCCGAAGCATAGCCTGACACAGCAAAGGCTGCGATGTAAATCTGCAGGGAAACAGCGATTGAACCAGTGAGAGAGTGTAGGAGAGAAAACCTTAAAGATTACCAGGAAACCCTGACCATTCCCATCTGTCCCACACTGAGGTCTGAACGTTACAGCTGTCTGGGGTCAGGTTTGTACTGAGGGAAGCCTGTACAACTCACCAGGTGACCTTCCTATTGGCTGCACACCTGGAAATAATTTCTGGCCTGGTCAGTGACACACATCCCACGAATGGATTTTTTAAAAATTAAAATAACCACGTCTTTGCTGACGGTAAGGTGTGGGTTTCTCTCATTCGAAGAGATACCGGCACTCACCCAATTGATTCATGTCACAGAACAGATTGAGCAGCTTACCATACGCTCAAAGGGATCTGATGTCCTGCTCGCTGCATCCAATAGTTCACTGAATTCAAGCTCCTCACAGAGTCGCTGGAGTGTGTTCAGTGGTTCGTTTAACTGGACTGGCATCGAGACCTTAGACAAGTCTTTCCCAATGTTGTTCTTCAAGATGTTCCATAGGCTGACGTTGTTCAGATTCGGGCCTGGGGCTGGGAGACACATCCGGCGTTGTGTCCCATCCACTGAACCGCAGCTGGTAGCGCCTTTCGTTTTATCATCTTTAAACAAGAAAGAGCCAGCTTTAGTCAATTTTCTCATGCCTCAGCTTTCAAACTTACAATTCGTTAACACAGAGAATAAATAGGAGACTTTTGCTTTTTAAGGGCTCTCCAATCCGAAATCCTCCATGGCAGCCCCCCTCCTCATTCAAGTAATCTCTCCAGACCTACAGCTTTCTGCATTCTTCTAACTCTGGGAGTCTCACACATCCCTGCTGCCTTCCCTCCAATACAGCTTCCCGAGGCCGCAAACTGTTATTTCCTCCATCAACCTCTCTCTTCTTGAAGATGCTTCTTAAAACCCATCCCTTTGACAAAAGTGAGAGATGACCTGTACCACAATTGCCATGTCAGCTAATGTCAGGCCTTGTTTGAGAAATGCTCTCATGTGGCACCAGGGGACTTGACCACGTCAACGTGGAAAAGATGTTTCCTCAAGAGAGAGGACCTGGAGCCAAGGGTCATTGTTTAAATATAAGGAGGCACCCATTTAAGACAGAGCAGAGGAAACTTTTTATTGTCCTGAGGATTGAGCGTTTTTGGAATTCTCTTCCTCAAAACAGAGATGCAGAATTTTAAGAGTTTTTTTTAAGAGCAGATAGATTCTTGATGACCCCAAGGGGAAGAAAGATTGTCAGATGTCTGCAAAAATGTACAGTCATAGACTCATACAGCTGCACTGCACAGAAACAGATCCTCCAGCCCAACTCACCCATGCCAACCAGATATCCTAAATTAATCTAGTCCCATTTGTCAGCATTTGGTCCATATCCCTCCAAACCCTTCTTATTCATATACTCATCCAGATGCCTTTTAAATGTTGTAGTTGTACCAGCCTCCACCACTTCTCTAGCAGTTCATTCCAAACAAGCACCACCCTCTGCATGAAAGAATTGCCCCTTAGGTCACTTTTAAATCTCATCTTAAAACCTATTCCTTCTAGTTTTGAACCCTCCCACTCTGGGAAAAACGGTATCACCCTATCCAATCTATGCCCCTCATGGTTTTATAAACTTCTATAAAGATCGCCCCTCAGCTGCCGATGCAGTAGGGAAAATAGCCCCAGCCTATTCAGCCTCTCTCTCTGTAGCTCAAACCCTCCAACCCCAAAAACACCCTTGTTAAATTTGAAAGGGTCCAATAAAGATTTACAACACCTTTCTTGTAGCAGGGAGACCAGAACTGAATGCAGTATCCTAAACTGATGTGAAAACCAAAATTAGCTACAACCTTATTGAGTGGCAAAAGAACAGCCTACTTGTGCATTGTTTGGATGTGATATGATTAGATTTCCTACAGTGTGGAAACAGGCCCTTTGGCCCAAGTCCACACCGACCCTCTGAACAGCAACCCACCCAGACCCATTCCCCGCAATTTACCCCTGACTAATGCACCTAACACTACGGGCAATTTAGCACAGCCAATTCAGCTAACCTGCACATTTTTGGACTGTGGGAGGAAACCAGAGCACCCAGAGGAAACCCACGCAGACATGGGGAGAATGTGCAAACTCCACACAGACAGTTGCCCGAGGCGGGAATTGAACCCGGGTCCCTAGCGCTGTGAGGCAGCAGTGCTAACCATGAGCCACCATGCCACAAGTTATCACTGCTGAAAGCTTTCTGGTGAGTTTCAGTTTTCTTAGATGTTTGCAGAAATATAACGAGTCAGACCTGGGCATGTTGGCTTTTCACTTGACTTCATGTTTACTTAGGTAAAAACAATGACTGCAGATGCTGGAAACCAGATTCTGGATCAGTGGTGCTGGAAGAGCACAGCAATTCAGGCAGCATCCAAGGACAGGCAAAATCGACGTTTCGGGCAAAAGCCCTTCATCAGGAATAAAGGCAGAGAGCCTGAAGCGTGGAGAGATAAGCTAGAGGAGGGTGGGGGTGGGGATAGAGTAGCATAGAGTACAATAGGTCAGTGGGGAAGGAGATGAAAGTGATAGGTCAGGGAGGAGAGGGTGGAGTGGATAGGCAGAAAAGGAGCTGGTCAGGTCGGACAAGTCAAGGGGACAGTGTTGCTGGAGGTTAGAAACTAGGATGAGGTGGGGGAAGGGGAAATGAGGAAGCTGTTGAAGTCCACATTGATGCCCTGGGGTTGAAGTGTTCCGAGGCGGAAGATGATGCGTTCTTCTTCCATGCGTCTGGTGGTGAGGGAGCGGCGGTGGAGGCGGCCCAGGACCTCCATATCTTCGGCAGAGTGGGAGGGGGAGTTGAAATGTTGGGCCACGGGGCGGTTTGGTTGATTGGTGTTCTTCGGGTGTCTCGGAGATGTTCCCTAAAGCGCTCTGCTAGGAGGCGCCCAGTCTCCCCAATGTAGAGGAGACCGCATCGGGAGCAACGGATACAATAAATGAGTTTATAACCACTGAAAAGCTACACAGCGAAAACTCACATCCCTGGGCGACATTCCAATTCTGTGGCAACACCCAGTTCCTCTTTGATTGGAAATTCTTCTTTGTTCAATGAAACAGAATGGACAAAAAAAAAATCAGAATCACAGTTCTAAACTGTTGAGGAGATCTTTAGGAATTTGCATTCTCTGGCACAGACCTTCACATTGCTGACTCACTAATCGAGAATTGTTTTTTAAAAAATGCATGAAAAGATGACTTCAGGGATAAATTGCCAAATAGCACAACAGTTTGCATTTATATAACACCTCTACTACAGTTTCAATTCAAAATAAACTTATCCAAAAGGAGGACAAAAACTTGGACAAAGAGGTTGAGTTTTAAAATGAGAGTTGGAGAGGAACAGAGCAAACAGGAGCAGCAGGAGGCCATTCAGCCCTCAATTCTGCTGTGCCATTCAACTGGATTACAGCTGAACTACTCCCTCTCCACTTTTCAGCACTTATTCCAATTTCCTTTGATATATTTACCATCTAGAATTCTCTATCTTGATCAATGGTCAAACAACTGAGGCTCCACCACCCTCTAGGGCAGAGGATTCCACAGGCTCACCACTGTCCAAGTAAAGAAATTCCTCCTGATCACAATCCTAAACTTTTTACTCCATAGTCTCAGACTGTGCTCCTGGTTTCACTGTCCTGCCCCAACCGGGGGAACATACTTCTGGTATTTACTGTATCAACCCATTTAGAAGAAAATGAGATTGCCTCTCATTTTTGAATTCTAGAGCCCAGTCTCGCCAATCTATCTTCACAGAGTTATGCCTCTAGTCTAGGCATCTGTCCACTGAATCCCCTCGACGGCAATTATCCTTCCTTAGGTAAGGAGACCAACTGTATACAATATTGTAGCTATGATCTCACCAAGGCTCACAGTTACAGCAAGACCCTATCTTGCTCCAGTAATGGCCAATGTACTATTTGCCTTTATAAGTATTTGAAAAAATACCTTGCAAACAAGGACACTATGGACTCTTTGCAAAGTGATGCATCCTAATCTCTTACCATTGAAGAAAAACAGTGGCAGGAAAATGCAAAAAAGTTCATATGTTTTTCTATGTTATACTTCACCTGCTAAGAGAGGAGTAGCACTTACAAACTAGGTTATGGATGAAGTCACAGTACAGATGGCAAAGTGAGGGAAGTGTTGGAGAAAGACAGAGCTATAAGGCAGGTTGTCGATCTAGTGGATAGTCAGGCTTGACTTGAGCCAGACAAATCAGTGGCAAAGGAACTGTCAAGCCAGTGATTTCAGCCAGCAGAGAGGTAAGAAAGGTAGCAGTGAGACAGAGCTGGGTATACGTTAAAATCTCAGTTTCTATTGGGGGACTTAAAATTTTCCCTTTGTCCACAAGCCAGACAACTTTCCTTTGATCCATAAATCAAAAGTTTATGGGTTCAGGGGGGAAAAAAGATTTCAGTTTGCACCAAGGTTGAGGGTAACAATCCACCAGTTAGAAAAAAGATCACGAACAAGAATATCAAATCTCAACATTACCAGTAGAGGGCAGTGCTTAACAAAGCACAGGATATTTCCCAGAGGAGAAACAGACCAGAATATCTAGATAATGTGCACATTCTTATTCTGTGCCAGGTTATACCCTTCCAGCCAATCATCACTAAGTGAGGGACAGAGGGGGAATCACAGTGAAGACATTAATAAAAAGGGGAGAGAGAGAGAGAGAGAGAGAGAGTGAGTCTCCTTCCATACAGTGCCAGACAATCAGCTGTAAGTCAGAGACAAAAATAGAAATTGCTGGAAGAGCTCAGCAGGTCTGGTAGCATCTGGAGAGAAATTAACATTAACATTTTAAGTCCAATTCTGAGGAAGGGTCATTGGACCAAAAATGTTAACTAGTTTCTCTCCACAGATGCTGCCATACCTGCTGAGCTTTTCTAGCAATTCCTATTTTTGTCCTGGATTTACAACATTCATAGTTCTTTTGGTTTTTATTCCATTGTAAACAAGAGGGTGCACACTGAACTTCCTTCTTATAGTTCACCCAAACATTCTCCAAAAAGGAAATAAAAATCATGCCCAGGAAAAAGAGCACTTTCCCATATCCTCTCTGCCTGTATCATGAAACTTTCTGGTAAGCCAATGAACAGATTTCTTTCGCCCCCCCCCCCCCGCCTCAAATTAAAAGGTAAAGTAATTGCAAACATTATGGATACAGCTGCTCAGATATGGAACACCTTCACATTTCAGGCACCCAGGCCTGCACTCCCCAAATCCACCTCCCCCCCCCCCCCCCCCCCACCCTCCCCCCTCAGGCAAGGGCAGGAACATGCATCAGCTGCCCTCTTGGCTTTTATAAAAAGAGATGCGACAATGTCACTGTAGCTCCTAATCAGCATCAGCAGAAAATGATTTTCTCAGCAAAGATTAAACATTTCACTCAGGAAGCAGAAATATTACAAAATATCAAGGCGACCTATTTCAGGACTGAAAAACCTCTGATACCCCACTCCCTTGGGAGATAATCTTCAGTTTTCTAAAACCCTCGTGCAATGGTACTAATCTCCGTACCCCTCTTAATCTTTCCAATCCTGGCAATGCAGCAGGTCTCAGCTCCTCATTTTGATTTCTCAGTTTTACAAGAAACATTTTACAGAAAGGCAGCAATTTCATTTGCTGCTCCAAGCAGTCTGCTTCAGTTTGAGGTCTAAATTGTTCCCTTCCAATCCCAGTGTTCAGACAAGTAAACCCTCTCTATTGCCTCATTGTTTAGAGGGTTTACTAGAAGTGTTTAGAGGGATTATGGGCTAAATCTGGCACATTGGGCTAGGTCAGATTGGGATGTCTAGTCGGTGGACAAGTTGTTTTGAAGAGTTTTTCCTCATGTTGTATAACTCAATGACTCAGTTTTTATGCTGACCATACGCCTAAAGACCTGCTGGTATGGTGCACAAGCCACTTGATTGGTCTTTCCTGGACTGCAACAAAAACAGCTACAAGTGATATTTAAAGATGATGGGCGTTGACAAGTCGGGGAAGGTGATTTCGGACTGCCGTGATTTCTGGAGGCTTTGGAAGAGGCAAACAAAAACTCAACGCTCAGCAGAAAATCAGAGTCCATCCATTCGTAAACCTTCTGCACACATTGTCTCCCTTTACAACGTATACAGCAGAGATGCCCATTATCAGAGTGAGGTTGCTGAGCCATACCTGGTGGCACTTACCAGTTGATCACCACAATGCAAACCAGCACCTTGCATTACAGAAGGCTGTCACTGATCTCAAATCCATGTCCTCTGGTTACAGACCCCTTGGCAGTGGAAACTAGTGTCTTCCCATTAATGGTCTTAATTGTGGGCACCATACAAGCAGGTCTTTAGGCATATGGTCAGCATCCATCTGATGACACTGGAACACTCACTGCATGCATCAATGAGTGTGTGCTGATGGAATTAGTACATTCCAAGACCTTGTTTAGCCAAGAAATGCTAACGATATGGCTGTGACAGTGAACATGGAAAGTGAACAACCTTCCTCACTATCTACGATATCAAGCTCTCATTACTGCAGAGGAACACACACGGGGGACAATTCTGATGAACTTGCAGTTTGATGTTCTCAGTCAGTTTGCTATTCCACTAACACTCACTTAGCATGAAAAAAGCTGCAGTTTCTGCGATGCATGAGTTCATTTCAGCATCAAGTAACATATTGTGGGAAACTCTGGAGCAGAGATACACACAAAGCTATCAATAATCTCCAAATGCATATTGTCACTGCTGTTAGATGGAGTATGCCAATATCCAGGACCATGACATTTGCCCTCCTGATGTAGATGTCAAACCAAACCCATGACAGGCCTGAGAGAGTTTGTCCATTTGCCAGTGTTTTGATGCAATCCAGCAGCATCAACACACACAACTCTCTGAAGAGGACTTAGTGGATCATTGTTTTGAATCGCAACGTGGGAAGGCTGAAGAGTTTTCTACTGGCTCTGGTATGTGAGAAGGTAGCCTCTGTAGACAGCCTGAAAGCAAATGACAGCACCAAAAGAGGGGGGAAAAAGGGGCAAAAAATTGCTAGGACCAAAATATAACCTATTTGACCCCACTCAATGTTAATCAAAGGTGAGGTGCTGGAAAAGCACAGCAGGTCAGGTAACATTCGAGGAGCAGGAGGATCAATGCTTCGGGCAGAAGCCCTTTATCAGGGAATGGAAGGGCTTATACCCAGGTGTGCAGTAGTTTGTACCAGGGAATATGAGAGAGGGGGGAAAAAAAAGAAAACAGAAGAATAGTAGAAACAAGGGAATAAAAGTCTTGGTCTCTCACATCTGGGTGGAGAATTCTGAACGAGTTGAAGTAAATGTGAGGCACGGCTAACTCAAGCAAGCAGAAAACTCAGGCCTGGGGGGGGAGGGGGGGGAGAAGCGGGCGGTGAAGGAGGTATGGATGAGTGTTTTTGAGAGAAGCAGAAAGTGGCAATGACAGAGAATGAACAGTTTGGAGGGAGACAGCTTGTGTGAAGGCCAAGTTAGAAACAGTATCCCGGAAAGGATTGGGGTCAAGGACATAGCAGTTCAAGCAGCGGCTGATCATAAAATGAAAGATCGCAGTATATCATTGCTGCGGTGTACATAATTACACAAAATGCAAGCTACAGATGGCTGCTCATGTTACTGATTTAACAAACAAACCTGTCAGTTCCTGAATAGATGCTTCCACAGTGTTTAAATTCTCTTCAGAGTTGCTGTTAGTAATTTCACTGGTGGTGGAGTCATCATCATCTGACATCTGTGACAAAGGAAAGTGACTTAGATTTAATATATATTTAAAAAAGTGAATGACAATGAACCCATTTTGTGCATCCCTCTCTGCATTTGCTCAAAAAACTGTAGAATCTCTCATTTTTTCCAGTTTTGCTACAAGGTCACAGACACTGGTCTGCACAAGTCTGTTCAGACTACATCTATTTCTTCCTTGACAAATGCTAGCCTTTGTGCAAAGAATTAAGCTAAAATCTTTTCATCCCTTACGTTATTACCAAAACGAATCGCCGACTCATCTACCTCGTTGTCAGAAGAACACGCAGACAGCAACACGTCCTCAGCATCAAAGAATTCAACGTGTGACTCAGACAGTGAAGCGTTACTGTCTAAGGACAGCTGATGAGCTAGCGACCGGTTACAAGCCACCTAAAGATAAAGTTTTGAAAAAGAAAACATCACAACACATTCTAGAGCCACTCGTAACGTTTATGTTATTTTGTAAACAATTCTCCACAAAGATCAAAGCTTTTCCTCAATACATTGCAGTTCTTTCTCATTCATTTCATTTCCTGCCCATTCCTAATTGCCCAGAGGGTAGTTAAGAGTTGACCGCGTTGCTGTAGGTCTGGAGTCACATGTAGGCCAGACCAGGTAAGGATGGCAGATTTCCTTCCCTAAGAGGATGTTAGTGAACCAGATGGGTCTTTCTGATAAACAATGAATTTGAATGTCAACATTGCTAGTCCTAGTCCTGGGTCCCTAGAACATTACCTGGGTCTCTGCATTAACAATCCAATGATAGCAGCAATAAGACCATCACCTCCCCATATTATAAACAAGTTAAATAAAGGTAATGGAAGAAGTTGCAGAGCAGATTTAGAAGAGAGACCCCAAAAATGGTTGAGTCATTGCATTACAGAAGGATTGATAGGCTGGGTCTCTCTTCACTTGAAGAAAGTAAACTGAGGGGTGACTCAATAGAGATATCTAAAATAATGAACAATTACGATCCAGAAAGAATGTTCTGTCCTGTAGAGCTGAGCACAATTATGAGATTATAGATAGAAAAGATAGTTATCGAGAAATCGAAAAGGGAAAAGAAGAAGATGCATCTCTTAGTTCAAGGAAGTGGAACTTGCCACCACGTGGAATTGGTTGAAGAAAGCAGTTGAGATACACTTAAGGAGCAGTTAGACCAGCACAGCAGGAAGCAGGAATTGGGTCATTTGGATGCTGGTGAACTTGCCTGAGAAACGATAGAGTATAACAAGACCCTGGGCTACCTGACTCATTTCTGACCCTTACATTACCATGTTGTTGCACATCCTTCAAGCAAGTCTTCCAAAGCTAAACAAAACCTGTTTTTACCATTACTGCAGCTCTGTTGCACAAGATAACAAGCTCAATATTTATTTTTGCTTCAGCCACCTAGTCTGGTTTGTCTAGAATCATTGGGCACAAAAACCTGAGCTGGATTTATGGAAGAATTTCAATGTCCTGTTATATCCAACAACTTTTCCCATTTCAAATCATTATCCAATTCCCTTTTGAAGATTATAAAATAAGGCTGGAGAAGGAGGGGAGAATTTTTGTTTTTAAAATATGCAGCAAGTTATGATGATCTGGAATGTACTAGAACATGCAAGTATAATCAGTTCTTGTATAACATGATGCCCACGTTCTGCTGCAAGCCCACATTATAGAAAAGAAAAATCGCACTTTAGAGACAGCACTTAAAGTATTGGTGCTGTAATCACAATACAGCCAGCACTCATTGGAAAAGTTCATACTGTAAAAAAAAGCACCCAATTCATCAAGCACGTTACAGTGAATTTGCGTCAACGAACCATGTATTATAACAGAACCAAAGAAAGTGTGGTGCTGGAAAAACACAGCAGGTCAGGGAACATCAGAGTAGCAGGAGAGTCAACATTTCGGGCACATGAAATGAATTAACCCAATTAACAACACGTTTTGAAAATAAGGTGGTTGTGTGTTCACTGTGCAAAGGCACCTAATTTTTAAAATGTGTTGTTAATTGGGTTAATTCAAATCATGTGCCTGAAACGTCAATTCTCATGTTCTTTGGATGCTGCCTGACCTGCTGTGCTTTTCCAGCCCCACACCTTTTTGACTCTGATCTCCAGCAGCCGCAGTTCTCACTTTCTTAGTCGGTATAACGGAACGACCTACACAGATACTTCTGAACGATAACTTTCAGAAGAAAGTTGGACAAGTACTTTGAAATGGAAAAACCTGAAGGGCTACGGGCAAAGGGCAGGTGAGTTGGAAGAACTAGCGATTCTCAGAGCTGCCCAAACATAGCAAAATTGAGTGGCCTCTGTCTGTGCCACATGACCCAGTGATCAACTCCCAATACGGAGGGATACATGAGATTTATCACAGTGCAGGATTCTCAGTACAGCAATACAAAGGCTCTCTCAGAATGCCCTTTTTACACAGTGAACATACAGGCATCTTATTTTCAAAAAGGTGTTGTTAACTGGGTTAATCCAAATCATATTACACAGGATAACTTCAGTAAGCATTTCCAACACAACAGGGCAGCTAAGAATCTGAATGATCTCAAGTCAGTTCAGTAAACCATGTGAACACAGCTGAATCGAATGCAACACTGCACATCAACCAAAGGCAGTAGCAATTAACAACAATTTTTGGAAAATGTGTGCTGGCCTTGAAAAGTAAAATTCCTAAGTGATGCAAAGACTAATCCTTATAACAGGCTGCTTCTCTGCTGAAGATCCACAGCAGATGCTGGGATATCTGCACATCAGTTGTACCGAGCAGAATCATGCAAGTCAGCAAGTTACTGTTAGGAAAATGAAGAGTGATTACTCAATCATCAGTTTAAACACAGATTTTTCAATAAACTTGGAGCTCCAGGGGTTCAACCCTAAAATGGAAATCCTCGATCTTTATGCAGTACCTTCCTCTAAATTAATGCCACCTCTTCACAAATTCGTGAAAGGTGACAAACAACACTGTTTTGATTGCCACTGTAAACCTGCAAGTTTACACAAACAAAACACAGCAAATGAACAAAAGGTCCATACCAGTGTTTACATTCCAAACAAGCCTCCTTGCACCTTCTCAATGCAACTTTATCAATCTATCCTACTAATCATAGAACATTATCACAGAAGCCCTACAGCATGGAAACAGGCCATTCAGCCCAACAAGTTCACATAGTCTCTCCAAAGAGACACACCCAGATCCATTTCCCAGTTACCCCGACTAATACATTTAACCTACACACCCCTGAACACTATGTTCATAATATGGGGAACTAACAAGGCCAATTCACCTAACCTGGACATCTTTGGACTGTGGGAGGAAACCCACGCAGACACTGGGAGAATGTGCAAACTCCATACAGACAGTTGCCCAAGGCTGGAATTGAACCAGAGTCCCTGGCACTGTGAGGCAGCAGTGCTAACCACTGGGCCACCGTGCCACCCATTACTCCCTGCAGATACCTTAGGTAGCTGCCCTTTGAATGTTCAAGTAGTACATAGGGGACAAAGGAATGGAAGGATAGACTGATGGAATTAGATGAAAACAGCACCATGGCTAGAGGCATATGTTGGTAACGAATGAACACTCAGATTAAAAATGCTTGAAATCGTGCGTCCCTATTGATGCCCCTTGTTTTTTTTTGCCAATGAGATTGATTAAAAACAGAATCAAACAATAAAAAAAGATCTCTAGTAGTCAGTAGAAGAATTTTGTTTTACCTCTTCAACTTTAACAGGAGCCAGTGTATCAGTCACTGCATCAAAGCTGGACAGGCACTGGATTCTGTGCAGACGATTCCGGAGATCAGCATTCTGAGACATAACCTAGGGACATTCCACAGGTTAATTTCATCGATGTAAGTAGAGTCTTGTTCAAGTAAGAGATATTTTGGGTTTGTTTGCTGGATAGAGTCAAACCCCAATGTTTGTTTCTTCATATGTTACTGTACAGAACCAAACTGTTTAAGAGACCATGATATTTTTAAGAATAAAATATATTTTTGAAATATAGATAATTTCAGTGATTAGCCACATTGGAGTTTCAGTTCAAGATAGGGTTTGCAATAGAGCGTGGATTATCCAAAGCTAATGATGCAGAGTGGTGTATGCAGAGCGATGTAGATGTTGGAGAGATTTCAATTTGTTGGTCATACTTTGATCGTTTCTGAAGATAGTAACAAGATGCTGGAAATACTTAGCAGGGCAGACAGGCAGGCTCTGTGGAGTGAGGAACAGAGTTGTGTTTCAGGTTAGAAGAAAAATCATATTCAACTTCAAACAAGAACTCCACTCCTCTCTCCACAGATGCTGACAGACACACCAAGTCAGATGCAGATTAAACTGTGACTTTTAGAAGAGAATTAGACATGTACTTGAAATGGAGAAAGCTGAACAGTTGTAGTCAAAAATCAGGTGAGATGAAAGATTCAGGGTTCTGACAACTGCAGGTAATTTGCTTTTATTATAGGCAAAAGGATACATGGGTATGTGCGGGATGGTGCAGCTGGAACTGGTGCAAAGGGAACAGACTAAAGATATTCTCACCTCAGATAAGGTGTTCTTTAGGTGTGTGATCTGAATGGCTGGTGCAGTCTCCAGTTCCTTCTCCCGCCAGATCTGTTTAAGTTTCTCCCTCTCAATTGAGAGGGTGTTGAAGAGGGACTTCAAACCCAAATGAACTGGAAGTTTAATGGGAAAATACAAAGGTGATGCAATCCAGAGAGACTCCGCCTTTTCAAAATGAGCACATCCCGTTAATTTTTTGTTCCTCCCCTTCCCCATTTCTTGCTCACCAAACAAACCGCACAATGCGCAGACAAATGGCAACAGGTGGGAAAGGAAGATGACTGGCTATTTCACTGCTGCACTCAAAATGGTCAAAATGATTTCGTGTGCGCAAACCTCTCCGCTCCTCTGGTAGTGAGTGTGGTGCAAACCCAGCATCATTTTACGACAGTGACAACTGCGATAGGCCCTAGAAAAGTATGCAAATTGATAACTTAGCAACTTGCATTGCTTTCCATTTGAGAGTGTGACTATCTTCTGTTCTGGGATTCCTCAACTGCCCAGCCAAGATGAGGAACTCAGTTTAGAGGATGGTTCGCAGGGGAACCCAACAGTAGATGGTAGTTTCATAATAACTCAAAAGAGCCCGGCGAACACTCTGAGGTCATGGGTTCACGTCCTGGCTACGGCAGCTGGTGAGATTGAAATTCTTCAGATTTATTTTCTCATTACATGGCCTGCTGTTAGGAGGGACATTGCATTCCTATTGCCATCCCTAACCAGGATGGTTAACGTAAACACTATGAAATAACCCACATTTTTAAACAGGAAAGGAATTAAGCCTCATGGGAAAAGTTCAAACACGCATTAAAATAATGCGGTCCTGTGCAGAAAGCCAAATAGTAAAGGGAAATGATTCGTGTTTCACTGTTGTGCACATCTTTTGATATTTTAACTAATTTCAAAACAATACTGCATTGCTAGTTAAAGATTGAAAGAGAAATCCAAATTCACTGTTTCAATCAGTTGACTGTCATCAGATTTCATTCATAACAATTGCATATAAAGATTTAAACAAGGCAAGCACAATTAACTTAATAAGTTCCTAACGTTATATATTCTGCACTCCAATTTACGTACTGCTTCCCCTTCCCCCTCCATTAAATCTAATTAATTTTAGGGCCCACTTTAAGTACACTACAGTCCTGTGGAGAATTTCCTCAGCTCCACCTATTCTCAGAGATAACCCATTCACTTTCTCTATACTGTGGAAGGCTCAGTTCCTTGGTTTGGTTATTTTTATAATTCATCCAAACTACCGTGGTTGCTTTCCTTTGCGTTAAGACACTGGGGCCAATTGTAGATGGCAGTCATCTCTGTACTGCCCCTCAAAATTCAAACAGAGATGAAGCCTCCCGTCTCCAGAAAGACAATCATGAAGTTGGTGTTGACTCCGTTTATACTGTAAGTCAGTCTAACTGCTAGTTACTTCAACTAACTCAGTGAGGCGCAAACCACACAGTGTCTAAACAGCAACCTGAACAAAAAAAAAAACACTATCCCAGCAAATGCCTAGATACACTGAAACCAGAGAACTGCAACTATCTCCATGATGGCACAGTCTGCTCTGGACTATCCTCTGTGGAGAAAGAGAGGAAAGGAACGTGCTTAACAAAGCAGAGTCTGCAGCTGCATTGTGCTAACTCCCAGCATTATTGAGTGGGCATGCTGGCACGGTCATTTATAACCAGTAAGTGGCCAAGACAGAAGTCTGAGCCAGAATTGAGAGATCAGGAAGCAAGGCTGCTGAGTCTTATATATTTATGATGCAAGTTGTCACACACTGAAGACATCAAACAGTTACAACACCTTGTTGACGTCAACAAGTATTCCAACAGCCACACTGGGCTGCTAAAAAAAAAGACACAGTCCTGCGGCTACCCCATTCCCAACTCAACGGAGTTTGCATTTTGCATCAGCAAAGGACAGCACTTTGTAACAGAAACATCAGTTAGCTCAAACTGTTCAAGCTTTTTCCACAATTCAGCTAGATCGCAGTCCATCTATACTTCACTTCAATTTACCTGCTTCTATTACACACACCCTTTAATAAAAAACACATTGTATACCCAATGCCAGCCTTGAGTGTTTCAACTGTCTTTTGGGGGAAAAGACTTCCAGATTGTCTGAGAATTAGGGCCAGATAGGGCAGTACGGTGGCTCAATAGTTAGCACTGCCACCTCTCAGCACCAGGACACAGGTTCAATTCCAGCCTCAGATGACTGTTGGTGTGGACTTTACACATTCTCCTCGTGTCCGTGTGGGCTTTCTCTGGGTGCTCCGGTTTCCTCCCACAATCCATGGATGTGCAGGTTAGGTGGATTGGCCATGCTAAATTGCCCATAGTTTAGGCACATTAGTCAGAGGGAAATGGTTCTGGTTGGGTTACTCTTCAGAGGGTCAGTGTGGACTTGTTGGGCCAAAAAGGGCCTGTTTCCACACTGTAGGGAATGTAATCAAAATCATCCAGGAGAGATGTTAGGAGGCACACAAAGGGTGATAGAAGTTTGGAACATCTCTTCCACAATCAGCATTGGATGCTGGATCAGTTGTTAATTTTAAATCTGTGGTAGATAATTTTTTGTTAATCCAAGTATATAAACACACCAAAATGGAGTTAGGGCACAGATCGGTTATTGGGTGGTGGAACAGGCTCGAGGGGCTGAATGGCCTACTCCTGTTCCTCTCCCTCTATTTCCACTACTAAGTATGAACTAATTCCTGACTTTCCCATCAATGGTTAACACTGTTGACTTGACAATTACGCTCCCAAGTTCTGGTTTTCCCCTACCAATGCAAATATAGTTTATCTGTATCAAAACCCTTAATTATTTTGAATGCAGTACATCAATTATTCTTCAACTCCTTAAATTGAAGAGCATACTGTATTTCCACAACTCAAATCAATTTAAATCTCAGCAACACACAGATGAATCTGCGCTGTACCCTCCCTAAGGGCTAACCTGTGTGGGGCTCCCTCACTGTTACCTTTCTGCGATACAGAACAGAAATCCTGCTGTAGCTGAAAATAATCTTCTTTTATCGTCATGGGGACAGAGACACTTTTCCAGTCCAGGCAGTCAGGCAAACTGGGTGTGGAGACATGCAACTTTGCAGAACGCATAACATCAGAGGAGGTCTAGAGTGAAAAATATTGTTAAAACAAAGAGTCAGTCATCATTCAGAAAAATGAAAAAATAAAATCCGACCTGCCAGCCTGGAGAAGTGGCTGATGAACAGTAACATTCTGCTCAGGAAATAGAACTGTCCCGTACAGTAACCTATAGAACATGGAATGTAGAATCTGCACTTTCCAATGCAGAGCCTGGATGTTAAGAAACCATTCTCTCCCCGTCACCCCATAACACCAATCATAATGAAATCAATTGGTTATTAAGTCTGTTGTTCTCTACATAAAATATTTCTCTGTTAAACCTGCAGGCACAGTTTCCATCCTCCTGTTAGCTTTTTATGCCTCTCACTCAGCTTGGTAATAGGCCACTAGTGCTTTATTAAAATTGCTGGCAGATCATACAAAACAATAACCAAGTCTCGACTGCCAACAGCAGCATGCAACAAGTCCAATCCCAAGTTTCTGAGGCTTTACACAATTTCTCTACAAAACAGAGACTTTAATTGGATTGGACCTTGACCAGAATCAACAGCTTTCTTGCACGTTGGAAGTCAGTTTGCATTGCTACATGCTTCCAACCCCACTCCAATTTTCTCTCCTGAAGGTGGTGACTCTTAATTACTAATCTGCCAAAGGGAGTCCAGTATCTATTCACATCACAACTGGTCCAATCCCGTTTTCACCTGAAGCACAGGTGAGCTCACATCTCAGGAGTCAATGGAAAACCCTCATGCACCATGTCTCATTCCTCAACATCTCTAATTCAGGAGTATTGCAGCAAATTGTTCCTAAACATTCAAAACCCAGGTTGGCCATCTAGCCTGGCCTTTCAGGTGCTTACAGTTTAAGGGAGATGGTGGCAGATTGGCAAAAGTTACCACTGAAGATGTTACCTAGTAGGGTGACGAAATGTCTGTAAATGAACCTTCAAGCTCAGTGAGCAAACCTACATCCAAAACCTCAACCTGAGCTACAAATCTTCTCAAAACTTACTATTTTACAGCAATTGATGATATGCTCATTATTGAGCCTAACTTTCAACTGCAGATTTATTTATTAAGTTCACATTCTGCCACCGATCATTATAGTAACTGAACCCATTCCTCAAAGCAGAAGGTTGTAGATTATTACTCTGGTGATATTGTCCTTAGACCAGTATCTTCCCCACTCCCCCACAATCCCACATTGAGGCAGCAAATTCTGTTAAAATAAAAATCAATACTTGCACAGAAGTTTTAAACAACCTTGAATCTTTCAATCACACTTCACATTCAGTGAGTTACATCTAAAATCCTAGCTACTCTCATGACGTTGATAAACACAGGGGCTAGTTCTGCCAGGAGCAAGGTCCTGCAAACACCTAGATTATCTAGGCCAGATTATCTGTTCAAAAGTTAGAGGTGAAGCCTGGAAATGTTGATGAGAAGAATCTGGAAAATTCCCCCAATTCTCCCTCAAAATACTTCCCTAACATCATTTATGTTCACCTACCCTGCTAAGCTGGACTTCAGAAAGAGGCCTATCAGAGTAAGAGAAAGTGAGGACTGCAGATGCTGGGGATCAGAGCTGAAAAATGTGTTGCTGGAAAAGCACAGCAGGTCAAGCAGCATCCAAGGAGCAGGAGAATCAACGTTTCGGGCATAAGCTCTTCCTGAAGAAAGGTTTATGCCCAAAACGTCAATTCTCCTGCTCCTTGGATGTTGCCTGACCTGCTGCGCCTATCAGAGTAGGCCTATCAGAAAGATGGCTCCCTCTGCACTCAAAGTGTGAGTGCACATTATATACTCGTTAATGGATAGGGTTGAACCAGTAACCCTTTAACCTGCAGCTTAAGTATCACCGCTTGAGTCATATTGGCTGACATTTTACTGCTGAACTCTTCATTTAAAAAGAACATTTCACAAAGAACAGTTCTATAGGTTAAGCATCATGGGAGTTTCACATTATGGCAATCAGCATAAAGCAGCCATTGTGAGAGATTATATTCAGATGATCATTCCTTGCCTCAAGTTCAAACATGGGGGTTGCAATCAAACAGAGAGCCAGTGTCTCATCGTCTGCATAAATTATTTTGCTTTGTATTTTAATAAAGGCCATAAAAAAGACAAAGTAAATAGATTAATTCCAGCAATAGCTGGGAAATCTCAAAAGGACACATTTGAAATATCACATGGGGCTGATTCCATCCTACAATGCCTTGGAAATAATGCAATATTCTGAACTTAAATGTATTCAAAACATGACTCAAGGAGTTGAGTCAGTGTAGATTTGTAATGATTTTAAGTTAGGCACTGATGAGAAGAAAAAAATCCATCTTTTCAGCTAACGATTTCAAACTTCTCTTTGATTTGGAATTACTTATTTTTTAAATTGAATCCTATGCGTTGCACACAAGATCAGCGACCAAAGAAAAACAGTGAACTACCCCAGTTTTCCTCCTTTTTCTGAAGGCAGAGGTTCAAATGGAATGCCTCCAGATACTGAGCATATAATACCCATGGTAACTCTAGTGCAGTGCTGAGGGAGTGCCTTCAATCAAAAGATCCTTCAGATGCAAAGTCACACATGAACATTGGGACTGGATTTTATGCTTGTTGGTCTTGTTTTGGCTGGGTGGGGATGTACTCATCCCCGATCCAAAAAGGGTTGTGGGTTCAAGTGCCACTCAAGACTGGAACACAAAATCCAGGGAAATGTAGCACGGAGTAGTACGGAGGGAGTGCTACAGTGATGCAGGTGCCACTTTTCAACTCAGGCAATAAACTATGGTCTTCCTGGTGAAGAGCTTATGCTCGAAACAGACTCTCCTGCCCCTCAGATGCTGCCTAACCGGCTATACTTTTCCAGCACCACACTTTTTGACTGATCTCCAGCATCTGCAGTCCTCACTTTCTCCTATGGTCTGGTTGTACTTTTAATATTAATGCAAAAGACCCAGCGAAACCTTTGGAAGGTAATCAGGGTATTCTCAACGTCGCAGTCAATATTTAATCTTGTGTCAAGGCTTGCTTCTACTTGGAAAAGATCGAGGCGCCGAGGAACCTGGGCTGATATTCTCTGGAGGTTAGAAGAACGAAATGTGATCTAATTTGAAACAAACATTCTGAAGAGGTTTGACAGGTCAAACAGACAGGCTAATTCCCCTTGCTGGGGAATTGAGAGCATGCAGTTGGTGGGGGGGGGGTGGCAGCAGGGGTAGAAGTACATAATCTCAGAGTAAAGAATGTGATCATTTAGGACCAAGATGAAAAGTTATTTTTTCACTCAAAAAGGAGAGACTTGACCTCACCAGTTATGAGCATCTCTGGTTTGGAGCTGGACTCTTTCCCATTTTGGGTTGAGGGTGTAGTGCTGGAAAAGCACAGCAGGTCAGGCAGCATCTGAGGACAGGAGAATTGACGTTTCGGGCATAAGCCCTTTATCAGGGATGACAATTTTCAATTTTGCTCCACTCCAAGCCCAAAAGATCATGAACTTAAATGATATTGATTATTGATGCTGCTGGGAACACTAGGGCTCATTGGCACAGTGATAGTGTCCCTACCTCTTGACCAGAACACCTGGGCTCAAGTCACAACTGCTCCAGCATAAAGTTGCGCTCTTCTGCATTAACTTACAGACTGAGCAAAACCTGCTGCTAAAACGAGGGAACACCAGACTAATGAAAGTTGGAAGACTTTCCACAGGTAGAAATGCAAATCAAACATTACCTTTGTCTCATCTTTTGCAAAACTTTGGGTGCACCATATTTTGGAGGAACGTTTCTCTTTCTTTGGTTTGTCAGTGAGGAAACCCTGAGGCAATTCAAAAAGCAAAAGATACCATTTTGAAAATAGCAAATGCAGCAGATTGTCATAAACTAGAACAATGGTTTGAAATGGAAAAAAATGGTGCTCAGTTCGGGAATTCCATTACATATTAATTTTGGGAACAGTGACTGAAGTGAACAATTAGTGTCTCAGCTTAATTTGTTACACTATGCCAAACGTTGCAAATCATGAGAAAAAAGAAAATCAAGTAGTGGTGTTAACCATACCCTGTCACAGATGGGATTCCTAAAACATGGTGTCATCTTAGAAATAAAGTTCTATTTTGGTTCCTTCCACCCGCTACCCCCCACTCTCACCCCTTTCCTTAAAGGAATACTGTTTTATTTTAAATATAGGAGGAATCACACCCTAGTATTTAATTTGCTAAATATCAGTGAATACAAATACTTTCAAGGAAGGAATGGTTTTGCAGTGTTCAGAAGCCAGTTATCCTCTGGTTTGTTCTTGGGTTCCATGACAGAGCCAGGGGGTCGTACTGGTCTAAAAGACTCCGAGCTGGTGGGAAGCAGGGTTTTAGCAATCTCTAAGTTGCAAAAACCTTGCACCATTTACACCATTTCCTTCCGAAGTTGCTTCCACTTTTCCACTCGACAGGAGTCTACAATTGTCTACAATTCACCGAAACGATTTTACTGCAAAACTTCCACCACTTCCTAGCCCCATATTTTATTGTATGTAACCAGTTCAGGTAGAGCAGACATTGATCTTTTCTGTGCTATATCAATCCTTAAAACTGTCCAAAACAATCCATTTAAATTTTAAGTTCCCTTTAAACTGATTTAGAAAAACGTAGTAAAATTTCCCACAGGTTTGCTGTCAAACTATCAGCACACTAACAAAAGATTCCTCTCTATCTTTCTCTCAGGAAGAAAAGCAAGTAATAATTCTCAGAGATAAGTGCTCCCTTGATGATCAATTATAATTGGAGCACTGGATTACAAACAAGCTATCTGCTTTTAATTTTAATGCAATTAATCCCAGCCCTGTTGTTTCATACAATAGCCAAATTTAAAATCCCTCTTTTCTGGTTTAAATAATTTATAACCATAACTAACCTGAATTTATGATTGAAGTGAGTTGCTGCATCTTCAGTCTTAACATCTACTGCCTTCTTCTGATGCAGACAAAATAAGAATAGATTTCCTCACACTGGTTTCATAATATTGCCACAGCTTTTCTTTCGAACGTCATGTAAATGCTGGCCCAGCCAATGACACCCACATCCCATAAACAAATCATTAAAATAAATTACTCCAGTTCCTTTTCATCAACACTGGTTTTATGGTGACCTTCTGTCCTCCATTCCTATTGCACCTGACTCGTTCTGATGTGCTCACTCACTGCTGCCAGCAGATCTTTGCTATCTCAGCTGAACAGCCAGTCCTTTTCAAACAGAGTTTCAGCAGACTGACTGTGGCAGGCACCACAGTTCCAGTCCTCCCCTTGTCCAGTGTCTTCAAGGAGAAAGTGAGGACTGCAGATCAGAGCTGAAAATGTGTTGCTGGAAAAGCGCAGCAGGTCAGGCAGCATCCAAAGAGCAGGAGAATCGACATTTTGGGCATGAGCCCTTCTTCAGGAATGAGGAAAGTGTGTCCAGCAGGCCAAGATAAAAGGTAGGGAGGAGGGATTTTGGGGAGGGGCATTGGAAATGCGATAGGTGGAAAGAGGTTAAGGTGAGGGTGATAGGCCGGAGTGGGGGTGGGGGCGGAGAGGTCAGGAAGAAGAAGATTGCAGGTTAGGAAGGTGGTGCTGAGTTTGAGGGTTGGGACGGAGACAAGTTGGGGGGGGGGGGGGAAGAAAGGGGAAATTAGGAAACTGGAGAAATAAGAGTTCATCCCTTGTGGTTGGAAGGTTCCTAGGCAGAAGATGAGGTGCTCTTCCTCCAGCCATTGAGTTGCTTTGATCTGGCGATGGAGGGGTCCAAGGACCTGCATGTCCTTGGTGGAGTGGGAGGGAGAGTTGAAGTGTTGAGCCACGGGGTGATTGGGTTGGTCAGTCCGGGTGTCCCAGAGGTGTTCTCTGAAATGTTCCGCAAGTAGGCGGCCTGTCTCCCCAATATAGAGGAGGCTGCAGCGGATGCAGTAAATGACGTGTGTGGAGGTGCAGGTGAATTTGTGGCAGATATGGAAGGATCCCTTGGGGCCTTGGAGGGAAGTAAGGGTAGAGGTGTGGGCGCAAGTTTTGCATTTCTTGCAGTTGCAGGGGAAGGTCCCGGGAGTGGAGGTGGAGTTGGTGGGGGGTGTGGACCTGATGCGGGAGTCACGGAGGGAGTGGTCTTTTCGGAACGCTGATAGGGGAGGGGAGAGAAATATATCCCTGGTGGTGGAGTCTGTTTGGAGGTGGCAGAAATGACGACGGATGATACAATGTATGTGGAGGTTGGTGGGGTGGTAGGTGAGGACCAGTGGGGTTCTGTCCTGGTGGCGATTGGAGGGGCGGGGCTCAAGGGCGGAGGAGCGGGAAGTAGAGGAGATGCGGTGGAGAGTATCGTCGACCACATCTGGGGGGAAATTGCGATCTTTGAAGAAGGAGGGCATCTGGGTTGTACGGTATTGGAACTGGTCCTCCTGGGAGCAGATGCGGCAGAGACGAAGGAATTGGGAATATGGGATGGCGTTTTTACACGGGGCAGGGTGGGAGGAGGTGTAGTCTAGGTAGCTGTGGGAGTCGGTCGGTTTATAATGTCTGCAAATATATCCTCTGCAAACTGGTGGAACATCTCATCTTCAAAACTAGGTAGTTTACAACCTTCTGGAGTTCAACCCCTTCAAATATTGCAATTGTACCAGCCTCCACCACTTTCTCTGGCAGCTCATTCCACAAGCATAGCACCGTTTGTGTGAAAAAGTTGCCCATTACGTCTCTTATATATCTTTCCCCTCTCACCCTAAATCTATGCCCTCTAATTCTGGACTCTCCCACCCCAGGGAAAGGACCTTGTCTATTTATCCTATCCATGCCCCTCATGATTTTGTAAACCTCTATAAGGTCACCCCTCAGCCTCCGACGCTCCAGGGAAAACAGCCCCAGCCTGTTCAGCCTCTCCTTATAGCTCAAATCCTCCAACCCTGGCAACATCCTTGTAAATCTTTTCTGAACCCTTCATTGAGTGATTAGAAGAGGAATCACTGGTTAATTATCCCTCCTGTGCCTGGGACACAGGTAAATTTAGCATGTTTGCATAAGAACCCTCAAACCTGCTCTGCCATTCAATTAAATCAATTCTGGAGATCAGCTTACTCTATACAGGCTGGGACCTAGAACCTTCCTGTCTTTATGTTTGAAAGAAACTCAAATCTTTCACCCAGATTATGGTTTTTACATCTGTTACTGCTGAGGGAAGCATATTCCTTGCATTGAAAACACAAAATGTCCATAAACTAAACTGCTCAAAACTAATGGCTTTTTAAAAAAGTGTTTAAATAATTACTGCACGTGAACATCAACTCCATACTTTTGCTTTCCCTGTCAGTTATTAGAGTCAAACCATTCAATATTTAAGTTTCCATTTTTAAATGCGATTGCAATTTTTCACACATATCCAATCTTTGGCTCCTTACTCACAGATACCGACACCACAGCACAACACAATACCTCATTCATAAGAGTAACTGCTCTCTCCCTTGTATTCTCTACACCAAAAAAAAATTCATTCATGAAATGTGGGCACTGCTGACTGGGCGGCACAAGCCCAAGAAAGCAACTCCCTATCACTTTCCCACAGGCTTGGCAATAAAGGATGGACAACAGATGTTGGTTTATCCAGCAATACCTAGCCACCTTTCACCTGATGTGGTCTGCCCTGATCCACCGACTCGCAGAACTCCGAGTGGAGAGTGACAAAAACAGGAGGGTCATTCGGGATGGCACTGAGCACATTGAGAGCAGACAGAGGTGAAACCAAGTCGACGGACAGAACTCTCAAACTTTCAACCAACCCACCTAAACAACCCAACCCTTCAAGCACTGGCTTCACCCCCAACATGTGCCACAACCTACCAATCACACGCTGGATGTATCCAGTGAACCAGGGTGCAGGCAAGTGAGACTCAACTTTCAGAGGCTCATATCTGTGCAATGTCATTAGTGTCATACCTGAGCATCACCAATGATGGGTGCTGAGTGAACTCGGTCCACCACCTCCAGCCTCTGCAGGAGTTTATTCAACTCTCCCAGATTGGATTGACATTCACCAAGATCTAAAAGGTTTCAGAACACAAGATTTGTAAACAAGGTGAATACGCTGTGTATGAGCACTTGTCCCCAAAGACTCATGTTGAAAGCCCAAGGGATCAAAAATGTTCTTTCTTGTTCCCACTTTGAGATCTGATATTGGATGGATAAATGCTTTACTTTGGCTTTTCCTTTCACCTCTGACTGACTTCTGCCCCCCCCCCCGAAGACACTAAATGACTCTCAAGTAGGTTTTTGAGAGCGCTGGCATTCGTCTTAAGTGGTTTAATCCTCATTTTCAAGTCCTCACACCATGTTATCACTAGCCCCAGGACTCAGGTGTCCTGCACTCATCCAGTTCTGTTCCTTGAACATTCCCAATTTTAAATCACTGTCACTGGTATGTAGCAGGTGACCAGGCTCCAAGGCTCTGAAATTTCCATTCATATCACTGCCTCTCTCTCTCCTCTAAGGCCAATCTTAGCTCTTCTGGTCACCTGCCCAAACAATGCCTCATACAGTGACTGAAATGCCTCCTAACACTCATGGGAAGAACCAGCCAACTGTTTAATTACATTTAAGTTGTGATATAAATACACTTATTGTCAATCTTCTCGAACGAGTCCAGCTGAAATCAGTAGGTTATTTGATTGCATCAGACGGTTAGATAGGGTGGACAGTGAGAGTCTTTTGCCTCGGATGATGACATCTGCCTGTATGAGGGGGGCATAGCCACAAGTTGAGGGGTGACAGATTTAAGACAGAACTTAGAGGCAGGTTCTTTACTCAGGAACGTGGTAAGGGCGTGGAATGCCCTGCCTGCGAATGTAGTTAACTCAGTCATATTTGGGGCATTTAAACACAGTCCTTGGATAAGCATATGGATGATGATGGGATAATGTAGGGGGATGGGCTGAGATTAGTTCACAGGTCAGCGCAACATCGAGAGCCGAAGGGCCTGTTCCGCACTGTATTGTTCTCTGTTCTAATGCCTATGCTCACCATGAGTACACTGTCCAATAAACAAACATGGGCAGAGACGAAGTGAAGGGAACTGAACCCATTCTGTTTCTGCAAGAGACCAGCTCATACTTAACACATTCAGTTATAGCTGAGAGCTTAATGCACTGATTGAGGGGCACTGAATGAGGAAAAAGCATTTTCTCAGAGCTTATGAACTAATCGCTGTTCCTCTTTAGGAATCAATTCCAAAAAAGATGCAGAATTGATTTAGTCTGAAGAGATATCCCGAGATATCTGCTGCCAATTACAACATAGATCATCTACAAAAGAACATTGGACGTATGAACAGGCTGATGTCAAAGAAAACTGGAGGTCCTGTGGGCCAGAAACTCCAGGTTCTCCACTCAGAGCTGGATGGCCACAGTACGTTCATTATGTGGCAGTGAGTGGATGGATGATCAAGCTCTCAGTCATTCCAATAAACCCCTGGAAAGTGGCACAGTTTCCTGGTCAGCCAGTTTGTGATAGCTGCAGCACAACAGCTTCCCACATGAAAAAGATGCCACACACGTTATTGCCAGAGCCAAGCGCCATCCTCATTCCAAGAGACACGCTACGCACACAAAATTACCTTTAGCACACTGATCCCATTCTTCAGACTGCTGTAACCACGGTGCCGTCACTGCCTGTCCAGTTACAGGGACTGAAGGAAGCTGATTGTCGTCTTTAAACAAATCTCCACTGAAGGAGCCACTCTTCTGCGCCTAAACAATTAATTAAGATGATATTGGCTCCACAGAAACAGAGCACTGACAACAGAAAAGACTTTTATCTTTTAAATAACTGGGCTGCATCACCAGCTCAGATACTAACACAATCATACGATTGAGAAACGTTGAACTAGTTGTGTTGTTAGCTTCCTGGCGCCTCACCCAGGTGAAGTGTGAGATAGCAGCATTCTGGCAGTGATGGGAGAAAGCTGGAGTACACATTGTCGAAACCCAATTGCCTTGAGGAGGCAGTAAGCTGTGATTTTGACCTGTTGCAGTGCATCAAGTCAGTACAGAGCTGTTAGGAAGGGATTTCCAGGACTTTTATCCAGCAACAGTGAAAGAACAGCAGTCCACTCCAAATCAGCACAGTGAGAGACCTGGAGGAGATCTCTCAGCTGGTGATGCTCCCATTTATCTGCTGCTGCCCTTGTCCCTCAAGGTTGTGGGGCAAGACGATATTGCCATAGTGCACCTTGTGGATGGCACACGCTGCTGCTGCTTCTGCATCAACAATGGAGGGAAGTGACTGTTTAAGATGGCAGTAGAGGTCCGGATCAAGCAGAGTTCTGCGTTCTATAAAGCATTTTTTACAATCTTGGGAAGTTCCAATGCTCCTTTAAAACTTCGGCTGCTACATCAATTGTAATGTCGGAATTAATGTTTCCAACATCAATTGTAATGCTGTAATGTTGTAAGTCAAACAGTTTTTTGATAACATTAATTTTCCTTTTAAGTGAGGTTGGTTAACTATTGTCTGACACAGCAAAAGGTAACTCATATCTTTGTTTCAAGTTTGTCCACCCCAGTCCAACACCAGCACCTCTAAGTCATATTTGTTAGCAAATTTACAAAACAGTGAACAAGCTTAGCCGGGGATCGTGCTCAAATCTAGCAGAAACAGCTGAAGTTTTGAATTCAGACAGAAATTAAATATTAAGTTGGAACTTAGGTGTCAAGGCGGGGGAGGGGTGGGGGTGGACAGAAGCATGTAAAGGCTTAGTCACGATATGGGTTTGAAGGAATCTTTTAAACGGTACAGAAATTATTTCTGCTGAATGGAGCAGCAGGTGGCTCAAATGGCCTGCTTCTTACAAAACAAACTGTTTACAACAAAGTTTCCATTTTATTTTGTGCACAGGCTATGTGAGAGAAAGCTGGTCTTAGCTGAGCACCATTAAGAAAGGAGAGGGTGGAGTTTCTTGGTCCCTCAGACTGACCTCTCTTCCCCCAGTCGAACACATTCTCTCCCCTCCCTCCATCCCCAAAACCAGCACAAGCCAATCCAGGTGTCTTTAGTCTTCAGGTGTTTCAGAAAAGCACGTCCCAGAGCAGGATTTCCACATTAGGCTACGATTGAGCTCTAGGAACGAGTCCAAAATGAGAAATGGAAGATGACCTTCCCATGGAAATGGATATACCGCTACATGGCAATGACGTACCTTGCTGCACAGAGGTAAAACAGTACTGGCTGACAGGAATTCTGCTGTCGGAGAGATGGAAAAGTTAAATCCGTTCGCTCCGTATGGAAGTTTAATGGGGTCACCTTTCTGGAACAGTCGGTGATAGCAGAGTTTGGACACCCAGGTACTGAAGACCTCCTGAGATTTTACCTGCAACAACATAAAACAATATCACGTTTATTAGTTTCATTACTCCCACCCCTGAGAGTTCGTTGATAACTCAAGGTTCACTCGAGGGGTATAACACAAGAATTAAAAACCCAGCTGCTTTGCTCCTTTGGGCTTCCTCAAGGAAACTCCATCACTGCTACTGAACAAATACAGAAAGCTACACAGCGAGTCAAATATAGCTATACACCAAGTACTGTAATCGCTCCACTGAGTCACCCTTACTTCCACTTATAGGTCATAGTTTATACAGATCGGATTGTTGTAATAATGCTGTTTTATTTTTGTGCTGTTAAAGATTATGGAACAAAATGAGAAAGAGCCATTTTTAAACAAAAAGAATTGTTTGAACAAGTGGCTGCAGTTTTGAAAGTAAATAACCAGACACCCCCCTCAAACGTTGTGTAAACAACTCTCTGAACAAGCAGTAATTGAAGGTGGTTTGTGGATGATCAAGAGCAGATGGGTTGCTAGCAACAAGTCGATTGGTCTATGGACTAGTGACCAGTTATCAATGACAGACTTTTATTTGCTTGCCAACAATTGTGTGATTGGTTCTCAGGTAACTGAACAATTGGGAGCTGGGAACAAGTTACAGAGAGAGAACTGTTCAGTACTTCCCCAGTTTGCGAGTAGTCTTTCTATTCTCTGCAGTCAAACCTCACTTTAAACCATAAAGGAAACAGTTTTATCTTTTGTGAAACAGTTGCTATAAACTATGACATTGACTCATCAGTTAAAGACTTTAAGAGAACCACCACTTGGTGTCTCTTACCAACTGGCGGAAGCACCTGGAGAAAGACAAAATTGAAACAACATGTTGGCCAACAGCATTGTCATAGGATCATTTCAACAACAGAACGTGGGAACAAAGACTACTGAACTGTCGTTCCAATTTGTCCTCTTTGTCCTTAACCTATTTTATGGTGTCTGCCTGTGTAAAGGGTGTGTATAAGATTGACTCCTGTACTTTTGCCAATGACCTCAAATCTCAATCTTTCAGACACTAACTATTCGGTCGCTGGAAGTAGTTTCTCCTGGTTTCCGCTCCCAAAACCTTTAATGATTCTGAACGTTTCTACAGAACCTCCTTGCAACCTTCACTGCTCAGAAAAGCAGCCCCAGCTTCTTCAGTCTCTCTATGTAATCAAAGTCTCTCATCATTGGTACCAATCTGGTGAATCTCTCCTGTACCACTCCAAAACTTTGGTATTCCTCTTGAAACTTGGTGGTCCAGAACAGAACTCAATGTTCAAGGTGGAGGTTTTAAAATAGTTTACAATAACCTTTTTGATTTTCGATGTATCCTTCTGGTCATAAGGGCAAGGAAAAAGTTGCACCGTAGGCACTTTTATTTTTCATTTCATCTGCTTTCAAATTTCATACATTTTCATTCAATTTTTGTCCGGGTTTACTTACTTGGTACCTGAGCATTATTTCCTTCACTCTTAGGCTGATGACAGGCAACTTTCAACTGTCTTTGATATGATAGTTAGAGAAACTGTTCCCAATGAAAGGGGATTCAAGTGGTTAGTGGGACAGGTTTTAAAACTAAATGATAAAAGAGGAAACAGTGGTGTAGTGATAATGTCAATGGGCTAACGATCCAGAACACCTGGCTATTGTCGGAGAGACAATTTGAATCCCACCACAGAAATTTATTATAGATTTTTATTAAAGTTGATCTCAATGGTGAATATGTAATGATTTTCAACTGGAGTAAAATCCCAGCTGGTTCACTATATCTTCTGAGAAGGAAATCTACCATCCTTACCCTATCTGACCTGCATGTGATTCAAGATCAACTCCAATGTCATTTATTCTTAACTGCCCTGTGAACAATTACAGATAAGCAATGAATCCTGGCCTAGCCTGCAATGTCAACATTCTGGAAAAAAAAAAATTTTAAATGCCAATGCTTACACCCTTATAAAAAGTCTGTGCGGTAGGGTCAAAGTCCAATTTAACAGGAATATCAGGAAAGTCTCTGCTCAAGGAGAGTGAAACGAATGATGGCCTTGTCAGCAATGCTCACGTTCCAAGTATAAATACTAAGACAAAACCTTTCAAATTCCAACAAGTTTATGTACACACAGAGCCTTAGCAATTTAAAACAATTATTATTTACCTTTAGATGATAGAGGTTCTCCTCTGCATCTAAGTCAATGCGTTTGGATTTCTTGTTGATGGACATCACGGAGAGCCCAATGTTGATCGAGCCACGGAGTTTCCCTCTCAGTATCTGTGACGTTAACAAGAGAGTTATGGATATAGATGCCTACACGGTTCTAAGTTATTTCAGATGAATTCCACTGTAGCAATCACACAAATGAAGAGTCACTTACATCTTGCTGAGTCTTGGCATACTTAAGAATGCCCTTTTCCAAGATAAAATACCTCTGAAAAAGGCAAGAAAAGAAAACTGCTAATATACACAAACTTTTTTATTCCGATTTTCTTGACCAAAGGGGGTAACTCTTAGCGGAGTATTGCCTCACAAATAATTTCAGCCATCCATACATCTCACCCACTTGAACATTGTGCAACTAGACAATCAGCAAATGATCAGCTATTGCACTGTGGGATGCATCATAGCCAAACCCAACCTTAGTCTCACTCATGTCACGTTCAGCAGGATTCACAAACTAATTTCTCCTGGGCATCCCACTTCTTCCCTCCATACTTGCCCGAGATAGGACCCCAGCTCCTTTACTGCAGGAGCACAGAGACTAATTATAGCAACATTTAGGATTCTGAAGCATTTCGATAGGATGGATGCTGAGAAATTGACACATTGCTTGGGGAAATTTGAAACATTTGGGCACAGACGTTGGATATGTTGTTGATTATCGAGGAATTTTACTTCACTCAAAGGAGTTCATTTACAGAACTCTCTAGATCCAGAGGACTGCGGACGAGATAGGGTAAATGGACAAGGTCTTTTCCCTGAGGTGGGGGAGTCCAGAACTAGAGAGCATAGGTTTAGGGTGAGAGGGAAAGATATATAAAGGGACCTAAGGAACAACTTTTTCCGCACAGTGTGGTGCACGTATGGAGTGAGCTGCCAGAGGAAGTGGTGGAGGCTGGTACAATTACAGCAAATTCATCTGGATGGGTATATAAATAGGAATGGAAGGGTTGAGAGAATATGGGCCAAATGCTGGCAAATGGGACTAGATTAGGTCAAGACATCTGGTCAGCACAGACAAGTTGGACTGAAGGGTCTGTTTCTGTGCTGTACATCTCTGACTCGATTTACAGGAATCAAGGAATGCGTGGAAAGGGCAGAAAGGAATTAAACCCAGAGAGAGATTAACCATGAGCATATTAGAGAGTGAAGCAGACAGGAGGGCTCCAGTGATCCTACTCCTGGTCCTAATTAGTCACATTCAACTCCAGCTCTTGGTCCAGCTGAAGACAGCCAACTTAGAGATAAAAGCTGGATATTTCCCGGTCTCGCTTCACAATGCAGTACATTGGTCATTGATTGAATCAATCAGTCTGCCTGTGTGACCTTCAATCAGTGTGCATGGCATAGAGGCGGAAGGAAGATCCTCTTCAGTACAGTTCACAACTCCCCAAAAGTGAGTGAGTTATATGGAGAGGCTGAATAGGCTGGGACTTCTCTTTCACTAGTGTGTAGAAACTTATAGAAATTTATAAAATCACGAGGGGTACAGACAAGGTGAATGGCAGGTGTCTTTTCCCTCGGGTGGAGGATTAAGACTAGGGCACATATTGAAGGCCAGAGAAGATTTAAAAAAAAAGACATGGGGGCATATATTTTTTAAAAACACAGAGTGGGTTGTGTGTGAAATTAACTTCACAAGAAGTGGTGGATACTGTTACAGTTAAAACAGTTGAGAGATATTTAGATAAGTACATGAAAAAGAAATGTTTGGAGAGAGATGGGCCAAGTTGGCAGGATTAGTTTAGTTTGGGATTATGTCCAGCACAGACTGGTTGGACTGAAGAGCCACAATGAAGAGTCTGTTTCTCAATGAGCTTCTTTTCTGATTGCTAAAGATATCCTGAACAGCAGGATTTTACAAAAAGAAAATTAAAATGTAAAATAACAGTGCACAGGAGAAGGGGGATAGGGGCAGCTCATTGGCTAAAGTGATGCAGTCTAATTTGCATTTGGTAGATTCAAAGCAAAACCCATCACAGATGTTCACTTGTAACTACTCTCCCAGGAGTTTGACTGATCCCCATCTGCAATATTAAAGAACCATACTACAATGAACTGATGAAAAAGGCTGGAAGAGAAATTCCACCAAAAAAATAATCCCTTCAGTATTGCTTTGCTATCACTAGCATTAGAGAAACCTCGAGCCCAGGTTACTACTGTCACTGCATGCACCTATAGCAATGTTACCGTAATAAAATGCTCTAAGGCATTTTGCAGGAGTGACATTAATATTTTCTTACATGGCCTGGTGTCAAATTTTAGAGTTGCTAATCCAAAGCTTTGTCAAAGAGGTTGGTTCTAAGGAGTGTCTTAAAAAGAGGAACAAGGGGTAGAGATGTGGAGGGAGGGAATTCCAGTTAAGCGCTTTAGGCCCCTGAAGGCATGATCACCAAATGGTGTAACAACTAAAATCAAAATGTTCAAGGCATCAGCGTGAGATGCGTGCAAATATCTGAGAACTGTGGAGGTGAAGGAACACAGGAAAGGAGTCAAAGTTAAGGATGAGTTTTATAAACTTGGCACATTGATTAACTGGGTGCCAGTGAGCTCAGAGGTGATGAAGACTTACTGTGAGTATCAACATGGAAAGCAGATTTTTGGACGACCTCACGTTTATGGGAGCAGAACATTGGAGACTGACCAGAAATCATAGTCTTACTGACGAGAGCAAGAACATAACCTAGTGACGAGAGTGTGAGAACAGCTCAAATTTTAAAACCTGAAGTAGGTAGATGAGGACTAAAGAGTTTAGCAGAAAACCCTTTGGAAGAAAAACATTGACACAAACCTTATGCCAGCCTTTCAGAGGCCATTTCCTCTTCTTCAGCAGGTATCCTTCTTGCCTCTCTAGATCCAGAGATGCACGACTGTTACCCAGTGGCTCCTCCATCACCTCCCAGTTCTCAGAGTTCTGAGCCAGAAGAGAAAACAATAGTTGGTGGGAGACAATGGTTGGCATGTTACTTTTGGTACATTTCCCTAACCCGCCTGAAAGCCTCGACTGCTTCATTTCCTCCTATTTCAAGAATTTCTTCATCAACTGAATAAAACAAAAAAAAAAATCAATCAAGATTGGCAGTGTTTACTGGGCTGAAATTTAAACCAACAAACTAGTTTCCGAGAATGTTTCAATGACACAGGAATTTAAACAAGCTGGTAATTATCTGCTATATAAACAATGCTGTGGAAAGTGAACACTAACAAATGCAGGCAGGCTTTCCTAATGGGCCTGCAGCTACTGCTGTGATGTTCCCCTGGCTGAGCAGTTACTAACATTCTTCATTGCTGCACACACACCCAAACACTGGTATCACCCCAAGTCCAACAGTAAAACCTTCCCATTCTGAACAGAACCATTTATCTGCTGCTCAGTCCTACCCTAACACTGGAGATAAAGAAAGGTACATCCCACTGAATCATCATAGAATCGCTACATTGCGGAAGTGGGCCATTCTACCCATCGTGTTCGCACCTACAATCCAATGAACATCCGAGCCCCCACACGCAACACCTCCCCCCCCCACCCACCCCATCACTGTAACCCTGCATTTCATTACTTTAATCCACCTAACCTACATGTCCCTGGACACTATTGGCAATTTAACATGGCCAATCCACCCTAACCTGCACATCCTTGGACAGTGGGAGGAAACCCACGCAGACATGAGCAGAATGTACAAACTCCACACAGACAGACAGTCGCTTGAGGGTGGGAATTGAACCCGGGTTCCTGGTACAGTGAGGCAGCAGTGCTAACCACTGAGCCATAATTAAGAGAAATTGAAGCCTCTACAAACTGAGCACAGAGTCAAGATTAGAGTGGTTTCTGCAAGGGTTTTTGCCCAAAACATCGATTCTCCTGCTCCTCGGATGCAGCCTCACCTGCTGTGCTTTTCCAACACCACTCTAATCTAGACTCTGATCGCCAGCATCTGCAGTCCTTACTTTTGCCCAAGCACAGAGTGAACCTCATTCTAGTTCTTTTCTAACCAACCTGTTCAGAGCTGTTATTACACACCTCAGGAGGTGGTGGGACCGGAACACAGACCTCCTGGCTCAGATGTAGCTTTACTGCCACTGCAACTCAAGACGCCCTCTAGACCTCATTCCACATTTGTCTTCGAGAGATAGACATTGCTGTGGGAGCCCATTAGTTACCACATTTGCAGCAAAGCCCCATTCTTACAGAAGAATTCCTTTGTGAGATATGAGTGCCGCTGACATGATTAGCTCACTCAGCCGTTTCAGAGGACAATTAAGAATCCATTGCATTGCTGTTGGTGTGGAGTCATATGTGGGCCAGGTCAGGTCAGGACAATCCATTTCCTTCTCCAAAACAGCATGACTGAACCAGATGAGGTTTTTACAACAATTGATGCTTTTGTGTTCACTGTGACTGTTGGAAGGTGGCGTGCAATTCTGGTCTCCTTCCTATCAGAAAGACGTTGTGAAACTTGAAAGGGTTCAGAAAAGATTTACAAAGATGTTGCCAGGGTTGGAGGATTTGAGCTATAGGGAGAGGCTGAACAGGCTGGGGCTGTTTTCCCTGGAGCGTCGGAGGCTGAGGGGTGACCTTATAGAGGTTTACAAAATTATGAGGGGCATGGATAGGGTAAATAGGCAAAGTCTTTTCCCTGGGGTCGGGGAGTCCAGAACTAGAGGGCATAGGTTTAGGGTGAGAGGGGAAAGATATAAGAGAGACCTACAGGGCAACTTTTTCATATAGAGGGTGGTACGTGTATGGAATGAGCTGCCAGAGGAAGTGGTGGAGGCTGGTACAGTTGCAACATTTAAGAGGCATTTGGATGGGTATATGAATAGGAAAGGTTTGGAGGGATATGGACCGGGTGCTGGCAGGTGGGACTAGATTGGGTTGGGATATCTGGTCGGCATGGATGGGTTGGACTGAAGGGTCTGTTTCCATGCTACACATCTCTATGACAGGGATCAACTTTAAACTCCAGATCGGCTTAAAAATTCCACCAGTTACTGTGGTGGGATTTGAACCAATGACCCCAGCATTTAGTCTGGTCCTTAGGTTTGTAGGTCCAGTGACGTTACCTATATGCTACCATCTCTCCTTTGGAGAACAAGCAATAGGTTCAATTCTAATTATACCTCCAATCCAAAAAGGCAACATACTGCACTAGAATAAGAGTGCACATATCCATCAGCATCCAACATTTGCATGTACTCTATCCTACAATCCAAATCGTTCCAATAACAATGAGTTAAACTAGCCCAATCCTTCACACTGTGATCATAGATAATGAAATGGAAATAAACACTATTACAAAATGTTTTCATAAGTTCAAAGAATCAATATTTAGAGAAAACGCTGGAGATAGGGTTATCATAAACCAGAGAGATCAGTTAGCATTTCAAGTAGAAAATCTTTACTAGAAATAAATTCAGGCGAAAAGTTCCTCATCCAACCGTTTAACCGCTGATCTCTTTTCAGATTTTGTAGCTCAAACATTTTCAGTTTCTATTTACAGCAACTAGTTTTTTGCTTTTTTCTTTTTGTCCGAAAAGTCAAAAAATGCATCCACATCAAATAAACAAAGATACATCTCAGTCATGGAGGTCGACGGCACTGAAGAAAAAAAAACGTTCTTCGGCCCATCGAGCTTACTTCCTGGAAGAATAAAAGGGTACAGGAAGGTTAAGAGACCACCTTACCTGTCGAGTGTTGGTGGGTTTCGATGAGGCATTGCTGCTGCTTCTCGTCAAAGTGGATGTTTTTTGGGGAGGAGGGAACACCTTGTCATCACCATTCATGGCTGCTTGGCATTCAAACACCCACACAATCTAGCACCCACAGACTAAAGACACTTGGAGAGGTTGCACTCGGTTCATGTTCATACATTTAGATGCAGTCAATTCCTAAGTAAAATTAAAAAAAAAACAAAAACAAAACCAGTCAAGATTTATTCCAACACTTGCCTTGGAAGCAAAAGGCAACGAACTACATTTTGCTGGAATGTCCTCAGCTTGTGTTCTTAACCTACAAAGAGCTTACACAGACACAAACTATTCTGCCCAGTGTTTATGTACTACATGATCTACTCCCATTCTCTTCATGGTTCTATTCCCTTGTCCATTAACTCGCAATCACTATTTACCCAATCACTTTCTACAACAGCACGTTTCATATTCTCATGGTTTCACACACAGCCTCCTAAACTCAATCTTGAATTTATTAGTAATTATCCTACATTTAGATTAGATTAGATTAGATTCCCTACAGTATGGAAACAAGCCCTTCAGCCCAACAAGTCCACACTGACCCTCCGAAGAGTAACCCACCCAGACCCATTCCCCTACCCTAACACTACGGGCAATTTAGCATGGCCAATTCACCTGACCTACACATCTTTTGTGATTGTGGGAGGAAACCGGACCACCCGGAGGAAACCCACGCAGACACGGCGAGAATGTGCTAACTCCACACAGACAGTCGCCCGAGGCTGGAATCAAACCTGGCTCCCTGGTACTGTGAGGCAGCAGTGCTAACCACTGAGTCACCATGCCTTGTTGTGATCTCTCCCACTATTGGAAACATCTTAGAGTTCCAGCTATTCCATTATCCATCAGGCTCTCCCCTTCTATAGAAAAACGTCCCAGCATGTTCATACCAAACCAGCTACTGAATGCTGGAGGTTAAAACGAACAGTAATTACATGACAGTATGAAATGCTGATGCAGTACTACTATCATTAGGTTTGTTCAAGGTAGTTTATGTTGAATTCAAAGCAAGCTGACAGCTAAAAAGGTATGGATAATGCAGTGAGTTAGACACTTATTTCCTAGACTAGGTTGCAGGGTGGTCCATATCGACAGATGTAGCAATTGGTTGCAAGGATCTAGGTGATAGGACTTCAGTTGTTTCCAAAGCAGTTGTGAGGGATGCACAGTACAACAGGGCACAGTTCACTGACATTTGCCCAGGGAGCACAGGGTATAGTAGCAGGCATTCCAGTTGTTAATGGGATATACACAACCTTCATTAAAGCAAGTCTTTTGGTTATTATCCCCCAGTATCATTTGTGAAATGATTTGTTGCCTGATGTTCTACTGACACAAACAGCAACTGATGGAGATATTGAGGCACAGAACTATGAGAGAAATAGGTACAAACAGCTTCAGGAAGGGCAAGCAGAGAATTTGTGGAAGGAAAATGGAAGATGCTTCTGGATGTCATAGTTAATGAGTATAATATCAGGCTGGTTTCCATCCCCACATGCTGTCCAGGCTGACTCTGCTCGATACAACACGGACACAAATGCCAACTCGAGGACACCTCTTCCTACTGCCCCCTCGACCATGACCCCACCCCCCACCACCAATCCATCATCTCTCAGCCCATACAGAACCTCATCACCTCAGGAGATCTCCCACCCACAGCTTCCAACTTCATAGTCCGGGAACCCCGCACTGCCCGGTTCTACCTCCTTCCCAAGATCCACAAGCCTGACCACCCTGGCCGACCCATTGTCTCAGCATGCTCCTGCCCCACTGAACTCATCTCCAACTACCTTAACACTGTTCTATCCCCCCTAGTCCAGGAACTCCCCACATACGTTCGAGACACCACCCACGCCCTCCACCTCCTCCAAGACTTCAGTTTCCCCGGACCCCAACGCCTCATCTTCACCATGGATATCCAATCCCTCTACACCTCCATCCGCCATGACTAGGGCCTCCAAGCCCTCCGTTTTTTCCTCTCCAGACGTTCCTAACAGTACCCCTCCATCGACACTCTCATTCGTTTGGCCGAACTGGTCCTCACCCTTAATTTCTCCTTTGAATCCACCCACTTCCTCCAGACCAAAGGGGTAGCCATGGGCACACGTATGGGCCCCAGCTATGCCTGTCTCTTTGTTGGCTACGTAGAACAGTTGATCTTCCGTAATTACACCGGCACCACTCCCCACCTCTTCCTCCGCTACATTGATGACTGCATTGGCGCCACCTCGTGCTCCTGCGAGGAGGTTGAGCAATTCATCAACTTCACCAACACATTCCACCCTGACCTTAAATTTACCTGGACCATCTCTGACACCTCTCTCCCCTTCCTGGACCTCTCCATCTCCATTAGTGACGACCGACTGGACACTGACATTTTTTACAAACCCACCGACTCCCACAGCTACCTGGATTACACCTCTTCCCACCCTATCTCTTGCAAAAATGCCATCCTGTATTCCCAATTCCTCTGCCTCCGCCGTATCTGCTCCCAGGAGGACCAATTCCACCATAGAACACACCAGATGGCCTCCTTCTTTAGAGACCGCAATTTCCCTTCCCACGTGGTTAAAGATGCCCTCCAACACATCTCGTCCACATCCCGCACCTCCGCCCTCAGACCACACCCCTCCAACCATAACAAGGACAGAACACCCCTGGTGCTCACCTTCCACCCTACCAACCTTCGCATAAACCAAATCATCCGCTGACATTTCCGCCACTTCCAAAAAGACCCCACCACCAGGGATATATTTCCCTTCCCACCCCTTTCCGCCTTCCGCAAAGACCGTTCCCTCCGTGACTACCTGGTCAGGTCCACGACCCCCTACGACCCACCCTCCCATCCTGGCACTTTCCCCTGCCACCGCAGGAACTGTAAAACCTGTGCCCACACCTCCTCCCTCACCTCTATCTAAGGCCCTAAAGGAGCCTTCCACAGCCAAAGTTTTACGTGCACATCCACTAATATCATTTATTGTATCGGTTGCTCCCGATGCGGTCTCCTCTACACTGGGGAGACTGGACGCCTCCTCACAGAGCGCTTTAGGGAACATCTCCGAGACACCCACACCAATCAACCAAACCGCCCCGTGGCCCAACATTTCAACTCCCCCTCCCACTCAGCCAAGGACATGGAGGTCCTGGGCCTCCTTCACCACCGCTCCCTCACCACCAGACGCCTGGAGGAAGAACGCTTCATCTTCCGCCTCGGAATACTTCAACCCCAGGGTATCAATGTGGACTTCAACAGCTTCCTCATTTCCCCTTCCCCCACCTCATCCTAGTTTCTAACCTCCAGCTCAAAACTGTCCCCTTGTCTTGTCCGGACTTGTCTGACCTGCCCAGCTCCTTTTCCACCTATCCACTCCACCCTCTCCTTCCTGACCTATCACCTTCATCTCGTCCCCCACTGACCTATTGTACTCTATGCTACTCTCTCCCCACCCCCACCCTCCTCTAGCTTATCTCTCCACGCTTCAGGCTCTCTGCCTTTATTCCTGATGAAGGGCTTTTGCCTGAAACGTCGATTTTGCTGCTCGTCGGATGCTGCCTGAACTGCTGTGCTCTTCCAGCACCACTGATCCAGAATCTGGTTTCCAGCATCTGCAGTCATTGTTTTTACCTCTATACAACACGGTCAGGCAAAGGGCAAGGTAAACCTACCTACATAAATCTGGCTCTGTAGAGGGTTGACCTGATCCTTTATATAGCATCGTCCATGTCAAAAATCAAAGGGAAACCCATTTCTTTTCATTGCAGCTGGATCTTTTAAAGTTGGGAGACGTATCATGTTGCGAGCCAGCTGACTTGCATCTCAAGGACACATTCCTTCTCAGGAAGTCATGGTAACTGGCAGCATGACCAAACCAGGTCAGCTGGACTCTAAGCCAGGAGCTCAGCCAAGTTCATAAATCAAAAAGAAAGATCACCCGCTTGACAGATTACCTTCCACGCCGACTTCTAGTACCGTACTTTCACCTTGATGTTCAGGATGGTTGCTAACTCTCACGGAACAGGTGCCGTCACACAATGCCACATGCTTTTACTGAATTCAAAGTAAATTCCAAGCTCATTAAAGCAGAGCTCACAAGAAACCTTTGATTCTCCTTTAGATTTCACACTGCAATCCCTGATTGGTTGGGAAGGGGGTGGGTTCTCCACAGAAATTCCTGCCATCTAGTACCAAGAGCAGCCCCTGAGGTTATTTGCTTTCTAATGCTTTCTCTTTGTGTTAATAATTCAGGCAGTTGTAAGAAATTGTCTCAGAAACCAGTCACAAACTGACCGTGCCTTTGTACTCAAATACATTAAACCGTCTACACAGTATATACACAGACAGAGAACATTGTAGTCACCTTACAAGGGTTTGATTTTGTCACTTTGAAGTTGCAGTCAAGTCAGTAATCAAGCCAAACTGCACAGAATTACATCCGTGAGAGTGTTCTCTGCTGTAACTGAATAAAAATCAGTCTGTGCAACAGAGAACAGCGTACCTGCATCACAGAGGATCGTGAACTATTTTGAAAACTCCCTCACCTGGATGCATGATGGTCAGTTTCCACTTTCTCTCCGCCCTGAGCTCCCCAACACCCGCCCCCACCCCCCCACCCCCAGTGAACTGAGAAACCCTTATCAAAGTAATCCAAGCAGACCCTCTTGTGCCAGTTCACCATCAGTACTCAATGACCTGCCAACTCTAGGAGGCATTCCTTCCAGACATCTCGGGACTCTTGGATGCACACACCTTTCCTGAAATTATATCCCTTCAAAACAGCGCAGTTGGACCGAGTAGACCAGACTTAGAGAGTAAAAGAAACATACAACAAGGTGGGGAGGATAGAGGGAGCGGAGTGTGTGCATAAGGGGGGTTGCATAAAAGGGGAAGAGGGAATATGAACACACACATTGGAATATAAAGTTTCACAGTGCTCAATTGTCACATGGCGTGGAGTCACATGATATTTCATACCTACCATTTTAAAGAAAAAAGTGCTCAAGTTCCAGAAAATGCTTCCAACTCCACCCTCCAGCATTTGGTAAACCTGCAGCTAATTTACACTCAGCACAGCTGTTCTCCCCTCCCTCTAAATATTTTATTGACCCAATGGTAAAAGCAGAAACAACTTTTTGTATTTCAGTCCTTTATTTGCAGGGATCAGAGTTGCACTACTGGCTGATTGAACAAAGTCCTGCTTGAGTGAGCAACAAGCAGCTGTGAATCACACAATTTCAGCAACTTAGACCAAAAATAAACTCGCATTTTCATCCAGAACTTCTCTCGTCTTCCAAAGGCAGAGAGAGAGGAGCCTGCCAGGGCTGCAATTCGATTGTTACTTTTCACGTACCAATGCTCGATGTAGCTGCATTCCTCAGCAGAAACCATGAGATATTAAATCTAGAACAGGCAGCTGACACAAAGGGCTTATGCCCGAAACGTCGATTCTCCTGCTCCTCGAATGCTGCCCGACTTGCTGTGCTTTCCCAGCAGCACACACTTGACACCAAACTCAGACAGTCAGTCAATCTAAGAACAGCTAATTATGTAGCTTTGGGCTAAGTAAACCTGGAGTTGCAACAGTTCTAATAATCCAGTTGCTGGATCTGCACAGAGATAGTGCTACTCACTTTGCCAAATTGGCAAACATTTGCAGGTCTCCCCCAAACGAAAGCAGCTCAAAGCACGAATACAGCTTCCTAGGAGGGCCATTTGTAATTATTATAAAGATGTCAGCCAGGTGGAACTCAGAATATGAGTTCCCTGATTTGACCAGGTCAACAGCCCCAATCAGGGAGCCCTGGCTGACACAAACTGGAGTATCAGGAGGTTCTATTCACTCAGAGCTGGCACTGGAGGGCCCTGTGTAAATAAAGAGTGACTTGGTGACAGGATACAGGTCTCTGTGGAGTTATTTCACCGTTCGAACTAGAACTTGTTCTGTCATGATTAACTCCAGAATGCCTGACGCCCATGCAGTTTTACAGGTTCCAAAAAAATTCACATTGAGTCAAAGTCAGTTAGTAATGAGCTTGTCAAATCAGGTGGGGGTGGAGGGAAGAATTGAGAATCAGCCCACACTGCTACCCGCTGCACCTCCCACCCCATCCGACCCAGGTGAACCCAGTACAAGCCTGAGCATCTGTTGCACGGTCAGAAACATAGTCTCTCTGGTAACATCAATCTTGAGCCATTTACTTGTCCAGCAGAAGGAGAATAATGTTGTGAGATCTCCTAAGAGCAAGAAGATGGATCCAGACTAAATCAACATGGTTTTAACAAACATTTCTTTATACACGTGGTTAATCTCCCTCATTTTCAAATTCCTCTTTCCCCTCCCTTTCTCTGCAATCTCCTCCAGAACCCCCTCAAAATTGCTGTGCTCCTCTAATTTCTCTTTTATCACCAATTTTAATTACTCCATCACTGCTTGCATTACTTGGAGCTGCCGATGTTCCAAGCTCTGGGCTGTATCCCATCAACTTACTGTATTTCTTCAAGATGCTACTTCAAACCTCCTTCATTGTCCAAGCTTTTGGTCACATCCCTCCGTACTTGGGAAACACGCACCAAACAACAACACTGCCTTGTGACCAACCACTTCAACTCCTCCAAAAGACATGACAGTCCTGAGCCTCCTCCACTGCCAAATCAAAAGCCACCTACCAGGTGGAGAAAGGATGCCTCATCCTCCACCTTGTGACCCTTCAACCACACAGAATCAACATCGACTTCACTCGTTTCCAAATCTCTCCTCTCCCCCTCCCCCCCCCCCCCCCCCCCCCCCCCCCTCTCCTCATCCTAGATCCAACCCTCCAACTCAGCACCACCCTACTGGCCCATCTTCCTTCCCACCTAACTACTCCACCGACCTATCACAATTACCCCCCGCCCCCCCATCTGCATCCACCTATCGTCTTCCCAGCTACCTTTCTCCCAGCCCCACCCTATTTAACCTCAGCCCCCTTCTCCCTCACCACATTCCTGGTGAAGGGCTTATGCCCGAAATGTTGATTCTTCTGCTCCTCAGATGCTGTCTGACCTGCTGTGCTTTTCCAGCGCCACACTTTTTGACTCCCTCTACACTTTGTTTTATAAAGCTCCTGTGAAGTGACTTGGGAAGTTTCATTACATTAAAAAGCATTGTATAATTGTTGCTTTAAATATATAAAATTCCTATGCTTGCTGTCAAATCCCTTCATTTTGCCCCATCTCAGTAATTACCCAGACTCTAATTCTAGCCTCTAGTGCATTCCTAATTTTCCACTCTCCATCGTTAGCGGCCATGTCTAGACCTTAAGCTGTAATTGCATTAAACTTCTATCTCCTTTTCCTGCTTTCAGACTTTCCTTAAAACCAATTCCTATGGTCACATGACTAGTGGGACCCCGCGTCAAACCCTTCTCTGACAACTTTCATTCCTATGAAATGGTTTGGGACACAATACTGTAGACGCAGGAGCAGTTGTAGGCCATTCAGCCCATTGAGTCAGCTCCACCATTCAATGAGCTCATAGTTATTGAAGCCAGTGTGATGTTGTGGTAAACCTTGCTAAAGCCCTGGCAAGACACATTCAAATCTCATGAAGGCAGGTAGTAGATTTTATTTTCAATTACTAAATCTGAAATGCAAGCCTAGTCTCAGTAATAAATGACCATCAAGCAAAACTTGACCTACTCTTGGGAAATAAGGCAGGGCAGGTGACCGAGGTGTCAGTGGGGCAGCACTTTGGGTCCAGCGACCATAATTCTATTAGATTTAAAATAGTGATGGAAGAGGATAGACCAGATCGAAAAGCTGAAGTTCTAAATTGGAGAAAGGCCAATTTTGACGGTATTAGGCAAGAACTTTCGAAAGCTGATTGGGGACAGACGTTTGCAGGGAAAGGGATGGCAGGAAAATGGGAAGCCATCAGAAATGAGTTAATGAGAGTCCAGAGAATGTATATTCCTGTTAGGGTGAAAGGAAAGACTGGTAGGTACAGGGAATGATGGATAACTAAAGAAAAGGTTAAGAAAAAGAAGGAAGCATATATAAGGCATAGACAGGATAGATTGAGTGAATCCTTAGAAGAGTATAAAGGAAGTAGGAGTATGCTTCAGAATGAAATCAGGAGAGCAAAAAGGGGACATGAGATAGCTTTGGCAAATAGAATTAAGGAGAATCCAAATCTTAGCAGGACTTATACACTTAATGGTAAGGTCCTAGGGAGTGTTGCTGAACAAAGAGACCTTGGAGTACAGGTTCATAGCTCCTTGAAGGTGGCGTCGGAAGTAGATAGGATAGTGAAGGCAGCGTTTGGTATGCTTTCCTTTATTGGTCAGAGTATTGAGTACAGGAGTTGGGAGGTCATGTTGCGGCTGTACAGGACATTGCATGCAATTCTGGTCTCCTTCCTATCGCAAAGATGTTGTGAAACTTGAAAAGGTTCAGAAATGGGCCGCACAGTGGTTAGCACTGCTGCCTCAAAGTGCCAGAGACCCAGGTTCGATTCCTGCCTCGGGCAACTGTCTGTGTGGAGTTTGCACATTCTTCCTGTGTCTGCGTGGGTTTCCTCCAGGTGCTCCGATTTCCTCCCACAGTCCAAAGATGTGCTAAATTGCCCATAGTGTTAGGTGAAGGGGTAAATGTAGGGGAATGGGTCTGGGTGGGTTGCTCTTTGGAGGGTCGGCATGGACTTGTTGGGCTGAAGGGCCTGTTTCCACACAGAGTAATCTAATCTAAGCAAAAAGATTTACAAGGATGTTGCCAGGGTTGAAGGATTTGAGCTATAGGGAGATGCTGAACAGGCTGGGCTGTTTTCCCTGGAGCATCGGAGGCTGAGGGGTGGAGGTTTACAAAATTATGAGGGGCATGGATAGGATAAATAGACAAAGTCTTTTCCCTGGGATCAGGGAGTCCAGAACTAGAGGGCATAGGTTTAGGGTGAGAGGGGAAAGATATAAAAGAGACCTAAGGGGCAACTTTTTTCACGCAGAGGGTGGTACGTGTATGGAATGAGCTTCTGGATTAGAGGTGCTGGAAAAGCACAGCAGTTCAGGCAGCATCTGAGCAGTAAAAATCGATGTTTCGGGCAAAAGCCCTTCATCAGGAATACA